>NW_024369262.1:1760458-1831063 GCF_014805655.1 Passer montanus | reverse complement strand
ACCCTCTTTTTTTTTTTTTTTTTTTTTTTGGGGGGGGGGGGGGGGGGGGGTGGGCTGGCGACCCGCACCCTGCAGCATCATCCTCCATCCGCACATCGGGGCTGCTTTTGCCTCCGGGAGGGGGTTCCACGTGCTCTGCCCCCCCCGCTCGCTGCTCCTGAGGAGGAAGAGGAGGAGGAGGAAGAGGAGGGGGACCCTCCCCCGCCGGCTGGGCGCTCCCCCGGCCGCCCTGCAGGCACTGGGGGGGGTTGCGGCAGCTTTGGGGCGCGGGGTGGGGAGGGGTGGGGGACCGGAGATGGGGTTCTCCGCTCGCTGAGCTCGGGGAGGGCAAAGCCGAGCCCCCCCTAACCTGACCCGGTTCCCCCCCCTCCCCAAATTCCGCCGTTGGCTGCTGCTCCCGGCTCGCACGTGGTTGGATTTAGGGGGATTTCTGCGGGTTCCGCTGGGGGGCCCCGGTTTTTTTTTTTTTTTTTTTTTTTTTTTCCTCCCCCCGCTTTTCCTGGCTGTCCCCCACCTTGCAATGGCCTCTCCGGAGAAGATGCTGCCCGGACCGGCCGCGCTGCTCTGCTGCCTCTGCTCCCTGCTGCTCCCGGGTAAGTGCTGGCACCGGGGGAGACGGGGGGGCAATATTTATAAACACATCTCTATATTTTATACGCCTGCAATACGGGGCTTTGCACCGCCTGCCCCCCACCCGGGGCACCCCCTGCCCCTCCGGGGGTCCCCCCTCCCGCGGCCACCCCCTCCCCGGCTCTCTCCGTGCCCCTCCAAAGCCAAATGGGTGAAGATTAGAGTTCATTGCTGGCTTAATAAAATGACAGCTTGTGCTTGTGAGCGCTGCTGGCAGCGGGCTGGGCTGAGCCTGGGCTGCCAGCAGGGTGGCAGGGGGGCACGCGAGGCGAGGGGGTGTCCCCCGGCCCCCCCCGACTCTTGTCTCCCTAATGCAGAGCTGCTTGAGCGGCAGGATCAGGGGTTTATCCGCTATTATCCACTCGCTGATCCCCCAGACCCCCACCCAGACACTTGCGCCGGGTTGCTGGGCAAGCTCTGCCCAGGTGGCGGCATTTTGGGGTGGGGGTGCAGCCCCTGGCATCCCCCCCCCCCTTATTTCTCCCACCCGTGGGGTCTGGGGGCCCTGCACCCCCTTGTTGTGAGCGCTGCCGTGCCCCCGCCGGGCTGCGGTGACATGCGGTGACATCCCGGCCTGCCCCGGTGACAGCACCTGCTGCTGGGGGCTGTCATGGGCCAGCGAGGGGTCACGCACCCCGGGGGACACGGGGCTGGTTTCCAGGAATGATTTTTGTGGATGCTTTCCATTTAAAATCGAGCCCCGGCTGAAGCTGCTTTCCCCGGCCTGGCCAAGCAGAAAGAGGGGGCTCTTTGCAGTCTGGGGGGGCACCTGGCTCTGGCCTCGGGCTTGGGGTGTCCTGGGGGCACTGCCCAGCTCGAGTGATCCCTCCGGGAGCTGCAGGGATCCCTGGACTGTGCCCGGCTCTGTGCCACACCAACAGCCCACGGCCGAGGCACTTTGGGTGCTCAGGCAGGGCTCTCCCGGCATCTGCAGCACCCCAGGGTCTTGGAGGGGTGCAAAAAGGAGGAGGGGGATATTGGGAGCGTTGATGGGGGCTGGAAGGGGTTTTCCACCCTGGAAATTCGGAGCCCAGTGCAGGAGCAGGGATGCTCCAGGCTCTGGAGCCACAACTTTCCGTAGCATCCTCAGGGAGGGCAGAGCTCCCTGCTCCCACCCCAGACTGTTCCTGGGTGCTCCCCGGGCAGGCTTTGCTGCCAGAGCTCGTCGGGAGCACCAGCTCGGGGGTCTGGCAGCCTGGAGGGCAGCAGGATCTCCCCCTGCCCCATCTCCCCAGATCACACCCCGCTGTGAGGCTGGGCTGTGGGCAGCATCCCTGTGGGAATGTGATCCATGGGGAACGGCCTCTGCTGCAGGGGCTGGATGTGCCCCCTGCTCCCATCCCCTCCTGGGTGTTTCTGACCCCCCATTGCTGCTGGGACCCCACAAACCCGCTGGGTCAGGCCTGGATCTGTCCCCTGGGCTGGGGGATGCGATGTCCCTGTCACTGGGGGGTCCCCGGTGCCACCAGGGTGGGCGAGGGTGGCCTGTGCCAGGGCTGGCCGTGCTGCCGGTGCCCACAGAAGGGAAAGCTCTGCCAGGAGTTTTTATTCCCCTTCCAGGACGCTCAGCTGCCCTCTCTGGCCCTTCGTGGACAAATAAAGGTCTCAGAGGGAGCGGAAAAAGCTGCGGAGAGCTCCTGGTCCTCCAGCTCTCCTCCCGAACAGCTCGGGCTGGCGGCAGGGTCAGCCCGTGCTGAAGCAGTGCCCCGCTCTCCTGCTTGCAGGATTTCATCCCTTTTTCCCTTTTCCCTTGTTTTTTATTTAAGAGCAGCCCTCCGTGCCAGCCTCGCTCCTGCTGCGCTCCCCGGGAGCTGCTTGGCCGAGGCCCCAGCTCAGCTGCTCCCAGAAATGGGATTTTTGGGTTTTGTTTTGGCACCTCTGGGGTGGGATGGCCCCAGGATGGACAGATGGACAGATGGACATGTGGAGCATGGATGCTGGTGGTGTCTGCTCGGTGCAGTTGTGCTGGGACCTGTTGGGATGCAGCACGGGGGATTGATGGGTTTATGGGATGATTTCAGCTGTCTGTAGGGTTGAGCCTGGACTCTGCATCTTCCCTCAGCTGCCTGCAGCGTGCCTCAGTTTCCCTGCTCCCAAATGAGCCCGGAGGCTCTGCTGGGGTGATCCTGTCCCAGCATTCCGGGCAGGCTTGTGCTGGATCCCATCCCATCCCACCCCATCCCATCCCACTGCTGGGCTGTGCTGCCCTCCCCGTGTGTCCCATCCCTGCCTCCCCCCACACCCCAGGGACTGGAGGAGGAGGAGGAGGATGCTCCAGGGCTCCATCCCTGCCGGGGTTTCCAGCCCGGACACCCCAAACCCCGCGGGGGACACACCCCAAGCCCCACGCCCGTCCCTGTGAGCGGCTCCAGCTCCGGGGTTTTCACACCAGCAGGTGGAGATGTGCCATAACTTGCCGGGAACCGGGAACCTGCACCCGCCTTTGCTCACGGAGCGCCGGGAATGTGCCCCGGGAACCCTCCCGGGGTTAGCAGCCCCGGGATGGGCTGGGAGCAGCTGAGCATCCCCAGGAGCAGGGAAGGGGCAATTGCATTTTTGGTGGATGGGTGAGGGGAGAGTTAAAGCTGGCACAAGTTTTGCCTTTGGTGCTACAGAAAAGGGAGATGTGCAGGGATTTTCCTTTTGGATTTTGGCTCTGGAGTGTCCATGTGTGACCCCAAGGCCTGCTCCAGCTGCCCCAAACCCCAATACCTGAAATCCCAGCCCGATGCTGGGATTTAGGGCTGTGAAGTTGGGCACCCCCCTGGGAAATTCTTTTATTCTCCCCCTTTTGCCCTCTTGGTGTTTTTGAGGGAAGGGAAAAGGCTGAGGGAGACCCTCTGAGCAATGATTTTGGGGAGCACCAGCCACAGGGTTTGGTCCTCATCCAGACCTCTCCTTTTGGGGGAACTGAGGCAGGAGATGGGGTGGCAGCACCCCATGGCTGGGGATTGCTCAGGAATTTTTGGAAACCTGGCTATTTCCTTGAGAATTTTTTTAAGTGCTACTATTTAAACCACTCCAGCTGCTGAGGTCCCTCTCCCAGCTCCTCTGCATCCTAGAAAAGACAAAAAAGAGAAAACTGAGGATCCCTGCAGAGCATCCCCAGCATTCCATCAGCACATCCCAGCTCCAGACCCTCTTGTGGAGGGAGTCAGGGGCATCACCTGGGGGATGGTGGGTGAGGGAAGGGCTTAGACAGCACAACCTGAATTTTGGGCTCCTGCATAGCCTGGCCAAAGCAGTGCAGGGTGTGTGGGAGCTGCTGGGTGTCCCCTCCCGCGTGGCGCCTGTCACTGCCACCACAGGAGCGTCCCATCCGTCTGGAAAAGGTCACTCTTGCTAATCTAATCAGAATCTTTTCTTATTAAATACGTGGCTCTGCTAACGAGCAGCCCCCCGGGCAGGCAGGCAGGGAAGTGGCTGCTCCTGGGGTGGGACAGGCTGGGATGGGGCTGGGGACACCAGGGGTGGCTCTGGGGATGGGATCTCCCCTGGGAGTTGTGGTGGCACAAGGAGAAATGGTTCAGTGGAGTGAGGCAGTCCTGCTGCCCATTTCCCAGGGAAAAGGAGGCTGGAGCTCCCCTGACAGGAATTTGGGAGCTCTGGGCTCCTCCAGCCACGTTCGGGGGTGGCCTGGCCATCCCAGTCTGGGGAGGCACCAGCCGGGCTGGGGGATTTCTGGGCTGTCACCTGTGCCACCAGCACCCCGGGGCTGGCACGCAGAGGCTGTTCCTCAGGATGTGCCTCTCCCTTTTCCTTGAGCTGTTCCCTGACCTGTTGCTGCTCCTGGCCTGTCCCGTGTCCCTTGTCCCCCCTCACCTCTGCCCTGGCCTTGGGGGAGACACCACCACCAAGGCCAATTCAATCTTCTGAAGCCACTGTCACCTTCTGCTGAGCATTTTCCCACCACCTGGATATATTTGTCACCCTGGATTTTCCCTAAAGCCCAAGCAGGTGCTGCTGGGGTGGCTTTGCCACCTCACGTGGTGCTGTCACCTCCCGTCCCCTGCAGGAGTTGGGGTTTGCTCTGAGCTCTTCCCCAGGGCTGGCAAAACACGCAAATGGATTCATTTTTCATTTATTTTCCTTTAAGGCAAAGCTGTGGTTTTGCTCTGGAGGATAAATCAGGTTGGAAATGCAATCCCTGCTGCTGCCAGCTCGGTGCGGCTGCGGGATCAGCTCCTCTCCTGGAGCGAGGCAAGGGCACGAATTCCAGCTGGGTTTGAGCTGGTACCACTTCCCAGCCCTGCTTTTGGGGGTCTGGGGCTGACGTTGGACCCCAAAGCTGATATCTGGGGCTGTATTTCCCCTGGGTGCCTCCGGAATCAGATCCAGCTCCATCACACCCCAGCAGAGGGAAAGGAAAGAGCTGGCACCGAATCCTTCTGGAAGGTGCTGTGGGCACAGCCTGGAGGGCTGGGCAGGGCAGCCTGGGGCACATTCGGTGCTCAGAGGGTGCTGGGGGCTGCTCCTGGCCCTGCTGGCACGGGATGGAGAGGGGATGGGGTGATCCAAGCAGGGCACGTGGCCTCGGGGGTGTCCCTGCATTGCCTCTGTCCCCACACTGGGGTTTTGTCCCTCAGGAGCTGCTGTCCCTGTCCCTGACTCCCATTTCTGGCTCCCCAGGGGGGATTTTAGGAGAAGCCACCTGGGCTGCTCCCAGCGTGGGGCTCCCTAGCCCAGCAGCCCCACAGAACACTCAGGGCCTGCCTCGTTTGTCCCCTCCCATTCCTTTTTGGACATTCATAATCAGCCACTTCCCTGTCCTTTTTTTATCCCCCATTTTTAATTAATTTCTTCTTTTTTTCTCCCTCCCCTGGAAAGGCCTTCTCCTCCCTGTCCCCCAGCCCGTCCCTCGCGTGATTTGTGGAAATTGCTCTAAAGTAGCTGCTGTGTAAAAGCCTTGCTGGCTCCAGGAATTTATGGCAGGCTGTGCCTCTGCACGGCACATCCCATTTAGGCCATATTTATTTATTCCTTTAGGTCTCTGGTTTGTTTGTTTGGTTTTTTAACCCTGTTTTGTTTATTCCCTCTTATTAATTTCCTGGGGGAAGCACAGCCCTGGGCACTGCTGGAATGGTTCCCTTTTGCTCCATGCTGCTTCTCCCCCACCAAAAAAATCCCAGGATATGTTCTACCAATGTTACTGGATTTTATTGCTCCTGCTGATGGAAAAGCCAGGTTGGACTTTTGGGAGAGGGAGAAATCTTAGGGATCTACAAGAAAAGCTCACCAGGCACAACCCTGTGTTAGAGAATCCACTCCTGCTGCTCCCAGGACTCCAGTCCCAGGACTCCAATCCCAGGACTCCAATCCCAGGACTCCAATCCCAGGACTCCAATCCCAGGACTCCAATCCCATCCAGCTCCCACTCAGTTCCTACCCCAGGCACATTTGGGGAAGCAGTTCAGCCTCAGAGCCATGGGAATTCCCAGCTCATCCCTGCCATGGCTCCTGGACAGGTTCAGGAGCATCCCTGCATCCTGCTCTTCCCACGCTCTCCCCGCTGTGTGCCAGGGGAAGGTGATTCCACATTTGTAACAATTATTCACTTAATTGAGTTCCAATTAGCTGGGACTGGAGATGGAGGCTCTGGATGCATCAGAGGGAAGGGGGAGCATGTTGTCATTTATGTCACCAAAACCACTTTCCAAGGCTCTGCCTGCAGGGAATGTTTGGGAGGTTTCCATGAGGATTCTCTCTGCATTTTCTGGTTTTGGTTTGTATTTAATTCCTGGTTTTTGTTTTTTTTTTTTACCCTGAGAGTGTAGAGGGGCACATACTGGGGCTGACTGAGTTTTGGGTGGAGGCCTGGAGGATTCTTTTCTCCCTTTTTGTTGGTTTTTAGGGTGTTTGAGGTGCTGACCCCACTGGGGTGGGTGTGCAGGATGGCAGGGTTGGTGCTGTGGGATGAGGAGGGAAGGGATTCCCAGGAGAGGCAGGGAAATATCTGATCCTGACCCTTCCCTGGACCACCTCCAGCTGTGGAGCATCTCCAGAAGCTCCAGATGTGGCACATCCCAGGGATTTGGGGCTGCTGCCACTCCTGTTTCCCCTTCGTGCTTGGTCCTGATGGGTGGGGTGGCAAAGCCTGAACCAGCAGATTTTGGGGTTGAGCTGGGATCCACGGAATGCTCAGGGGAATGGGGTGGAAGCAAAGGGAAGTGAGAGCTCCATGCTGGTGTCCCATGGGGAATAGCCAGGCTGGGTGTCCTCTTTGGGGGCTCCTGGTTCTCGGGGTTTTGGGGGGATCCGTCACCCCACTGACTCCTCTGGACATGTCCTGCCATCATCAGCCTGCTCAGGGCTAAAATTGTCACCCTGGAATGGCACTGGGACTGGGAATAAGGAGCACTGGTGGTCCTGGGGACTGCTGGGCACCAAAACCCCTCCCCAGGAGCCCTGAGCTGGCTGGGAGCTGGGCTGGAGCCCTCTGACAGGGACAGTGACACCCCCTCCATCCCTCCCTGGGCATTGGGGATGGCTTGTCACTATGGCAGATCAAGTCACTGCTTTAGGGACAGCTCTGCTGCCTTGTTCCAAGCCGGGACACCACGGGAGCCTGGCAGCAGCTGTGAGAGCTGGGCCTGGAGTCCCTCATTCCTTGGAGCTGCGTTCATCCATCGATCCTCAGAATCCCCGTGCCACCATTAACATCCAGAGAGCTTTGAACCCTCCTGGGCTGTCCTCAGACTCGCCCTCCCTCCTCTCCAGGGCTTTCCCTGTGTGTCTCCCCCATAAGTGGGGCTATAGCCCCGGGAGCCCCCGCTGTGGCCCAGGGGATAAGCCAGGATCAGGATTCCCCCCTGGAGCGTGGCTGCAGCGATCCCCAGGGCCGACAGCTGGGGCTGGGCTAAGCTGCTGCCTCTGGAGCTGGGAACAGGAGGAGGAGGAGGAGGAGGAGGGTCTCCAGCCTCGGGAGAGCAGGTGGAAGCAGGGATGGAGGCAGCAGGATGGGGAGGCCCTGCCTGTGCCCCGTTTTCTGGGGATTCAGGAGAGGAAGGTGTTTGAGCTGGTGGCTCCATGCAGTCTGCTCCTCTCCACCTGGGCCCAGCATCCCCTGCATCAGGACTGGGGATGATGATGATGATGATGATGGTGACCCTAAACCTGCTGTTGGGAGGATGTGCAGGGGCTTTGGGTGCTGTTTTTTCCAGGTCTGGGGTTCAAGGCAGGGCTGGAGGGCGCTGCCACTGTCCCCACGTGCCCTCCCGGGCGGGCACAGCAGCTCGGCCCATCTGGCCCCGTGTCTGGGGCACATCTGGCGGGGCAGATGTGGGGCTCCACAAAGGGGTCACCAACACAAAGGTGTGTTTACACCTGGGCAGACCCCCGGCTTCCCGAGGGGACACAGGGGAGTCTCAGAGCTGGGGGGGGTTGCTTAGCCCGGGGGGCTGGGGAAGCCCCCGGGCCGGTGGGGACGTGGCCAGGCACGGAGAGCTGTGCCGTGCTGAGCTGCCGGGCTGCAAGGGCCATATGGGCCCCTCAGTGCCGGCCCAATAAACCCGGAATGCAGGTCAGGTGCTGCAAATCCTGCTCAGCACAGCGGCAGCGGGGCTGCAGAGCAGAGCCAGCCGGCAGGGCTTAACCCTTCTGTCCCCCAGACCCGGCCAGAGGGGGACGTGAGGCCACCTCCCCTCCCGGGGGTGACAAGGAAGTAGGGCAGGGGGCAGTGGGGACTGCAGTCTCCTGAGCTGTGCTGTCTGTCCATCCTTCCTGTCTCCTTCCAGGTACCCTTCTTCCATCTCTTGAACTGTTGGGACCCCCCTTCCCTTCCCTTCCCTTCCCTTCCCTTCCCTTCCCGGAGCTGTTCTCTTGCCATCCATCCATCCATCCATCCATCCATCTTTATTCTCCCTCCTGTTTTATTTACCCCTATCCCCCCTTTCCCTCACCCACAGCTCCAGGCACCTCCTGCCTCCCTTCTCCTCCCCTCCCGCCCCCGTGCCTGTGATTCCAGCCTGGGTTAGACCCTCTCCTGTCGGGATTAGTTGAGGGCCAGGCGCCGCTCCCGTCCCCTGCCGGCTACAGATTAGAGCATCATTTAAATGCATTTGGTCTGGGAAGGAAATCGCTTCCCTGGGTGCCGCCAGCCCGCCGGCGCTCAGCTCATCATGGCCATGTCATTAATCTCCAGCCCGGCCCGGCCTGGCCCTGTCCCCGCCCCGGCTGGCACGGCTCGGTGACAGGGCCGCCCTGCCTGTCCCCGTTGCGGCACCAAAAGGGGTTTGGGAGGGGCTTTCCTCGTCCTGCTGCACCCAACCCTCATTATCCAGCAGAGAATCCCCTCGGAGGGAGGGAGGAGCTGGGTGCTGGAGGGGCCAAATCGCACCCAGAGCCTGTGAGAGGGGGTGGGTGACAGACGGTGCCCCTCACTGCGGGCACTGGGTGCTCACCAGGGTGACACAGAGCTCCCTGTCCCCCACTCAAGGGTGACACCAGATTCTGCAGCACCTCAAGGCTGGATTTTGCTTGGGGCTGTGCTGGGCAGTGAGCTGGGTGGGATTTGGGGGGGTTTTCCCTGTGAAATGTCCTGATGCTGCTCCAAACCCAGGAGGTTTCGAAGGTCTGAAGTCTGATGCTGTTTCAGTGTGGGTTGAGCAAAGCCCCTTTCCCTGTACCCCAGTGTGTCCAGCTCATGTCGCTCCAGCTGCTGGATCCTTTCCCTCAAATAATCTCATGGCTTGAAAAAAAAAAAATCCCCTTTTCCACTTGTTGGGGATGGCAGGAGGATGCAAACCTTCACCTTTCACAGCAGAAAACAACTCCCATGGATCACGAGGGCAGAAAGCCCCTCAGTGCTGGTATCACTGAGCAGAGGGGCACCCAGGGGTGCTCCCCAGGGTTTAGCACCTCTCCTGCAGCTCCTGCCTCTCCGGGAGATGGAAAAAACAGGGATGGGGTGGCAGAGCCTGGAGCTGTGGCAGCACATCCCCAGCATTCCCACAGCCCCGGGGAATTCTCTGCCTGGCTCCGGGACAGCTCCCATCCCGGGATGCGGATCCTGCCTGCCCCCTACACAGTGCTAATCCTTTTATGAGCCCTCTAAGCTGCTTACCTCCCCTGTGCCCCGCAGCAGAGACCTCCCCGCCCGGGCCGGGGGTTCCTGCATCCCTCGAGCCCCGAGGAAAGCGGCTGGGGCCACTCTTTTAGGGCTGGAAAAATCCTCCGGGTCCTGGCAGGCTCCGGAGCCCCCGTGGGGAAGGGGGCCGAGTGATTGCGGGAGCGGAGCCGTCACATCACGCCTTGGCTCGCCGTTTGACACCGGTAATTCGGGCTCGGCTGCTCGGGAGCCGCTTGGGAGCGGCCGCAATCAGCGCCGGGAGCGGGGGATGCGGGGAGCGGGGGGATCCAGCCCTCCTGGGAATTGCTGGCAGCCGCTGGAGAAGGCAAAGACCTTGAGATGTCTTCCAGGCTCCCGCAGCCGCCGGCACAACGCGGGCCGCCTTTCCCGGGAAGATTTCCATGGGTTTTCCCTCTGCTTGCAGTAACTGGATCCTTCCGAGGGGCTCTGCTCCTCGGCTGGCAGGGGCTCCCTGCTCTGCCAGCCCCGGAGTTATATTTTTAAGGCAAAATTGATCAAAATGAAGGACAAAAGGGGAGTTTTGAAGTGTCCTGGGCGCTGCTGGGGTTTGCACAAAGCGGCACCAGCATCATCTGTGTCACCTTTCCACCAGGTCTGGAAAAATTTGGTCCAGGACAGGTTTATCACGTGGGGACAGCACAGTGTGGGTGACACCCCTGGGTGGATGGCAGGTGACAGACTGGCTGTGACACTGCCATTAAGGCAGGTGTGGGGACAGAGCAGGTCTGGCCACCTTCCCTGGGTGATCTGGGAGCTGGAAGCAGAAGGAAAGCCTTGATAATAATAATAATAATAATAAAAAATACATGGTGGGATCTGCAAGCCAAAAATTAACCTGGTTATAACTCTTGTTCTCCAGCCTCTGGAGAAACTCAGCATCTGTGCCTTGGGAAGCAGGGATGGAGCTGGGATGAAGCCAGACTGTTTCTGTAGAAGGGTTTGTGCTGGTTCAGGCAGTGCTGGGGTGGGTGGCCAGTGCTTCAGGCTCCCCAGGGACAACACGAGGCTGGATGTGGCTTCAGCACACCCCGGACACCCCATCCCATGAGGGTGGCTTTGGTGAGGCTGCTGCCACCTGTCAGGAGGCACAATCCTGCTCGAGCTCCCGGGGTCTTCTGCATTTTTGGTTTGTGGGACAGAAACCCAGCCAGGCCCTTGCTGCCCTTCTCAGAGGTTTGGGGGCTGAAACTCCAGCTCCTCCTTGCTCCACTTGTGCCTATCTCAGCATTCCCTGCTCAGGAGCTGTTCCAGAGGGGATGCCCATGCTAACCTGCACTCTCCTTCTCCTCTGCAGCCCACACCAAGGGCCCAGCCCCCAGCCCCGAGCCCGCTGAGCCCCCTGGTGCCATCCTGCTGCCCGTGAGCTACCGCCTGTCCAACACCCGCCTGGCCTTCTTCCTCAAGGAGCTGGGAGCCAGCCCGGCGGGCAACGGCAGCGCCCCTCTGCAGCGCTCCGAGCCCTTCGTCGTCTTCCAGACCAAGGAGCTGCCCGTCCTCAACGTCACCCTGGGGCCCTTCAGCACGGGGCTGGTGCTGCCCAAGGAGCACCTGCAGCCCTCCAGCACCCTGGAGGTGCCCGACCGCCTCACCGTCAACTGGAAGGTGCGCGCCTTCATCGTCCAGCCGCGGCTGGTGGCCAGCCAGCCCGTGGTCCAAGTGCTCTTCTACGTGGCCGGCCGCGACTGGGATGACTTCGACGTGACGGAGCGGCTGCCCTGCGTGCGGCTCCACGCCTTCCGCGACGCCCGCGAGCTGAAGAGCTCGTGCCGGCTGCGCGGCAGCCTGGCCATGTGCCTGGTGCAGGCCGAGCTGCCCCACGCCTGGTTCGGCCCCTCGGCCGTGCCGCTGGGCAGGAGGAAGACCCCCGAGGGCCTGGAGGTGGTGCCGGGGGAGAGCCAGCAGGCCGAGCTGTACTACACCCTGCACGCCCCCGATGGAGCCGGGCAGTGCCTTGGGGACGTGGGCGCTCGCCGCGGGGCCGGCGGCGCTCGCACCGAGGGTCCCACGCAGCACCCGCTGCTGCGCATCGGCAGCGTCAGCCTCCTGCAGCCCCCGCCCGGGCCTGCCCTGCAGGAGCACCACCTGGATGGAAACGTCTTCATCCGCCTGCCCGACAAGCCCCTGAAGCCCGGGGAGGTGCTGAGCATCCTGCTCTACCTGATGTCCAACTCCACGGTGGAGCACTTCACCCTCAGGTGAGGCACCGGGGCTGCTCCCGCTGCTTTTGGCAAGGGGTGGGTGTGGAAAAGGAGCTGTGGGAAGGAGGGAGTGGGTGGGGAGTTTGTAGGATCTGCTGGAGGCTGGAGCAGGTCTGGAATATCTGGAATGTGGGTTTGCAGTGGGAGCTTCCTGCAGGAAAGGGAAAGGCTGTCCACGCAGGACATCCCTGCACTGCCACTGTGCACTGCTGCCTTGGCTCTCCCAGCATTCCCAGCTGCACTGGGATCCTGCCAACAGCTCTGGGTTTATTCCCAGCCACTTCAGGGACAAGGTGTGGTACAGCCTTGGGGCTGCTGTGGGGTGAGGGGGGTTCCCATATCCCCTCCTCCTGCCCCAGAACCAGATGGAAGCAGAATGGGGTGGTGGGCAGGAGATGCTGGGAACCCCAGTGTGGGCAGGTGTGCAGGGGGACCCCCATCACTTTAGTGTGTCCCTAAAGACGGGGACACAAGCCCTGGCCACACCTCTTCAAAGGGCACTTGAAAGTGTCCCTGTGGCCTCTGGACCAGCAGGGAGCTCCTGGAATGGGAGATGTGGTGCTCCAGGCTCCCCTGTCCTTCACCCCAGGGATCCCAATGCCTGGGGTCAGCACGGGGGCTGGGGGTCCAAAATGTTGTCATCTTTTCACAAAAGTTCTATACTGTTATCTCCTTATCACAAAAGTTTCATACCCCCTTGGTGTTTTCTCGTGGGCAGCTCCTCAGATCACTGACTCTTTTTTCCTTACGGGGGCTGGGGGTCCAAAATGTTGTCATCTTTTCACAAAAGTTTCATACTGTTATCTCCTTATCACAAAAGTTTCATACTTTCTTGGTGTTTTCTGGTGGGCAACTCTTCAGATTACTGACACTTTCTTCCACACAAAACAGCCTACAGACTCCAGTTCCCTTCTCAACCAGCCAACCCACTCTTTTATAGCACTCTTCTTCTTATTGGCCATAGCTGTGGCCTGTTAAAGTCATGCCTGTTCCTAATCTTTGGTAATTGGACCACTCCTTAGGGGTGAGATTACTTCTGCACTACATTTTCTTATATTCTATTCCCCCATACCAAAATCCTTCTCGAGCAGTGATTGGGGGGACAAAATGCCATGAAAGAGGAGCTGGAATGGGCTGTTGCTGCCAGCCTGAGGGTATCAGGGGAAAAACTCCACTGTGCCATGGCAGGGTGTCCCAGGGGATCCAGGAGTGCCTGAGGGTGAGGACCCATCCCTGATGCCTGACTTGCTCTCTGCAGGGTGAAGGCCAAGAAAGGTGTGAACCTGCTCAGCACCAAGTCCAGGAGCGGGCAGTGGCTGGTGAGCTCGGAGCTGCTGACAGGTGGCAAACACTCCACGGCCACTGTTGATGTGTCCAGGGTGGAGGGGGCCGGGCCCAGGTAAGAGCTGCACCTCTGGGAATGCCAGGGGAGCGCTGGGTTTGGGTCTGGAGCAGCTCTCCCTGGGTGCCTGCAGTGCCACCTGGGTGCTGGCAGGATTTCAGGGCTGAGTTGTGAAGCTGTGGAGGATTCCTTAGTCTGGGGTGGAAGAATTTTAATTTTTTATTAGGTTTTAATGCTGTGAGAAGCAGCAGCACTTTGCTGTCTATCCTGGTGTCTCCACTGGGAAGGAAGGGGAGAAAGGCAAGGTCCCATCCGAGCCCTAAAGTGATGCATAAGTGTTGGATGGGGAGCAGGATCCAAGCCAGCACCTGGGACAGGCAGTTCTGGCCTGCTCACACATTCCTGGAGCTCTGGGAAAGGCTGGGAAAGAGCAGCTGAGGAGAGCCCTGGAGATGGAACTGAGAATGATCTCAAGGAGAAAGGGACCACAAAGCCAAGCTGAGACCTCAGAGGGTTCTCAGCCTGAAGGGGAGATGTGAGACTGGCAGGACATGGAATGTGAGGGCAGGGATGGACACGGGGTCAAAAACTGCAGCAGGAAAGATTCTGAAGTGCTGGAAAACAACAGTGATGTCTCTGTGACTGTGCCTTGGAAAAAGGGACACAAGTGTCTCCAGTACCTGGGAGCAACTGGATGTGCTCAAGCAATTCCTGTCCTCTGCCATGGAAATCTCCACACATCTCTGTCCTCCACCCCAAAACCGAGAAATTCTGGGGACAGACTCTTGAAAAAAAGATCACCTCAGCCCTGCCTGCTAGGGTGTGACCTCCAAAGCCCTGCAGAACCCATTTCTCACCAGGACAGCAGATTTCACATCACCCCAGCCCACTGCTTCCAAAATGAAGGCACAGAAAAAAAAAACCAGCTAAGGCTTTTTCCAAGGAAAAATCCACGGAGACATTTCTCACCAGGACAGCAGATTTCACATCAGCCCACTGCTTCCAAAATGAACCCACAGCAAACAAAGCAGCCGAGGCTGGTTCCAAGGAAAAATCCATGGAGGAAGGCATGTTGAGTTAGTTTTGTGTTCTCCTTTTGCAGCTGCAGCGTGCCTGGAGCTGTGGGCTTTGTGGTTTTCAAAACCCTAACCCTAACCCTAACTTTTGGCAGTAAGAGCAGCCACGGTCCCATGACTGCTCTAGCAGTGTCCCCAGTGCCACCAGCCTCCTGTCCCTTTCACAGCCCTGTACAGCACAGAGAGCTGAGCTGCCAGCCGTGGGTTTCTCTTTCCCTTCCCCCTCTCCTGCTGCCAGCCCCGCTTCCAATCTGCCTCCAAAGGTTAGAGACGGGGGAGGAATTTAAAGTGATTACAATCACCTTTTAGATAAACAACTCCATGAAATATTAACGGAGTGGAGAGGATGAATGACTCCAAACCGTGTTGCCCTCCAGGCTGTGCAAACAGAGGAGCTGCTTTGCTGGGGCTCTGGGGTCTTTTGCAGCACTGGCTGTGCAGGTAGTGGCTGTGAGCCCTGATCTTTGGGGTCAGAATGGCCAATTTGAGGTGTTTTACACCTCAGCAGCTGCATCCTCAATTGTTCCCTCAATGCTGGCAGCCTGGCTGTTGTCTGTTCTGAGCAGGTCATGCTGGAGGAGGGCAGAGGATGGTGGCTGAGCCTGGCAGTGCTCCTGGGACCCCTCGGTGCACCCCACGTCAAGGAATCCCATTTCCACACCACCTCTGGCTCTGCTTTGCCTTTGGACCTGCTCTTCCCAGCTGGGTTTGATATTCCTGGCATTGGAAGAGCAGCCAAATCTGCCTTTCATTCCCTGTGGCCTTTGGTGATTCCTCTTGAACCACAGAGCTGCCTTGGGGCAGAGCAAGACCCCAGCAGCCCCTGTGGACCAGCTCCACTGCAAAGCCCATCGCTGCTGCTGTGGGATCAGGGGGAAGAGAGCAGGGATCAGGGCTTGCCGTGGCCTGGAGCAGCTCCAGCTTCTTGCTCTCCTTTTTCCCTGCTCCCTGTCACTCATTAGATATTGATCAGAGAGAAACCTGGCTGTGCCCTGCATTCCCAGATCGATGGGACCTTCTCAATTGCTGCCGCACTGAGATGAAAGTGGAGCCAGTCCTGGCTTCCCTCCCACTGGAATTTCACTTCTCCTCCCTTCCTTGTTGGCTCTGGGGGGCTTTTACCAGTGTTGTGGTTTGTGGGGGCTCTGGGATTTCCTCTGGGGTGTTCAGCTTTTAGACAGCAGTGAAGTTTGACTTGGGAGAGGGTCGAACCCTGAGTCACTCCAAGGATTTGCAGAGCTGGGGGGGCAGGATCAGGTCTGGTGAGGTTGGATTGTAGGCATGGGGTGTAGGAATAATTTATGCTGCAGCTGTGGGGCTGTGTCCAAGCCAAGATGTCCTGCCTTGGGGACACCCCAGAGATGATGTCCACCCTGTCCTTTAGCTCCATGTCCTGCTGTCCTCAGCCCTGGCATTAATTTGTGTGTGCTTGCTGAGCTGATGCTCCCAGGCTGTTCTTCCCTGTCCCCAGCTCATCCTCCCTCACAGGCTGGGGACAGCCCTGTCCCATGTCCCAGCTCAGTGCTGTCCCACCTGCAGTCTGAGCTTGAAACTCTCCTGTGACTCAGTTTCCCTATGGAATCCCATTGGAAAGGCCTATAAAGTCAACAGCTTGGGCTGAGCTCCTGTGTTGACACTTGTTTGTCATTCCTGAGTGCTCTCGGTGTGGGACACTTGGGATCTGACCTGTGGGACATGAGTGTCCAGGCAGGAGCAGTAAATCTATCCACACTGCTGGGAAGATGGAGTCAGGGAGACAAGGCCAGCACCTGCAGCCACCCACTGTCCCCAGAGGCCATGGCCACAGGCCCACCCCGTGATGTCACCCGGCAGCCCTGGCAGAGCTGATGAGGTTTTTTTGTCCTGCTGGGGGTGGTGGTGAAAAATATTTCTCTCTCCCACTGGGAGATTCCTATGGGAATCTGCAGGATCGCATTGGAGAAGCCTCTGCAGAGGGGTTTGGGTGGCACCCACTGCCAATCCCCCTTGGCAGCCTGGGGACACCAAGGAGACCTGCTGGGGACTCTGATGGCCCGGTGCTTATCTCAGGGTGTCTGTGTGACCTGGGACAGCCACCTCACTGCGTCCCCTCCTCCTGTCCCCCTGCCCAGGGATGGGGACTCCTCATCTGAGATCATGCAGCTGGATTTCGAGATGGAGAACTTCACGAGCCAGTCGGTGACGCGCCGCATCATGTGGCACATCGACTACCGGGGCCGCAACCCCCCGCCCGACCTGGAGAAGGTGGTCACGGAGCTGACGGTCATCCAGAGGGACATCAGAGCCATTGTGCCCCTCGCCATGGTGAGCAGGTTCCTGCCCTCAGTTGTTACTGGCTTTGAGAGGTTGGCACCCCCTGAGGGTTTGATCACCTGCCCTATAGCACCTCTCCATCCATCCATCCAATCCATCCATCATCCATCCATCATCCATCTGTCATCCATCCATCCATCATCCATCCATCCATCATCCATCCATCCATTCATCGTCCATCCGTCATCCATCATCCGTCCATCATCCGTCCATCATCCATCCATCCATCCATCCATCCATCCATCCATCCATCCATCCCACCCACACCCAGGTCCTTCTCTGCCCTCTAACATGATGGTGCCCTTTCCATGGGCCCAGGACACAGAGATCATCAACACGGCCATCCTGACGGGGCGCACGGTGGCCATTCCCGTGAAGGTGATTGCCATCGAGCTGAGCGGCGTCATCGTGGATGTCTCGGCCATGGTGGAGTGCAAGTCCAACAACGAGGACATCATCAAGGTGGGTGTGGGGAGGGGGTCTTGTGACCCTCGTGAGTGGCTGGGGTTCTTCCAGGAGTGCTGGCCCCAACAGCACCTGGGCTGGGATTGGTGACTGAGTTGTTGCGGCTCACAACCCCACCCAAACCAAGCGTCAACCTCTCGGTGGCTCCAGTCTCTGCAAGCTTGTCCCTGGGGTCTGCTAGAAGAAGGATAAGACATTTGTCACTGTCCCCAGAGAGGCCAAGGGATGCTCCCACGCTGGCAGCAGGCAGCAGCAGTCACTGTGTGTTATCACAACAGTTAGTGCTGATAAGGGGAAATATTGTCACTGTGGGCTGTGCTGTACGTTCCCATCAGCACCTGCACTCGGGCCTGGAGTGACATTGATGTCCTGATTGGATCAGGGGACTGGTGAGATGGGAATGATGGAGGGAAAACGGGAGCTGAGGGGGAAGATCCAGGTGGGAGAGGGCCAAGGCCAAAGTCTCCCTGCCCCAGCCCCGAGGCAACCCCTGATCCTCGAACCCTCCAATTTTCCATCACCAGCCTTGTTCATCCATATACATTTTTCCATCCCTGAATAAATCCATCTGCCCACCTGCCCGTGTCACTCTGCCACCATTCCATCCCATCCATCCATCCGCCCCCAGACATCATTCCCTTCTCCTGAGCACCTCCCACCCCTCTCCCTGCATGCACCCAGCCAGCTCTCCCTTTCCATGTTCTGCTGAGTTGGGCAGAGGCAGGAAAGAGATCTGGATTCTCCGGGGGGCCGTAGTCCCTCCTCCTCTTTGCCACAGGGGTGATGGCAGAGCTCTGTCCTTGCTGGGATTTGCTCTCCATGGGGCCGTGTCACCCACCATGGGGGACATCCAGTGCCACAAAGTGCTTACCCAAGTTCTTGACTAAAATTCACATCCGTGGGATTTACAGGACCGGCTCTAATTTATGGAGCCCAGTCCTCCCCAGCGTGATAAAACACTGGAGCAATAATACACTTCAGGATGGACTCCAAGACACTTAAACTGTTTAATGTGCTGCCTTTCTGCTCATAAATCTATTGACACTCTGTCCCCAGACCTGGGGGGAGCAGGCACATGCCCGGGAGCTGGGATGAATAATGCAGGGAGCAGCCCTCCGGCCCCGGCTCTCATCCCGCTCGGAGCCCCGCGCAATTTCTCGCTGAGTTATTTGGTGTTTGTGTTGGAGCTTCATTTCCGAGGGAGCTCTCAGTTACCTGCTGAGATCGGGGAGTATGATTGCGGTGTCAGGGCTCTAAACCTGCTCCATAAATCACAGCTTAAGGAGTGGGATGTGCTATCTGTTACTGTAAATAATTTAACGTGAGGGCGGGCTGGGGAGATGCCTCTCCCCGCTCTGGGGTGGCTCCCTGGTGGTTGCTCTCTTGTGTAGCGTGGAATTTGTCCTGGGCTTGGTGTGGATGTGGCTCTGAAGGATGTGGTGGGAGAGCATGAGGGGGAGTTGTCATGCTCATCCCCTTCTGTGGTGACGCAGGGTGGCAAAGGTGTACAGGAGGACATCACCACTCAGGATAGTATGGAAGTCACCCCTTATTTTTAAAATGGGTGGTGATCTTGTGGGCTGTGGAGGGTCACACAGGGAGTGGGAGATGCTCAGCCTCACCTGTGTGTGACCCTTCTGAGAACCCCACACTCCACATCCCCTGGAGAACTCCCCCAGGAGCTCAAGGGGACCAATCCTCAGGGACCCTGCTCACCCACAGCCACCACCAGGACCATGGTGGCTCTCCCACTCCTGGGGGCCCTGGAGAACATGTGTCCCCTTGATCCCACACCTGTACCCGTGCCAAGCTGGGAACTCCTGGCCGCAGCAGCGGAGGCAGCAGTGCTTGGCTGGGAGCCCAGGCAGCCCTCAGCCTCTCTGTTCCTGACACCTCGCCGTAAATCCGGGAAGTTTCCCCGAACAAGCTTCATTTCCGAGCTAATCTGCAGTCACTCCATCTTCGGGACAGGCCTGGTGTGCAGGGATTTTTTGTTGTCATAGTTTCAGCCCCCTCCGGGCTGCAGAACAAGTGGTGCCCAGAAGGAGGTGCCGGGGGGTTTATTAGCCAAGGTAATGCAAGCAGAGCCCATCGTGTTTATTGTGATAAATGGCACAATATCCAGAGATCCTCTGCTGCAGGATTCACCTGGGAGCTCATCTTTATTCAGGCACTGCCTCGCCACGGATGAGATTGTCTTGTCAGACTTGCTGAGCTGGTACCTCTGATAGGAAGACAAGGAACAAACCCTCCTGCATCGCCCTTCCCTCCTGCGCTCAGGGCTGTCCCCAGGAGCCCAGGTCCAGGGCTCTGCCTCCTCCACCAGCCCCAGGGGACCATGGGCACCGTGCATCGGGCTCCTGGAGCTGTTGTAGAAGTCAAACCCTGTTGTGGGCTCAGAAATGCGGAGTTCCTGCATCTGGTTGCCCAGAGGTGCTCCTGGAATAGGCTGGGAGGTAGACAGGGATGCTGTCACCTCCACTGACAGCCACCTGCAGCCTGGTCTCAGCCCTTTATCAGCCATCAGAGAATCCAGGGGTTCCCGACTGCCGGAAACCAGCTCTTCTGTGCTGTTGAGGTGCTCAGTGCTGCTGGCTGAGCAAATGGGTTCTGTTCTTCTCCAGCATCCAACAAATCAGATGCAATCCCTGCCAGGGGATCGGGGTTGGGCCGTGGGGCTGCTGTAGATGAGAGGTTGGAGACCCCTTCTGGTTGTCTTCTGCCTCTCTGGCTGGGAAGGAGCTGAGCTCAAACCCTGGGAGATGCTGGCCTGGTGTCCCCAGAGCTCTTTAATTGGCTCAGGCGGGCAGTAATGAGTGACCCCCCACAGGATGGATTTGTTTTATAATGAATTTCACTAATGGCATTTGAATAAATGAGAATTAATAGAGGAGGAGCGAGAAAAGGAACGGAGGATTCATTCAGATCACAGGAATCTTGCTGTGGGGTGAGCAGGAGGGGTGGGAACAAGGCACTGGTGGGGGCAGGCATGAGAGGGGTCTGTGCTTCCTGCCTCTGGAGGAGATTTTGGGGCAAATTTCCAGGTTGAGCAATTTGCCACCTCTCTGAAGAACCCATGGGTGCCTCTAGCTCAGGGACAATTCAGTGTGGAGGCCAAAGAGAAACTGAGGCACCAAGCGGAGGTTCTTGGTGAGGTGAGAGAGTGAGGGCTGGCTGGAGGACCTGGGTCAAGGGACATTTTGCATGGTGGATGCAGATCTGTGGATCTGTGCCTCAGGAGGACCTGGGTCAGGGCACACTTTGCATGGTGGACACAGGGTGTGGATCTGTATCTCAGGAGGACCTGGGTCAGGGCACACTTTGCATGGTGGACACAGGGTGTGGATCTGTATCTCAGGGGCATCTGGGTCAGGGCACACTTTGCACGGTGGACACGGGGTGTGGATCTGTATCTCAGGGGCATCTGGGTCAGGGCACACTTTGCATGGTGGACATGGGGTTTGGATCTCCCTCTGAGCAGGATCTCCAGGAGGAGGGAGCATCCCTGCTCCAGGGACTGGCATGAAGTGGATTCATGCCAGGTGACATTCTGCTCTTCCAGCCTCCTGCCAGGATCTCTGCCATGCCTACAGGACCATTCCCATCCTCTCTTGCCCCACAGGTTTCCAGCAGCTGTGACTACGTCTTCGTCAGCGGGAAGGAGTCGCGGGGCTCCATGAGCGCCCGGGTCACCTTCACCTACGAGCACCTGTCGGCCCCGCTGGAGATGACGGTGTGGGTGCCCAAACTGCCCCTGCACATCGAGCTCTCGGATGCCCGGCTGAGCCAGGTCAAGGGCTGGAGGGTGCCCATCCTGCCGGACAGGAGGTGGGTGCTGAGGAGCTGCGCTGGCCAGCCTGGAGAAGGCAAGGTGGAGGTGGCGGTCATGGGTTAATTGTCTTGCTCAGCTAAGTCATGAGGAGGTTTTAAAGGTGGTGGGGACAGAGGCATCTTAGGGGTCTTCGGTGGAAAGGGGAGAAGTCATGGACACAGGTTATGGGGAAGGAATAAATGGCACAGTGAGGCTGGTGGAGAACATCCCTCCTTGGCAGTGGTCAAATGTTCTGTGGAAACTGGGAACAGCCAAGATCCCAAGTCCTTTTTTTGAGGTCTAGAGACCTCCAGGTGTCCATCCCAAGCAGAGATACCTTGTCCTCTCATTTGTTGAGTGGGCTGAATGCTGGTGACCCTGCTGTTACCACATCCTACTAAATCCCCTCAATCCCTCATGGACAACGGGCATCTTTTGCCCAGGAGCCACCATTTTTTGGCCACATCGCGTTTTTCCCTTATTGGCCACCTTTCCTGAGGGGGGCTGAGGAGCCACGGTGTGGGGAGCTTGACAACACTTCCCACCCACTGCCCTGTCCGTCCGTCCGTCCGTCCATCCATCCATCCATCCATCCATCCATCCATCCATCCATCCGTCTGTCTGTCCCGCAGGTCGGTGCGGGACAGCGAGCACGAGGAGGACGAGGACGAGCGGAAGCAGAGCCGGGGCTGTGCCCTGCAGTACCAGCACTCCACGCTGCAGGTCTTCACCCAGTTCCACACCACGGCGGCCGAGGGCACGGGCCAGGTGGTCACCATGCTGGGGCCGGACTGGCTGGTGGAGGTCACCGACCTGGTCAGCGACTTCATGCGCGTGGACGACCCGCGGGTGGCCCACATGGTGGACAGCTCCACGCTGGCCGGGAGGGAGCCAGGGACCACCCTCTTCAAGGTACCCCTGGCCACCTTTCCCCCTCTGCCAGCCTGGCTGGGCTGGCAGGCGGTGACAGGAACCTCGTCCCCTGCAGGTGGTGTCCCCGCTGGTGGAGGCGGTGCTGGGTGAGACGCTGGTGACGGTGGCGGAGGAGAAGGTCAGCATCACGGACCTGAAGGCCCAGGTGGTCTCCAGCCTCTCGCTGTCCCTCCACCCCAGCCCTGGCAACAGCCACACCATCATCGCCCGCACGTCCGTGCAGCAAACCCTGAGCTTCTTCAAGCAGGTGAGGCCTGGGGGGCAACCAGGCTTGGGGGGGAACTTGGGGTGCAACCCCCTCCTCCCAAATCCTGCCCACACTCCAGCCCTCACAGCACCCCCTGTCCTCATGACACCCTGGTGACCCCAAAACACCCCAGAAACCTTCACGGACACCTGTGATCCAAGCATGGGGACAGGACACAGCTGTGGGGACAAAGAGGAGGGATGGAATCCTGTACAGCTCCGGCGCAGCTCTGGTAGCCACATCTGGGATTTGGGTAGGGCCTGGGCAAGCACAGGAAATGTGGAGAGGAGAACAGGCTGAGGAGAAAAAACAGGGGATGGTTGGAACAAGATGGATTATGGAGGGAAAAAGGGTGAATTGGGTGGAGAGGTGGATGGGGGATGGACAAAGGGGTGCAGGTGGGACTGGCCTCCTGCTGGGCAACCGGTGCCTGTGTTGGTCCCGCAGGAAGCGCTGCTGAGCCTGTGGATTTCCTACAGCGACGGCACCACGGCCCCCCTGTCCCTGTACGACCCCAAGGACTACAACCTGGTGGTGAGCAGCCTGGACGAGAAGGTGGTGTCGGTGACCCAGGACCGGGCGTTTCCCTTGGTGGTGGCGGAGAGCGAGGGCGCGGGGGAGCTGCTGCGGGCGGAGCTGGTCATCTGCGAGAGCTGCCAGAAGACCAAGCGCAAGAGCGTCCTCTTCACGGCCTTGGCCACCGTGCGCGTCCACTTCGGGTCCGAGGAGGACCCCACCTACGACTACGACCACGTGTCCAGCAGGCCGGGGCTGGGGGAGGCTGGGGCCAGCACCACCCTGCGGGCAGAGGTGGACAGGAAAGCGGACCCGAGCCAGGACAGCCGGATGTCCAGCGCGTCTCACCCCACCGAGGACTTCCCCACCATCCCCACCGGCTTCGTGCAGGTGACGCGGGGGCTGACGGACCTGGAGATCGGGATGTACGCCCTGCTGGGCGTCTTCTGCCTGGCCATCTTGGTCTTCCTCATCAACTGCATCGTCTTTGTGCTGAAGTACCGGCACAAGCGCATCCCGCCGGAAGGCCAGACCAACATGGACCACTCCCACCACTGGGTCTTCCTGGGCAACGGGCAGCCCTTGCGGGCTCACAATGACCTCTCCCCGCAGCCCGAGAGCCCGGGGAACCCGCTGGAAAACGTGCAGACCTGCTGCCACGGGGACCACCACAGCAGCGGGAGCTCGCAGACCAGCGTGCAGAGCCAGGTGCACGGGCGCGGGGACGGCTCCTCGGGGGGCTCCACGCGGGACCAGAGCGAGGACCCGCTCAACTCACCCACCTCCAAACGGAAGCGGGTGAAGTTCACCACCTTCGCCACCATGCCCTCAGACGAGCTGGCCTACAACTCCATCCCCATCGCCGACGAGGAGGACTTGGAATGGGTGTGCCAGGACATGGGGCTGCAGGACCCCGAGGAGCTCCACAACTACATCCGCAGGATCAAGGAGATCGCTTAACGCAGGGGCAGCGGGGACGGGGCGGGAGGGAGGGGCTGCCACGCTGTGCCACGCCACGCCACGCCGTGCCACGCCGCGCCACCACGCTTCCCCGGGGCCGGACACCCGCGCTCGGCTCCTTCTTCCGCACATCTCACGTCCTCACCCCGTCCAAAGGCACCTCCGGGGGGGCCTTTTTTCTGTTCTCGCCCTTTCCCCACCGGGTGTGCCAGGGGAGGCAGCAGCTGGCGTGGCCCCCCAGCCGCCGGGGCAGGGGGATGAGGGGAGGGGGTCACAGCTCGGGGCGTGCGCGTGGCCCGGGCAGGAGGAGGCTGTGGGTCCTGCCGGGAAGGGGCTGGGAAAAGGGAGAGATCCCGTTTCCCCCCGGAGCCCGGCAGGGAGGTGGAGGGTGAGGGCTCCCCCAGAGCCTCCCCCAGCCTTTGCTGTGCTCAGTTGCACAATTTTGGAGGTGAGTGCTGGGTCACCCCGTGGTTTTTGGGGTGTTGGCCCATGCTGGGTGGTGCTGGGGGAGGCAGGAGTGGGGGGCACAATGGCCACGAGCCCAGGGCACTGCTGTCCCCACCCCAAATTCCCGCTGTGCCCCTCTCCCTGGCTGCTTGGGCAGTTTGGGGGTGACCAGCTGGGCCATTTGCTGCCCACCCTGCCTGTCCCTCTGTCCCAGCCATGGCGCCAGTGCTGGGCCCCCTCCACCCCACAGCCCTCCAGGGGCAGCCACTGGTTTGTGCTCCCTCCCAGTGCTGGAATGTGGCTCCGGGATGGGAATGTGGGGCGGGGGCTTCCCAGTGCCCCCGGGACACCCTCAGTGGGACCTGGCCAGTGTGTGCCAGTGCCAGCCCAGCTCCCCCAGTGCCAGCCCAGCAGGGATGCCCGGGGCCAGGCTCAGCCTGTCTGGTGCCTTCTGACTGCCATAACCCGATGCCTCCCGGTCCCCCCGTGCTGGTGGCACCTCCCAGCCCCTCTGGCTCACCCAAGGGGCCCCCCAGCCCAGGGCCACCCATCTCCCAGCCCAGCTGGAGCATCTCCAGCCTTGGGGGGACACCAGGGTACCCTGGGCTGTGCAATTGTCCCCATGGAGCATGTGGGGACAGGGACCCCCCCAGCATCACCCGGTGGAGGTTGGCAGTGGATTATTTCTGGATCGAAAGTTACCCACCACTGTGTCTCTTTTTTTTTTTTTTTTTTTTTTTTCTTTAATTTTTTTTTTTTTAAATAAAAAACCAGAAAAGGAAAAAAAAATGAAACAAAAAGCAAGTGGCAGCACTGTCATGGGCCCTATCTCTGCTGTGGTGCCCAGGGTGGGGTTCCCAGTGGGTTTGGGGGTGGCTGTGGGGTCTGCTGGGGGATGGCTCAGCTTTGACTGAGCATTTTGGGGTCAAAGCTGTGGTTTTGAGGGTTTCCCTCTCCAAAATCCTCCCCTCTTGGGCAGCCTGGGTGGGCAGAGAGCAGCCCCACCCGTGCCTCAGTTTCCCTGGCAGGTGAGCCATAGTCTGGGGTGGTGTGTGGTGTTTCAAAAGCCTCTTTAAGACGTTTATCAATTTTGGGTCAGTGAAAATTTCTCCCCTGGGTGGCTTCAAAGTTTACCTGAGAGCTCTATGCTGGTTTTCTATATACATATATACACATATAAATATAAATACAAGGTGCTTGAGACGTGCTCAGAGCGCAGGCAGGGCCTGCAGGGAGTTGGTTTTGTCTGAACCAGCCACGGAGCTGATTGTGGCTCTGAGCAGGACAATTAACACAGTGCCTCCCCTGCCTGGAACCGCCGAACCTCCTCGCTCAATTAACATAAATTAATATTGGTGATGGGGGCGGGGAGAGGTCGGAAAAGGGTGGAATACAATTTTAGAGTTGTAATAAGAGCTGGCAGTGCCTGACTCTGGTCCGTGTGGAGGTGGAAGGTGGAGAGAGCAGGAACAGCTCTGTGGGAATCAGGGAGCTTGGCCAGGCTTGGCAGGGGCTGTCCCCACTGCCAGGTTCCCCCACCTCTCCTGGCTGCTCTCCCAGCCCAAGCTCTGACACCAAGCACCAGCAGAGGTTTTCCAGCCCGTCACTTCCCATCCCAGCTGACGGATCCAGCCCAGCATCCAGGGATGTGGGAACTGAGCACCCACAGCCCCACGGGGTTTGTTGGAGGCTCTCAGGGCTGTGTGCCCCCCGTTTGTGTCCTGCAGCATCCCTGCACCCCCTGGCATCTCCTCCAGGCAATTCCCAGTACCCCTGCTTCCAAAATTCCTGGGTGAGGAACCAGGGGAAAAACCCTGCTCAGGGTTTTGTGTTTGTTCCTGCTGATTTTCCTGCCCAGGGTGAAGAGAGCAAACCCTTCTGTGTAGCTCCATCTATTTAGTGGTACCTTTAGATGGGGATATTTATAATTCATACATATGGATGTATTTAGACTTCATACATATATATGAATCTATAATGTGTATATATATATATATATATATATTTATTTATTTATATAAATGCTGTATAATATACCAGGGCTTTGCTCACGGGCAGGGGTGCACTTACAGACACCCCTAAATCCACTCTCCTGAGCCTCACCCCACCCTCTCAGTCCCTCTGGGAATTCAGAATACCAGGAAAGCAGCTCCCCACCAATTTTTCCAAGGTCTTTATGCCCTGGAAGTTCATCAGCAAATGCAAAACACCCAGGGACAAGCCCCAGGGAAATGGGAATTCTCTGAAGGCTCTGATGGTGTTTGGTCCTCTCACTCCCACCACTGCCAGTTAATTTTTTTTCCCATAGGAATGATCCAGTTGGGACATAATTATTTTTAAAAAAAGACCTCAGGGTGCTGTTGGAGATGGGGAGATGGAGGTTGCAGCTGAGCAACCCAGGGGACAAGCCCCAAAACCCACCTGTGCTACCCCAAACCCAGCACCTTCCCCCTTGATTGCCTCAGACCCCATTAAATAATCCCCAGCCAAACAGCCAAGTGCCACAGAAAGAAAAAAAAAAAAAGATAAAGTAATGCAAAAGCAGCTCTCTCAGTGCTCCCTGTGTTATTCCTGCTGCCTTTTCCCTGCTCAGTGGTTCACTATCTGTTCCCAGCAGGCAGGGACATATTTGCATTTTAATTTGGCCTTGTGAGGCTGCCGGAGCCACCTGTGAGGAGGAGGCAGAGCTGGGCACCTGCACCCCGATGTCCCCCTCCTCCCCACGGGAGGCCTGTGCCCCCAGCCGTGCCTTACAAATCCTTTAAACTCTCACAAAACCCCACAAACCTCCCGCAGCATCAAGGTCTCCGTGCTCAGAGAGAGGAGGGACCAAAGGAGAGTGAAAAATAGGGATTATGCTGTGCTGAGGTCAGCCCCTTCCCTTTTCCTCCGTCATTTCCTCACCCTCTAACCCCACTCAGAGCCTTTTTCCCCCTTGTGCTCCCCTTGGGATGCCTCCAGCCACCCTCAGCCGTGTCCCCAGGCTGGGACTTGTCCAGGAGCCCCAAAAGCTGCGGGGCCGGAGCTGCAGCATCCCGAGCTGCCCCACGCCCGGGGGATGGAGGGAGGTTCATTCCCGGGGTGAGAAAAGCCATCCCTGCGTGTCCAGGGGAAGTTTAATCAAGGCAGGACCCGGCTCTGTCCCCACCTCCCCCTGTTGACATTACCGGGGCAGGATTTGCGCGGCAGCCGCGATTTAATTACTTTGCTAATTGCGCGGTTATTTCTGGGGGCTCGCGGCTGGTTTTTTTGGGTTTTTTTGTGCCTGGCTCAGCGAAGAGCCCTCCCCAGGGAGAGAGGAGGGATGCTCCTGTCTGTGCACCAGCTGGAGCTGAGCACCGGCTCCTGAGGGGCTCCAGGGAACAGGAAAACCCATCAGACACCGAATTTTGGGGCTCCTCCTCTGCACGAGGGAGCTGTTCCCTTCCTCCCAGCTGATGATCCTTCTAAATATCCTGGCTGCAGGTTCCCAAATCCCCCAGGAGCACCACGAAGCCTCCTCAAATTCTCTCCTTTTTGTCTCCCCCAGCACTTTCCAAGGACGGCAGGACTGGAGCCCCCCTGAAATGTTTTTCAGACTTGCTGGGAGCTTTTGCTGCTCTCCAGGACTCTCTTTGGGCTTGCCAGGAATTTTGGGGCCTTTCTGGGTTTCCTTGGTGTGGGGCAAGGTGTCTTTGCTCTTAAATGGGCTTTAAGGTCCTTTCCAAACTGAATCATTCAGGAATTCTCTGATTTGGCTGCTCCTCCAAACCTCTGGGCTTTCCTTCCAGCGTTTCAATAAAGAATCATCACCAGTGATGCCTTGAGAAGGCTGCCCCAGAGCAGAGGCTGGGCAGAATTACAGAATAAAGCAGGGATTTATTAAAAGGATCTCCTCCATGGATCCACCTTGGGCAGCACAAGAGCCCAGCCAGGGCTGCGCCCAAAGTGAACCCAAATGGTCCCAAAATGCACGAGCACTCACGGGGTCTCTCCCTGGGATCAGCTCTGCTCCATTTGCATATTGGGGTTAATTATCCAATTACAGCTTTAGGTTATGCAGTCCCATCCTGCTTGTTTTTCTCTCTTCAATTCACCATTATTTATTATATTATATTATTATCACCACTATTTAAGAGCATTATTTATGCTCTTGGGCTGAGATTTGGATCATTTGTCCTTGGTGCCCAGCTGGAGCAGGAATTGTTTTGTCTCCCTGCTCTGTGCACAGAGCTCCCCATCCCCGAACATGGAGCTCAGAACTGCACACTGAAGCAGCACAGAATGTGAAAAATAGAAAAGCCAAACCTGAGGCACCACCAGGATGGCTTTGGGAGAGGCAGACCCTGTAACCACGGCTGCATTTTCACTGAGCTCCGCGGATTCCCATCCAGGAGCGGGCTCGTTCCCATTCCCCCGCCCCTGCACGGCCGGGAATCTCTTCCCGCAGTTCTCTCCTGCCCCTGCCGGGACCATCCCGGCACTGCCGGGCTCACCCGGCTGTCCCTGGGGGTCCCATGCCAGGATTCCCTGTCCCCGCTCCCGGCTCTGCGCTGGGGTGGGTGTGGAGGGATGGTTGGGATAAATCCCTGGATAAACCCGGCTGTTCCTGGATCCACAGCCAGGCAGGGCAGGCAGCAGATGCTGTCCCGGCTGCCTGGCTGCAGAAAAGCCCCAATTTGGTGAGTTCCTGGATTTAAAGGTCAGGGAAGAGCAGCTTGTCTGACCCACCATGACACAGCTCCCAATTATCCAGACATGATTGAAAACCAGGCTGTGAGGGCTGGGCAGGGCTGGAGCATTTCCTTCTTCCCGTGGGAGCAAACACCTCCCAAATATCTGATTTTTGAGGCACAGCTGAGCTCCTGGGCTCTCCTCATGCTTGGAGCCAAAATTGAGTATATACATGTGTGTATATATATATATATTTTTTTTTTTTTTTTTTTTTTGGTCAGCCTGGGTAAAGCAAAACCTATCGGCCAGGAGAAAAAAAAAAAATAATGGATTTTAATTCCCTGCAAACTGGTGAGTTTACAGCTGGTTTTGGTCGTGGCTCTGCGTCTTCATTGGAAATCTAAAGAGCTGCTCCACAGGATAGGGAGAAATCAGACTGAGGAGAAAGTGGCTTAAACTGAGACATATCTGGAAAAAACAAACTGGGGATGCAAACAGCATTTTATCATGGTCCAGCGTGACAGGAACAAGGTGCAGAGCCCCTCAAAGCCCCCCTGGGTGGCCCAGAGACAAAGCTTCACCCACCCGTGCCTCAGTTTACCTTGTGGCAGGCTCAGAGCTGCAGTCTGGGATGCAGCCTAATTAATGTGACAGGAATCACTGCTCAGTAATTAATCCCAGCTGGTTTTCACACACTCTCTGACCCTGGATTTGCAGGGTCTGGTTCTGTCCTTTACAAGGTGCCAGTTAAAGATAAAATCCTCCCTCAGCCCAAACTTCAGCTCCAGCTCTGTCCCTGCCTTTACCAGGGAGTAATGTCCCAACATTTGATGTCCCAATATTTGATGTCCCAACTCCAGGATGCCTTTGCCTGCCTGACCTTGCAGGTTCAGGCCTTTTTGGCTCCCTGTCCCTGCTAAAATCCCAGCCAGGCCCGTGCCCAGAATACTTGGAGGAGGCATAGATCACCCTAACGATGCAAATCCAATTAGCTGAGGGCTGAGCACTCCACTGATGAAATCCAGGGATTCAAACTGCTGAGCCAGCAGCAGCTCTGCCCTGATCAATGCCATGGAGATGATCCTGCTCCTTCCTGGGAGCTCATCCCTTTCTGTCCTCACATTTTATCTGGCAGGACCCCAGATATCTGAGCAGATTAATAAATCTGTGCTGGTTTGGGGCTGGACACGGAGGTACCACAGGTCCTGGTTTTACCACTGGTAAAACATGAGGAAAAATTGCTGCTCAGATGGCTCTGGGATTACCCAGAGGAAGGGGAGGATTCTCTGAGTTGGATCCACAGTGGAGGTGGAGAAAATGCTGTTTTGGGTTGTGTAAACCAATCAGGGATTTATGGAGCTGCAGAGGGGGGACATGAGCTGGGAGAAGCACTGGGAGAGGTCCATGAGCACCTCTGAGTCCCACCTTTGATCTCTAGCAGCTACAAAGGGCTGTGCCCACCCTCTCACCCCCCATGCAGTGATCCTAACCCCTCTGGACCCATCCCAGCCCCTCTGGAAGCAGCAGATCCAGAGGCAGCTCCGTGGGGAATCCTGCATCCCCCAAGCTCCCTCTCCCCACCCCAGATCCCCACAGGGACCTGCTGGATCATGGAATGGTTTAGATTGGAAGAGACCTTAAAAATCACCTCACTCCACCCCTCCTGAACAACTTCAACCCCTCCCACTATCCCAGGCTGGATTTATCCCTGATGGTTTGTGGCTGAAAACTCCCAGAGGAAAAAGACAGAAAAAACCACATTCAGAAATAAAAATATTTCCTCTTGACATGTTTCCTTGGCTCACAGTGAGCTGCCTCAATCTTTTGATCTGGAGTTTCTTCCCCCCTGACACATCCTTTGATTGCATTTATTTATTTTTTACCTTAAAAAGCTGGAAATCAACCCAAGCCCTTTTGATTTTGACTGGAACGGAGACGGAGCACAGATGATGTCTCAGGAAGGTGATTTCTGTTTTTTGTGACAACTACTCCAGAACCAGGAAAAAGAAAAAGCCCAAATAAATCTGTTGTTGGCACAGCTGGGAAGGAGATGTTGAGTTTGTGGAGGTCTCTGGCAGGAATGGCCTTGGCTCTGCTCTGCCAAGGGCTGGAGATGCCAAAATGCCTCTGGAAAGAAGCTGTGGGGTGCACAGGGGTGGAATCCAGCACCCCCAGGGCCAGGATGAGCCCTCCAGCATGGAAATGATCCCTCTGGGGGCACTGGGAAGGATTTGGTCTCAGAGGGAGCAGCTCAGGCTCCTGCTCTAACTCATCACATAAAAACCTTCTCTGCCCCACAGAAAAACTGGGAATTTGGGCACCTTTACAGCTTGGAAGGTGGTTTTTTTTTGGTTTGTTGTTGTTGTTGTTGTTGGGGTGTTTTGTTTTGTTTTGTTTTGTTTTGTTTTGTTTTGTTTTGTTTTGTTTTGTTTTGTTTTGTTTTCCTGAGGTGTTTTCTTGGGTGGTTTTTGCTGGTTCCAGTGGCTGGGGTCACCCCAGGTGCTGTGTGTGGTACCCACAAAAACCAGGTGTAGTGGTTTTGAGATTTCCTGGGGGTTTTTTTGTGTTTAATGTGTGTTTTTCACAGAGGCTTGTACAGCTTTTTAGTGGTTTAACAAACTGTCAATTACACAGAATCTTTGCATCACTTCCATGAATGACCGCCATGCCAAACCACCACACTGGGACCTGGTGAGAACACATGAAAACCACACTGAGGGTGATCTCCATCCCAGCAGAAAGCACTGGAGATGGGAGAAACACAAACCAGGGACTTCTGGGAGCAGCAGCAACAAATTCAGTGTCATTGCACCAAAACCCTTCATTTCTGAGGTGCTTCCCTGCCACCAAAGAGCATCACTTTGCACGCTGTGAGTGCAAGCAGGGCACAGGCACCCCCTGCACACCCCAAAAAGCAGCTCCCAAGCCCTCTGGAAAGCAGCTGGATCACTTCATTCGGGTGCTTTCAAAGCTCTCAGGTTGCTGCTTTATTGCTGATTTATTTCCTCTCCACTCTAAGAACGTTCACAATTGGTTTTCAATCACTGCAGTGCTCACATTTACCAGATCCTCTCACTCTCTCCACGAGCAGATTTTGGATTTGGGGTTTGTCTTGGAGGTTTTGGCCAGGAGAGAATTCTCCACCCACCAGCAAGGAGGCAAAGCCTCTCTGGCCCAGCCTTCCAGGGCTCTATGATTTCATTGTAGTGATTGAAAAGACACAGATACCCCCAAAACCCCCCGAATTGTGCTTTTTGAGGCACTCTGACAACCTGAACTCTTTTCCAGGTGGGCTCTGAAGGTACCAGAAATTTATTGCTAAAAATGACATTGCTGGGATGTTTTATCCTTCCCCTTGATCCTGGAAATTGTGTTTTGCCTGATGGAGCTGGGGGAGGTTTTGTTTCTGAGCTCACTGAGGCAGATATTTCCCTCTAAGCAGGTTGGCATTTCATTTTCCTCTCCCCCACTCCCCAAAAAGGTTTTTTTCCAAGGATAGAGCAGAAGACACGGCCTGGAGGGAAGGTGGCAAACCTGAGCAGAGAGAGGGCAAACTTTGGAAGCCAGGCTGTGAAAGAGCTCCCAGCACTGCTGCTGGGGCTGTCACACTTCCCACAAGTGCTGTGGCTGTCATTGTGCTCCTGTCCAGTCTGGGGTGGAAAAATCCAGTTTATTCCCAAATTCTGACCCTCGGGGCCCTCCTTGGATCTTCCCTGTCCTGCAGGCTCTTTGTGTTGGCAAATCCAGGATAAATCCGATAAAAGGAGCCAGGACCATCTCCCTGCTCCTGCACCACAGCACCCAAACACCCTCCAGCCTTCCAGAGATGTGCAATGGACCAAGGGATGGACCCAGGCTGGCTGTGGGGAGCTCCAGCTGCTTCTCTTCCTTCTTTTCCCTCTCCTTTCCCCCTTTTCCCCCCTCTCCCTGCCAGCAGCACGTGATCCACAGCGAGATAACAGCGCCAATTGCTCCAAATTGCTTATTGAGGACTCAGTGGTAAATCAATGATTTTAAATGGGATCGCAGAACAGCAATCCCAACAACAGCGGGATAAAAAACACAAATGGAGCTGCCTGGCAGGCGGGAGAGGGGAAGGGCTGGGCTGGTTGCACCCAGCCCTGCTGCTGGGGGGGTCCAGGGATCCTCCCAGTCCATTCGGGAATTCGCCTGGGTAAAGAGAGGTGAGGCTGCAAAGGGTGGAGCAGGCTCCTTTGTCAGAGGCAGTAAAATTGGGATCAGCCCTTCAGCATCACCCCTGACACAGGATCCGGGGTCCTGGGCATCCAGGTGTGACACCTGGCTGTCCCTACAGACCTGAGCTCCCTCACACAGACGGGGAAACTGAGGCACGGCACCCCTCAAGCTCAAACCGGGCTGAAACCCCCCCAGGGATGCCCGTGGATCTGGGCAGCCCCAGCTGTGCAGGCAAGGTGGAATCCCCAGCCATCCCCTCCAAATTCCTGCGTGGAATTGCCCCCATTCCTCCCAGAACACAGCCCCCCAAACCCAGGTGTGATCAGGTCCTTAAATCTCCTTTTATTTTGCTTTTAAACACTCAGGTTCTCACCGTGAGTTAGTGAGAGCAGAAACGCTGTCACTTAGCAACCTCCCCAGCCTGGAGGATGCAAAGGGAGATGGGGAGAAGGATTTTGGGCTTCCTCCTGCTGGAATTTCCAACTCGGCTCAGTGCTGGAATTTCTGCATCTGTGAGATGGAGATGCAGGCGAACAAGAGCCCCATTAGAGGTGGCAGGGAGTGGATGGATGAGAGCCCTTCCCTTCAGGATCTTCTCCTTGATTAATGAATTTCATTTACCACATTAACAACTTTACCTTCATCTGCATGGTCCAGGCAGCAAACGGCCCTGGCTCAGCCTTGGCTAAATTGAGATGTGAGGGACAGAGGGATGGACAGAGGGATGGACAAATGGCCTTTGTCCCAAAAAACCAAAATCAGTTTGGGTGCATCCCTCGTGGTGCCTTCCATGGATGAGGTGAAAGGGCAGATGCAAAATCCCAGGACAAGTTTTTGTTCCTGCTACCCAACTCTGGAGCATTTCCCTCCATCCAGGTTATTTTATTTCAAAAAGACTGCAGGAGGGACATGTCAAAGGCCACGGGCAGCTGCTGGGGAAGGTTGTGGTTCTGGGGCCATGTGGGTGAATTTGAATTATCTGCAAGTTGGGATTTAAAGGAAAAAAAAGGGGATAAAAAACATTTACAGGGCCCTGCATGGGCACAGGGTGGGTTTAGGATGGGTTTCACCCAAGGGAAGGGAAGCTGGATGGAGTTGAAGGCCCTGGGATCTGGGATCAGCTGTTTCAAGGGGTTCAGTGGGGATGAATGTCCCCAGGAGTCCCAACCTGGGCTGTCACTGCAGCCCCTGCTGGGGACACTTGGGTTTTGTCACATCCCTCCTGCCCAGCACCCCCGGGTGACCCTGCAGCACTGGGACACGAGGCACCACGGGAGCTGCCACCACCCTGAGCAGCCCAGGAGCACCAGAAGGGATGGAGGAGAGCGAGGACAGTGCCCCTGCCAGGAGCAGGGACAGCAGGGATCCCCTGGATGGAGGGAAGATCCAGGGCAGCAGAAATGATCAGAAATCCCATTTTCAGGGTGCAGGACAAGCAGGGAGCACTGCAGGCCACGGTGAGGGTTCCCATCATTTCTCCTCTCCCTGCTCTGGTCCCCTGTGGGTTTTGGTAAATCCCACTCGGATTTACCCCAGGTACCTAAAACACAGCCCCGGGCTGCTCTAATGAATCCCTGTGGACACCAGCGGTGCTTCCAGCTGGATTTGCATGGCATGCTGGAATTTTGCTCACTGGATAGAAAAAGGGATGGGAACAGTGTTCTGCAGCTGCTGCAGAGCCTTCCCAAGAATTCACGAGCGGTGATTTTGGAGGCAGGGCTCGCCCATCGCACACAATGCGCAATTAGCTCCATTTAAAGCGCTCGCTGCGGGGCTGGATTCGGCGAATTTGGCTCCACCTCGCTCGCAGAGAGCTTTAAACTCGTGCTGAACTTTAAACAGCGTCCTTCAGTCCGGCGGAGTTGGGATTGAGCTCACGCCCAAGCCTGGCTCTTGTTCTGCGCCTGATTTAAAACCGAGCTCAGTTCCAGGCCGGCGGAAAGCGCGGAGTTCTCGGATGTGCAGCATCACCGCTCGATTTGCAGCTTTCCTCACTTCAGAGAGGCTTTTCCTCCTGAAAACCTGCATGGAAGGGGTGGCAAAAACCAGAGAGAACCCTCGCAGATCCAGGAGGAGCTGCAGCCACAGCAAATTCAGCTCCCAGGAGGAAAAACCCGGGATGGGAGGGTTTAAGGACCTGTTCCTGCCCAGGCTGGGGGTTCTGCTGGTGCTCCGTGCTGGTGCCAGAGCAGGATGAATCCCTGGAAAACCCCCCTGTGCCAACCCTGGGGCTGCCACCCGTGGTGGGGACAAACCGAGCCAAGTCTCTCCTCACTTCGCTGTAAATACTCAGAGATAGCAGCCGTAAAAGCACCTCAGAGAGAAGGCAGCAGCAAAATTACATCAAGCCTAGGGGCTTAAACTGATTGAAGGATACATTTTCCAAGCTGATCTAGCTAATGCAGCAGCAAAGTCCCCTGCACTGAGCAGCTGCTGGAATTTGATCATTTTTTTTTGCCCTTCTAAATGGCCAGACAGCTGGGAAACCCCCACCCGAATATTTTGGGAATGCTTTCAGAAGAAGTGCAGAGATGAGGGGCTGCGTTAGCCAGAGGCAAAAATCTCTGAGATTTTCAATGCAAAAAATTGCAGGGAAAAGACAGGAAAAAAATTCGGGATAGTGTTAATCCTGGTGTGGGTGCTGCTGCCTTCTGGTCCTTTTGGGGGCTTCTGCATCAGGCTGTGAAAGGGGAGATGGGGACGGGAAGGGAAGGGGTGACAGCAAGGGCACGCTCCAGGTTCTGTGTTCTTTAAAAACCAGGTGTCTGCACTCCTTCTCTCCTAAATTTCCATCCTTTCCGCCTCCTTCCTGCCCCTCCCTGGGCACGCAGGGGCTCAGCCCGGCGGGACCCGGCTTTGACAGCCGAGACGAGCCGGGGTTGATGGGCTCCGAGCCCTGGCATGTCTAATTAAGATTAATGAGCGTGACGCTGATGTGGGTGACTCTTCCCCCGCAGCCCGGCGGGCGCTGGGGGCGAGGAGCCCTGACCTGGCCCGGGGTGACAGCGGGGATCGATCACGGCCAGCAGCGAAGGGACAGCGGGGAGAGCAGGGAGGGAGGGATGCTCGGCTCTACAGCAGGAATTTCCCCCGGGAAATATCAGCAAATGTGCCAAAAAGGTCCCGAAGCCTCTTCCATTACCGCCTCTGCTTTCTCTGTGGTGTCAGAGGGGCGATTTTGACCCCAAACATGAGGGCCAAAATCTGGAGGGATTCCTGTAGTTACCCCCAAATCCTCTCAGCTCTGCAGCCATAGAAATCTGGGATTAAACACCCACTTCTCCCCTGTGGGAGATGAGGGGGAGGGATGCAGCCTCTCATCCCACGTCTGATGGACCTGAGCCCCTCCTCTCCCCCATCCTCCACAAGGATGAAGCAGGAGGGTGTTTGAGCTGCTGTGAGCTCCAGGAGATAGCTTTGGGGAGAAAAACCCATCTGTGTGCTTGTCCTGACCATCCCCAGCAGCCCTCATTGCTCCTGCTGGCACAAGGGAAGGGGAGGCAAGAAGAGGGCAGGATCAAAGGGCACAATGATCAATTTTGGCTGTAAAGGGCAATTCCAAACAGTGTCATCCCGTGGTGTCACCTTTGGGGAAGAGAAAGCAGCTGGGGAAGGGGCACCAGGACCTGACCAACCACCACAGCCACGGCAAAATGCTGATAAAAGCTGATTTCAATTCGGTGGAAGCCAGGAAGAATTATCCCAGAATGTATTCATTAGTGTGATTGAGCAGTGTTTGAAAAATGAAAAGGCAAAGCAGAGGCTACAAGCAGGAAAGGTGTTCGAGGCAGGAGAGCCTTTGAAGCTCTTCCCAGAGGGATGTGCCTGGATTCCTGCGCTGAGGACGAGCCTCTCCCCTCCCCTTCCCGAAGTCAAAGCCTGGCCACTCACACTCCATTGATGGAGTGGGAATTGCCGGCCCAGCTCCTATCCCGAAGGGATTTGACTCCATTTTGCTCCTGCTTCCCTTCCCTTCCCTTCCCTTCCCTTCCCTTCCCTTCCCTCCTGCCGGCAGGGCACGCACGTGTTTCCCCTGAAGGGGAATCTGTTTTCAAAGTGAATCCTAAATCAGCGAGCTGTCGGGCAGCCCTGGCCGGTTCCCTTCGTGCTCTCTCCATTATTGATGTTGTTTTACCCCCAACATTCCCAGCTGCTGCTGCTGCTCCCCCCTGCAATTCCCAAATCACACAACAGGCATCGAGCTCGTTCTTCAAACACCAATCCCGGGCTGGGGCTGCCTCTGCTGCAGGAACCTTCCCGAGGGTGGGAGCCCAGGGAGGAGAAGGAGAAGGAGAAGGAGAAGGAGAAGGAGAAGGAGAAGGAGAAGGAGAAGGAGAAGGAGAAGGAGAAGGAGGAGGAGAAGGAGATGCAGCTTTGCCTTGAGACCATGAGCATCGCTCTGGGACAGAGCAAACCTGGCATGGGGTGTGACACCTCAGACTGCTTTGGATTAACATCCCTGAGCCCCTTTGGGGCAGATCTGAGAGAGGAAATGATGCCCAGCAGCTCTCCCATGCCCCAAAATGCCACCTTGCCCGTGGATGCAGGTTCCACAACCATCTCAAAGTAAATCCCTCCTTCTTTTTGCTGCCTTTCAGCAGTGACAGTGACAGTGGGGTAATTTCCCACTGCAGGATGGGGCAGTCCCAGACTCCACCTCTGCTCAGGGCTGGTCTGTGCCCTGCTCACCTTTTCCAGGGAGTGACAGATGGACTGAGGGGTTGATGTGTGTCTGGAGGAGGGCAGGAAGCATGAACAGGGACGGATTGTGGTGCTTTTCCTCGTGGGGCATTGGCACTGTGGGAATGGAATTCTGGGGTCATTTAGGTTGGAAAAGCCCTCCAAGGGTTCAATGTTAGCACTGCCAAGGCCACCACTGACATGTCCCCAATGCCACATCCACGCTGCTTTGAAATCCCTGCAGGGATGGTGACTCCACCACTGCTCTGGGCAGTGGTGCCAGAGCCTGACAACACTTTTATGAAGATATTTTCCATAATGTCCAACCTAATCCTCCCCTGGAGCAACTTGAGGCCATTTCCTCTTGTTACCTGGGAGAAAAGACTGATCCCCACCTGTCCTCCCTGTGTCCCCATCAAAGCCCAGGACTGAGGCTCAGCTGAAAACAAAAAGAGCCTCCCTGCCCTGTTTGGGTGATAAACCCAGCACAGCCTGAGCTGTCAGTGGACTGAAGTGGAGGGAGGAAGACCCCAAAGCCTTCCCTGGATCTGTCACAAGGCAGGGGACTGGCTGCCAGGCAGTGATCACTCAGCAGTTTGTCCCCTCACATCTGTCCCTGCACACAGCTGAGGGTGCTGACCCCACACCCCATTTCCACCTTGCCCAAGTCTCATCCCAGACAAGTTCAAAATGGGGAAAACCTCCCCAAGCCTCACCAGCCCGTCCAGAAAGGATAGACTTTGACTGAAAGTGACTGTTCCTTTGGAAATTTCTTGCTGCTGAAGGAGAAACACAAAAAAACCCCTTTTTCTTTGAGGAAAAAAGCCAAGGAACCCAAGCCCAGAGCAGAGGAAAAGCTGGAATGGGAGCAGACACCGTCCCCCACCACGGCTGCAGTGACCACTGACAAATCCTTTCAGGTCAGTGCAGAACAACACAGGCTCCTCTCAGAGCTGCAATGCCCTGATTAATTTGGGTGTTTCTAATTAGGGCAGCACAGCCGGGCTCAGTGCTGTGGGGCTGAGCTTGGGGACAGCAGTGTGACCCCATCCCTGCCCACAAGTGTGTCCCACAAGGTCCTGGCACCTGGCCTTGGCTGCTGCTGCTGCTTTGGGGTTGAGGGAGTGTAGAAGCAGCTTTTGCTGCCCACGTGCTCAGCTGGGGCTGTTTTGGAGCTCGAGGATGGCCCAGATGGTGAATGAGAGGTGCCTTTATCCTCTGGAGCCACAGTGACAGCAAAACTCACAGCCAGGAGGGATGGCCAGAGGTGTTTTCCCCCTTTGCCAGCACAGCCAGGGGTGATGGGGCAGGACCAGATTTTCCAACACCTCTGGGAGAAGAGCAGGACACAGCACCTGAGGTGGGACAGGAGTGGGGGGTTCCCTGGCCAGTGCTGGCAGAGGAGGGTGATGAAGGCCTGAAGACCCCACAGGACCCCTCATCACCTCTCTTGCTGGGTTCCAGCCATCTCAGGGTGGTTCAGGTGGTGCAAGGAGAGGGAAGAAGAGATTGTCAGCACCTGGAGATGCTGGGATGATGGCCAAGCTTTGGCAGCCCATCTCCTCCTGCAGCTGAGCATGGAAACTCTGGATTTGGCAAGCAGGAGGCTTTTCCCTCCAGGATAACCCTGGTGCAACACTGTCCCCATGGAAGGTGGGGACAGAGCCTGGAAACCCCACCAGGACTCAGGGACTGAGGGTGCTGTGCTCCCAAATTCAGCCAGCTCCCACTGATCCCTAAGGGTTTTAGCTGTTATATTTTCATATATTTGTAATCCTGCAGTTCTTTAGTGCATAACTCTAAGCTCCATATACAGTGCTCACTGCTGTTCTCCCATTTTGGTCAGACACAAAAATTCCTCTCCAGGCCTGGGAATCAAGGACACCTCACTGCCTCAGAGAAATGTAAACAAAAGTGAGCTGGGGGAGCAAACCTGGGGGTAAATGACTTCATTACCTGAAGCTGTAATTGGAAGATGAACCCCCAATATGCAAATGGACCAAAATTATAAAAGTATAAAAAGCTGTGACCCCACATCCATTTTGGGCACAGCCCCTGGGGGACTTAATCTGCCTTAAATGTACCTGAAGGCCCTTCAATAAATATAAATAAACTGCTTTTTATTATCTTAACTCTGTGTGGCCTCTGTTTTTAGGTAGCCTCACCATTCCATGGGGATTCCCTTAAGCTTGCTAAAATCCACTGCAGGGCACTTCTGAGGAGCAGGAAAAGAGGTCAGGAATGTCCATCCAGGTGAGCTGGGATGCAGGCACAGCCCATGGAAAGCAGGAAAAGAGGCCAGGAATGTCCATCCAGGTGAGCTGGGATGCAGGCACAGCCCCTGGAAAGCAGGAAAAGAGGCCAGGAATGTCCATCCAGGCGAGCTGGGATGCAGGCACAGCCCATGGAAAGCTCTGGGTGGATCTCACCCAGCCCAGCACAGGGAAGAGCTGCAGCCAGAGGCAGAGAACTCCATAATCCATCAGGCAGGCTCTGCAGCAAGACTTTAATAGACTTATCTTCCCCACAATAATGTGTTTTATTTTTCCAGTGCCCATTCATTATTCACACACTCATTCCCCCTGGATTACGAGTGCAGCAGGAGCTGCAGGCTCTGCCTTCTTCTCACCACTCCAGCTCTGGTACCGATTTATTTTTACAGCATTGGCACCTGCAAAGGGGTTTTTATTTAATCCCAGCCCAATAATATGGCTCAGTGGAGATGTCAGGGGCAGGATGCTCATCGCCTTCCAAAATCCCTCAGAAAAAAGACAAGATGGAGCATCCTGCATGGGATGATTTGGGATCCTCCATCCACCTCATGCATGCGATGGTTTGGGGATTCTCCATCCACTTCCTGCATGGGATGGTTTGGGATCCTCCATCCATCTCCTGCATGGGATGGTTTGGGGATTCTTCATCCACCTCCTGCATGGGATGGTGGTTTAGAAACTCAGCCCACCTCCACCAGGATGGATGAATGCTGTGGCTGCAGCACCCATGGAGTTTGCTGAAGGAAAAGTGAGGCATGTATCGAGCATCAACACTTCTGCTTCATTCCAGGTTTATAAAGGAGTTTAAAATGCTCTCCAAATCCACCTCCTGGTCAGCCACTGGACCAGAACTTCCCAAACCACCCTGGCTGTGCTGAGCTGCAGTGTCCATGGATATTTTTAAATCCCTCAGACCTGGGATGACCCTGGAACCAGGGGAAGGAGCACGAAGTAGCTGCTCATTAGTCAGGGACATCTGGGAAGCAGACGAGCGCTGGTGTAGCAGGAGGAGCAACATCTGCTCGGAGGCACGGAGCTCTGCACCTTGGCAGTCACATTTCCAGCATTCCCAGCACTTCCAGCACGTCCAGAATTCCCAGCATTTCCAGCTCCTTGGGATGTTAAAGGGAAGGAAGGTGCCTTGCCGTGGGCTGTGGCAAAGCCAGCACTCCCCAGTGGTGGCACACCCAGCACGGGTCACACGGAGCCCCCACGCTGTCACACCTGATACCAAGCCCCCAAACACTTTGCGGGTGGTTTTGAGCTGGAGCCTGGCTGGTTTTGGCGTTCTGGTGCCTTGTGGAGGAGGATGACTTCATTTCCTTCCTTCCCTTGCCTGGTTCCTTCCCAGCAGAGGAAGCGAGGGCTCCTTTTTGCAGCACCAACAACTTCTGTGAGCTGTGAAGTGCTGGGAAAGGGAGAGACTCTCCTGTTTTCTCCTTCTGGAGTTCTGGGAGCTGCAGGCTGTGCTCAGGGCTGGATCCTCAGGCGGCAGAGGGGAGCTCAGCACCTTCATCCCAACCAGATCCCTTCTCCCAAATCCCAGCTTGCAGCCCAGCCAGCGAGGATGGGCTGAGGAACAAAGTCCCCAAGCATCCAGGCAGAGTTTTCCTTGCAGCTTCTTTGTCACAAGGGGCAGAGCAGCCCCTAAAAATTCTCTTCCCAGACAGGAAAGATCAATCCTGGTCCTTCACCTTCCCACTGAGTGCCCTGTACCTGCAGGACACCCCAGCCCAAACCCTTGTCCCAGCACAGCCTGGCCAAGGTGACACCGGCTCAGCTGCCCCCAGGCTCCTGCCCTGTCCTGTTCCCAACCCTCATCCACTGCTGGATTTTCTCTTCCCACCTTTTATATTCCAACTCCTGAGCTGTGTTTTGCTCCCAGCCCAGTTGTCCCCACCCAGCACAGGTCCCTGTCCCTGTGTCACTCCCCCTGCAAGGAGTTATTCCCACCTGGAATTCCTTTCCCTCAACTTTAGCCAGTGCTTTACTCTCCCCACATCTCTGCACTCTCCCTGCCTCCCATGAGAGTCCTAAAAAAGGCATCAGGCACACTAAAAAGGGAAAGAAACATTGAATTTCTGTTCTAGTTTGTTCCAGAGCTGAGATGGATCTGGATCTCAGGATCCCTCCCCCAGCCCCAGCTGGCTCCTGCTTTCCCTGTAGAGTGGTGACAAAGGATGGACACGATTCCACCTTGTAAAGATATTTTTATTTGATTTTTTCCCTGCAGATGACAAGTGCCAAACTGTCCATGAGCAGGGACATTGGTGCACCCCAGGAAAGGGATTAACTGGTTTTTGAGCCCTCAAAGTAGAGCTGCTCCAAATCCCTGAAAGCACCAAGCTCTGCACCCCACAGAGGGAAGGAAAAAAAAGGGAATTATCCCCCATGTAAATTCCCAGGGTGAAATCCCAAGGCAGAGGGATCTCTCCCACCGTGGTGCTCATCAGCTGCTTCCAGGGCTGGGTTTGCTGCAGGAGCTTTTCCTGTGACTCCAGGACAGGTCATTCCTGCTGGGACAGCTTTCCAGAAGTGCCCCAACATTCCTGGAGGGAAGGATCCCTGCATTCTGCTGAGGGCTGGACACCAGTGCCAGGATGGATGTGCTGAGCTCCAAAGAAACAAAAAGAAAAGGAGTATTTTGGTTTCTGCAAGCCTGATTTCCAGAAGAAAGGAGGTTTATGGGGTCTCCCTCCCTGTGCCTGAGGCAGCTGGAGTGTCTGCTCTCCTCATGTTCCACTTTAGGAAGCAATTGGAACAGGATTTGACAGCAATAATGGGAATCTGAGGAGAATTATGTTCTGACAGGCTTGGTGAGGATCCCCAGCCTGCCAGAGGAGTGAAGGACATAATTAATGGCCCTGCTGAGGAAAGGGCCGTGCTGGGAATGTCATCCTTTTTTTCACCAGCCATCAGGGACTCTCCAGGCAATTAGGAGCAGTCCCTGGGGAAATTCCCGGAGCATTATCCAGCACCAGCAAGAAAACCACAGCTGGCTGTGGCTCCTTTGGGGTGGTTTGTGGGACAGTCCTGGCTCAGGGAGACGTTTCCTATTTGAGACCCCAGTCCTGTGTGGATCCTCTGGTGTCTGCTCCGTGCATTTGGAAAAGCTTTGTTTGCCTCCAGGACGAAAAGTTCCCTTTCCCTTTGCTTGGCAACCACCTCACCCTCCCTGTCCCGTCCTGTGGCATGAGGGGAACAAGGAGATGCAGCCAGAATTGAGGAATTCATGGATCCTCCCTGGCTGGATCCTTTCCTCCATCCTCATCTTCCCTGACCCCTCCTGTGGCACAAGAGGAAGGAGCTACAGCCAGACCTGAGGAATTCATGGATCCTCCCTGGCTGGATCCCTCCCGCCTTCCCTGTCCCCTCCTGTCCCAGCACTCATGGGAGGAAGAAGGAGCTTCAGCCAGACCCATGGAACCCATGGACACCCCAATCTTCACAATCTGGATCCTTCCCTCCATCCTCACTCTCCCTGTCCCCTCCTGTGGCACGAGAGGAAGGAGGAGCTGCAGCCAGACTTGAGGAATTCATGGATCCTCCCTGGCTGGATCCCTCCCTCCATCCTCACCTTCCCTGTCCCCTCCTGTCCCACACTCATGGGAGGAAGAAGGGGCATCAGCCAGACCCATGGAACCCATGGACACCCCAATCTTCACAATCTGGATCCTTCCCTCCATCCTCACCTTCCCTGTCCCACACTCACAGCAGGAAGCAGGAGCTTCACCAGACCCAGGAGCACATGGACACCCCAGTTCTCAGTCTGGATCCTTCTCTCCACCCTCACCCTCCACCAAGGCACCTCAGGCTGTGCTGCCCTAATTTCCCAGGCACAGACACCATCCCCGTGTGCTTGTCCTGCCCTTCCCACTCAGCCACAGGGATGTGCTCTACATCCCTTTCATCTTAAAATGTCACTTGTTCCCTCAGAATTCCACGGAATGTGGCCGTTGTGAGCCGAGGAAAAAACAGTTTGGATCCTCTGGAGGGCTCATGGAAAGGATTGTTTCAAACCTGGACTTGAATCTTCTTGACATCTTTTGTTTCCCTCGTAAGAAAAATGACTCAAACAGCAAAAAGCTCCCGATTCTGCTGAGCTCAGAGCAAAGTGAGTCCTACACAAACCATCCAGGGTGGGATTCAGGATTCTCTCCCAGAGGAATTTTTCTCTCCCCTGTGTCAGCTTTGTTTGTCTCCAAGATTCCCTTTCCTTTCACGTCCCTTATTCCAGTATTTGGAAACAAAAAATACCCTTTTGCAGCAATGTTTTGTCTCCTCTCCATTTCTTTCCCCCTGAGAGGAAATAATTTGCTCGAGTGGTCCCCAGGCAGCTCCAAAAATTCCATTTAGGGACCAAATTCCTCTTTACTGTGGTGAGGGACCAAGGGCCTGTTGGGATTTCCCTCCAACAACTGGAAGCACCAGAGAAGCATTGAAGTGTGAAAACTTTTGGCCAAGAAAAGGCTGGAAAATTCAAAAACATCAATAACCTGCTCTGTTTTGCTGAGAATATCACTGTGAATGGGTGGAACCCAGCACCAGCACTTCCCCTTCTTTGATAAAAGCACTGAACCCCCCCAAAACCCAAAATGTTTGTGAGGAAAAGGGAATAAACTAAATTAACCCAAGTCTAAGCACTGGGAGAGCCCATGGAGGCTGGCCCAGCAGAGGAATGGCTGGGAATAAAATAGTGAAATAAAGGCAGGAGGAATCAGTGTAAGAGGAATTATTTAAGAGAAAGAAAAAGCTGTTAAAAAAAAGGGGGGGGGGGAATAAACCCTCTCTTGGGGGGGGAATAAAAAGGCTCCAGCAAAAGTAGGGCATTTGCTAAACAATAAAAGGGATGAGACAGATGATGAGGCTAAAATGGCTGAGATACCGAACTGCTTTTAGAAATCTGCCTTTATCAAGAGAAATGTCGAAAAGTGGTTTGGACAATTAGGAAGTAACAAAAAGCCTCGTAAAAATAGCTCAGGGGGGAAGAGAAACACTCAGGAAATGGGAGCGTGTCGGGAGAGCATTAAGGGATTAACTGGTGGAGCAACTGGGAGGGACTGGGACAGAGCTGCATCCTCCTGCCACAGCACCAGCAGCTCCTAAAGGTGCTGCCAGCACGGACTCAGGGATTTGGGAAGCACGGGGTGAGGGGGAAACAGAAAATCTCATCAGACAAATTGTGGCCTCTTCTTTTCTCCTCTTTTGGTAAATGAAAGACAAGCAAAGCGAATTCTCCCCGGATATCAGGATGTGCTATCGCTTCCCCCGGGGTGGAAGGGAGGAACGATGGAATTAAATTAAGGAAGGGGGAGTTAAAATTGAATATCTGAAAGGAAACTGCTCCTTGTGGTAATTCCCTCCTCGGCTGGGGGTCGGTGGCCCCGAGGGGGATTACAGAGAGAGTCCGAGAGCACCTGGATCCAGGGGGAATTCCAATCCTGTTGTGGATTCCTGCTCTGAGGGGCAGGAATTGAGCTGCATCCTGCCCAAGGATGGCTCTGGGATGGGGGACACCATAGAGAGGGGGAAAAAAGAGAGCAAAAACCAAGCAGAGTGTGTTTTCCTGGTTTTTCTTGGAATTACAATGCCTGGACTCTCTCCTTGCAGGCTGGGAGCAGGAAATAATTCAGGATGCTGGAAGAATTGAGGGACAGAATCACACGGGGCAGAATCCAATCCCCCAGGCATGATGTGGAGAAAAAGCCACCACATTCCTGCTTCTCTTCCCTGTTGCTCTGGAGAGGCTGGCAAAGCAAAACTACCCTCCCAGGACAGCCCCAAATCCAGCCTTTCCCCAAAATATGACTGTGCCCAGCAGCAAAAAGGATAAATGAAGTGTGGAAACATCCTGTTGCTCTGCCCAGCTCCCAGGGTCTGGAATTTAGGGATATGGGATGCTCCACCTGCCCAGATCTTGCCTCGTGGGCAGCTCCAGGCTGGAGAGCTCCTGTGCCACAGCCAGCAGGGAGGAGGTGGGGAGTGGGAGAGCAGGAATATTTCCCTGCTGGACCAAGATCAGCCTGGGGCTGGTGTAGATCTGGCCATTCCCAGGGGTCACATTCACAGCTCTGACTCAGCTGGGCTCAGCTCCTCACTGTCCCTGCCAGCCCCATCCTCCTCCTCCTGCTCATGACCCATCCCAAACCCTGGTACAGCACAGGGAGCACCTGGGCAGCTCCTTTGCACAAGGAAAAGCAACTAAGAGGGAAAAAAAAAACATGGAAAAACCTCGGAATAAGGCGATTTGGAATGCCAGCATCCTCGAGATTTCCAAAGTATTTTTAGCAGCGGGTTTTGAGCTGGAGGAAACAGCTGTATGAACTCTGGCAGCGGGAGAGACAGGAGGTGGGAGCCAGCAGCCCTGGTGTTTTCATCCCACTTTTCCTCAAAGCACCCTGAGTCATGCAATTGGCAGCTCCCCCTCCGTGGGAAACGGGAGCCAAGCAGCACCCGCAGCCCCTAAAAAAGCCTGAGCCCTCCCAGCGCCAGAAGGACGACAGAAATAGGTCCCTGCTGCTGCACTGCCAAATGGAGCCGCCGCCACCCAGCAGCCGAAACTCCCCCAAAATCCCAAAGAGCTCCAATCCCGCCCCAGCCCATCCCCCGGGAGGACACAGGTGGGGCTTGGCCCAAACCCGCACTTAAAGGATCGATTTTTCTCATGAATTCAGCGATTTAAATAAAATGTTTTGTATTTTGTTTTAAATTATGGTGCATTCCTGGATTTAGACCGGGTTTGGGAGACGAGAAACCCTCCTTTGTTTGGGGGAAATGAATCCCTGCTCAGAGAGGAGGGATTTCTCCAGCTCCAGGCTTTGATTCCCTCCCCGAGGAGTGGGGACAGGAGGTGACAACGGGGCAATAAATCAGGGAAAGGGCTCCTGCAGGGCTCTCCAAGCCACTGGGATGAGACAGGAACATCCCCAACTCCTGAGCAGCTGCTCCAGTTCCACCCACCTGCTCAGGCCTGAAAGCCAGAGATCTCTGATAAACCCTGAAATGTTCCAGCCTAGGGAGAGAAAAGGCAGAAAAAGTTCCTGAATGCACCCTGGGACCTTCCCCCACCCTCTCCCCTGCTGTGGGCTTGTTCCCTTGCCCCAGGCTCCTGCAAGAGGCTGCTCCAAGCTGCAGCAACCAATTCCTGCCAGTCCCATTCCAAGGTGGGAAAAGCAAAGTCACTCCCCAAGGATGGGCATGGGAGGGAAGCAGAGGAGGATTCTGAGTTCAGCCTCCAGCTGAGACCCCAGGCTGCTGCTGAGCAGGCCTGAAAATCCATCAGGGAGGTGAACTGGGGCTCATTCCTGCAAAGATTTATGAGATTGGTGGGGTTTTGGCCAGGAAAATGCTGATCTCCCACCGGATCCAGCTCCCAGGATTCAGTGATCTGCACATGGAAAGACATCACCCGTCCATCATGTGAGGGTGCAGAATTAGGACATGGGAAGATATGAAGGGTGACCCAGGAAGGACAGCCTGCTTGTGCCAGCTCCAGAAAGCCAAAAATTTGGAGAGGGAAATTTTCTGGGTGTCTGGAATGTCTGGGATCAGGTTAGTCCTGACACAGATCTGAGTCCATCCCTTCCCTGAGCTGGGTCCACCTGCAGCTCCAAGCTCAATGCAAAGAGGAAAAAAAAACAAACCCCTTTTCATCTCCCAGAACAACTTCTGGGGGTGCTGTTCCCATTCCAGCTCGGTGCCAGCACCAATCCCTGCTATGGGAAGCAAACAGGATCCGGAGTCTGGGGATGAAATTCTGAAATTCCTCGGATCCTTGGCGAGGCAGGGAGCTGCTGGCCCCGAGCCATGCAGTCAGATGGGTGTCTGGCACCAAATTCCACTGCTCCAGGAAGGAAAAACTTTCTCTTCAAGTTGAACAGGACCAAATTTAGCTAAAAAAAAGCAAAAATGAAGGGGCTCTGCAAGTAAAATGTTGGAATTGAGAGGACACAACAACAGGATTGACCTGGGAGAGTATTTGCTCTGTTTTAGCTTCACTCGGAGATGCTGAGCTGAAGGTTTGGCACCCAAAGGAGCCAAAAATGCTTCCTGCTTAAACCTGGCCCTGAGACAGGGCTGGCTCCTGGGAATGTGGATACTGGGAGCAGCTCTGAGGGAAAACTCCACGGGTGAGCAGAGCCATAAATCAGAATTATCCAAAGTCTGCCTGTCCAACTTCCTCGAGTGCCCTTGGAGAGCCCAGCTCCGTGCTGCCCTTCCAACCACCCCACCTGTGCAGAGGTTCAGCCAATTCCTGGTGTGACAGATGAGCAATGTGATGGCTGATTCCCACAATTAAAAGGTAAATATCATGTATACATGTTAAGAGAAGTTTTACAGATTTATAGTTATGTTTCACCCCCCTTGTGTTGTTATTAGGGGGTGCCCTGGGTTTGGGACATTTGGGAGGGTCACTCATTACTATGGCAGCACCTGAGCTCCAATCAAGATTTAATGAAGTGATCTCCACCCCTGGGCAGCACAGAAGGAGTCGATGGACAGAACTTTGGGAGGGGCTAAAGGTTTAAAGGGTGAAACCTCCATTGTGTGGGTGAGCACATGGTGGGAAGAATTCTTTGCTCCAGGCGCTGTAATACTTTCTCTATTCAGCCTTCTGTTGTATTTTTGATAAGGTTTTAATAAAACTTTTAAATTTTTTGGAAGTGAGTAGCATTTCTCACAGTGGTGTGGGTTTTGTTCAAGGGAAAAGGTGCCCAGCTTCATCCCAAGGGAAAACTTTGGGCATTTACTTGCTGGAGTGCCCTGGAAGTGTGAGAGGGAGAGACCAAGGGAAGTGGTGTCTGTTGAGAGGAGCCACCCGAGTGGAGCAGGCTTTTAGCTCAGGAAAGCTTCCCAAAGCTCCCCAAACACGGAGCCCTGGGGTCAGAGCAATGTTGTAAATGGACCTTGGATGTTCCATCTCCCTCCCCAAGAGCTTGGGGGATCAAGTGGAAAAATGATGACTTTTCAGGAGCAATAATACAGTGGAGATGGGAATAAAGCAGGAGGTCAGAGTGACGTGAACCTCCTGTTTTCTCTGAGCAGCACAAAAAGGATTATTTTTCCCTAGAAAAGCTGTCTCTGCCATAGGTTTGGACAATAAAGTCACATTTCCTGCAGTCCTGTGACATACAGGAGGTGTTTGGAGAGTTTGTAAGCAGTCCTTGATCCATCATCTCCCCCAGATTCTCATTTTGCTCCTGTTAATTAACTCAGTTCTTTCCCTGCTTCTCACCCCTCACGGTTCCAGGCTGCCAGAGCTTTTCCCTCAAACATTTGGGATGCACAGCCACGGCTCTTCATCCCTTTTGCCTTCCAGGTCTGCAAAGGAAATGCAAAGAAATGCTTCTGCTGGCTCAGAGCCAGGCAGGGGTGGGAAGGGGAGCGGGAATGTGATGGTGATCCATGGAGAAAGTGTCACTGCAGGGTGGGAATTGTCCCCTGCAGCGCCGTGTCCCCAGGCTGGGGGACTGGGAGCAGCTGAGAGCTTTTCTGGGAGCTCAGAGGGAACTGGGATCTGGGCTCTGCAGATGGGCTGGGGCGTTGGAATCTGGGAGCTGGATCCATTCCCCACACTTCAGTGATCTCGGGAATTTGGGGGAAAATGAACAAAGCCACGTCCCACATCCATGGAGGGAGCAGCCATGAGTCTCTGTGGGTTGCATTAATGAATGATGCACCTAATTATGCCCTTAATTTGCACAATCCAGGGTTTTCCAGCTCTTGGGAAGGCAGCTCCAGCCCCATTTGGAAGTCTTGCTGCCCCCGCAGAAGGTCCAAGCTGCAGTGGAGGGACTCAGTGGGGTTGGATATTTGTCAGTTTTCCACCTTCACTCCTCATTTCCCAGGAGCCTCCTGCTACTCACCACACTGCCCCCACAAAGCCATCCCAGGGCAAAACAAAACAAAAAACCCCCTGGATTTTCCCACAGCAGCAATGTGAGGTTTTCATGGAGACCAGATTTTTTTCTTTTCCAAAGTCAGAAAAACAGGGCTGGAAGTGGGAGGCAAGCAAAGGTCTCCAAGCACGTCTTTCCCCCAAAAAAGCCTCTCTAAATTCACCAATAAATGACAATTTTGTGGCTGCAGCTGGGAGGGGGAGAAAGGATCTTTGCATAAAATTTTCTTTTGGAGTTTGTTTTTCCTGGGAGAAGATGGAGCTTTTTGGGGGCAGTTCTCCACAACCACATCTAATCTAATATTAGGATGGGGATGCTGGGAGCAGCTGTAGGAAAGGATCAAGGCGTCACTTCCTCCCACCTGAATCCAAACTCAGCCCTTGCACTTTCCCCATTGTGATTGAGGACTTGAAAATTCCCTTTTCATTTGCTTTGGTGCAGTGGAGGAGAGCTGGGATGGGGGGATGTGGGATCGCTCCTGCCTTTGTGGTGTTTTTTTCAAAGTGAGCTCCACTTGCCTCATGTGAAAAGGACACAAAGAGTTGGCTTTTGCCTTGGGAAGAAAGTGTTCTTTTCTTAAAAAAAAAAAGAAAATTAAAAAAAGAGGCCTGGACAGCTTCAGAATTCAGTAGGATGGCCCAGGAGCTCTCAAAAATCAGCGAGAATAAGAGTGGAGCTGGTGCTAACAGACTGCAGAGAAGGTCGAGGAAGGTCTCTCAGAGCCAGCTGGAGCTTTAGCATATTTTGATTTTTCCTCTCATCCTGGCAGGGCCTGAAAAAGAATCAGAGAGGAGCTGATTCCTCACTGAGGGAGAAACTCACTTTCCAGCCAGAGCTGGGAACTGGAGTCTGCTGAAGAGTGGGGGGATCACCACGGAGCCCAGGAGCGACCAGAAAACCCCAGATCATTTTCCAGCCAACTTCCCACGAGCCACCAGAGCAGCCACGTGTGGCAGAGCCTCATGGCCCCAGCCTAGGGCACAGAGATTTCCAGGAGTGACACGAGGAAAGGGAGCACCTGGAGCTGCTCCTGGCACCATCCAGCCCCTGGCGTGTGGCAGGAGGTGCCTCCTACACTAGGAGATGCCGATGGAGCTCCTCCACCATCCCTCCTGCACCGTCTGGCTCTGCCAGGCTGGGTCCTGGGAGGCTTTTCCCAGCTCTGCTGATGGCTCCTAATCCATAGCAGGATGTAGGAAGGGCACCAGAGCTGTCCCTCTTGAAGGTGAACCTGCCAAGGTTTGGCTCTGGGTCTTCACCTCCACAAACAGCCCAGATCAGCTCCACACCACCAGGGATGGCCTGGGAGGTTTTGTGGGGATTGGTGGCCACTGGCTGGGTCATTCCCAAGGTTTTTTGGGTCTCCGTATCCTGGGTGCCCACCCCCCAAAGCCTGGGCATCCTGCAGAAAGCTGGTCTCCAAGAGGAGCAACATCTCAGCAGCTTCTTCTTCTGGGAGACAGGGAATTACGATTCCTGGTGGTAGGTCCCAAAGGGAGCTGTGTCCAGGATAGGGCAGAGAGGAACCACCACAGAGTGCCCAACAGCCCCATTCCCAAAGCTCTGGATTGTGGCTGACCCTGGAAGATCCCAACTGAAAAGCCCAAAGTGCTGTGCCCGTGGCAGCCCCGTGAATATTGGGAAGGAGGTGTTGGAAGCCACCCTGGAGTGACCAGTTCCCATCCTGGCTCAGCCCTGGTGCAGCTGAGGACAGGGAAAAACATTGCCAAGTCCTAAAAACGCCCAGCTTTATTCCCAAAGGGTGGTTTGTGTAGCATCTCCAGCACTGACAGTTCAGCCTGGAATTTTGGGGACATGGAGGTTTTTTTGGAACATGAGTAGGAGCACATTCCTGAGGCTGGAGAAGAAGGAATGGTGGCTGGAGAAGGAAGGGATGGTGGCTGGAGAAGGGATGGTGGATGAAGGGATGGTGGATGGAGAAGGAATGGAGATTGGAGAAGGGATGGTGACTAGAGAAGGACGGGATGGTGGATGGGACTCAACCACCCCTCCTCAAACACTCCCCAGAGCAGGGACCACCAGCCTTGATCAGGCTGGACCCCCAGCAGCTGGAGCATCCTTTGGAGAGCCCTTATCCTTCTGGCAGCTTCCCAAGTGCTGTGGTCCCCTCTGGAGCTGCTTTTCCCCCCTGGAATAATTTCCCAGCCAGGCTGGGCCCTCTGTGGCTGCCCCGGAGGAGCAGAGCTGGGTGGGAGTGGGTGTGTGCTGAAGATGTGTCTCCCTGAGAAGCACGAGCAGATGGTGACTCCATTCCTGGAGCCTCCAGAAGCCACAGCCATTCATCCCCAGAAATAATTTTAGCCACAAAGCCTCCAACGGCTGCTCCCTGCTAAACACACACACAGAAAAAAAAATGCTTTGGAAAGCATCAGCTTTCCTGAAACAGCGAACAGTGGGAGGCATGGAGAGCAATTAAGTCAAGCAGTTAATTGCTAACGAGTGGTGGCTCTCTGATGGGTTTGGTGGCTCCTCTGGGAGGACAATTCCACCCCTGTGAACTCACATCAAGCGAATCTTTTGTGCTCCTGGGCATGGAGCTGCAAATATTCCCCTGTGACCAGGGCACTGGGAGAGGGATGCATCACCCAGCCCTTCCAGGCTCCCCATTCCCATTTTCCTAGCTGAGAGAGGTTCTGTGCTCAAGTTCCTCATAAATTTTGCCTCCATGCACACGTGAACACCACGGTGCTTGTCCTGCTGTGTCCCAAATCCAGCTTGGGAGGGAAGGAGGACAAGACCTGGATCTGTTGTGGATCCCAAGTGGCCAATTTACCTTCCTAATGAGCCACAATGGCTTTTTCCCTACTCCTGGAGCTGAGGTGGGACTTGGGAGCACTCTCTGTGCTCCCAAAAGCTGCATAACTCACTGTAACAAGGGGAATATCAGGATGCTCTGGAGCCAATCCAAAACCTCTCCCAGAATCTCCAGGATCCTTGGGAAGAAGCACTTTCCACACCAAAACTTGGCACCAGGAGGGACCTTGGCCCAGCCTTGACCCCACTTTCCCCTCCAAGGGTTAAGGCAGAGGCTGCATGGGCTGATGGAGTGAGAAATTTCACTTTGCTCTTTTTTTGTGGTTAAAAAAAGCACTAATTCATCCTAAATCTGCCTGAAAGAGCCTTAAGTGGTAATACACCGATAAGAAGACTTTATTTGGCTTAGCATTTGGGAAGTTTGATGTGTGTAAATGGGTGAGGAGACCAAAAAGGACTCATTTTCTCTCTCTCCTTTAACACAGGGAGCTGCCTGGCCTCCTGCTCTGCTGCTGGCAGGGTTTAGATATCCCAACCTTTTTTCCCCTTTTCCAGCAGAGGATTATGGCTCAGTGCAGGGTGGGCAGCTTGTTTGGCTGATTTCCCTACAGCCCCAGAGTCTCCCCATGGTCCAAGGAATTTTCCATCCTGCTGTTCCCGGGTGCTGCAGCCCCAGAATCATCTGTGGGGTTTTTAGGATTTTGTTGAACTGAATCAGGGCTGGATTCCAGGTACCACTCCAAGAGTCCTGCGGAAGAGACACCTCCATCCCTGCATTTTGGCATTCCCATACTCGCCTAAGCAAAGCAGGACTTTTTTTCCCCGTGGCACCAGCAGCTTTTGCTGTCTGACCACTGGGACTGGGGCCACAATTCACTTGTCCCCAAAATGTCATCAGCAACTTCTTCCCAGCTCACACTTCCCTGCTTCTCCCAGCCCCTCTTTTCCCATCTGATCCCCCAGCACAGCCGGCTCTGATGCAAAATATCCCATTTCACAGGGAGATTCCTCATCCTGATCCCTCCCTTCACCTCCAGGGCCATGGGACACCTTTCCCTGTGGCTGACAAGGTTCCCAAAATGCTCTTCCCAAAGGTTATCAGGGCTGGGAAGAGGGGGATCAGTAGGAGCAGGGAGGCAGGAGTGGGAGAACAAACAGTGCTGGACCTTGCGAGATTTGGACAAGTCTGTAAAGGTCAGGGATCCCAGAAATGAGAGGAGAAATCCCAGGAAAACACCCCATATCTCCTGGAAATGGGTTGAGCACATGAATTGATGGATCTCTCACCACTGCTTGGTGTCTGGAGTTAATTTTTGCTCCCTATCCCTAAAAAAGATTTTTGCCGCTCCAAGGAATTTATTTGGGTTGAAGATGAAGACGTGGATGGGGGTTTAAGTGTCACACCTTGAGCTCCTGGAGCAACAGCCAGGGTGGTTTTTGGGCTCCATGTTTATCACTGGGTGGTTTATCCTGGATGCAACAGCAGCAACGACTTGGAATTGTGGAATTAACCAGTGTCAGTGGCAGAGTCCTTATCCCAGTATCAGACCCCATCACTGGTGACACCCAGCGAAGGGACAGCCCAGGAATGTGTCTGGGAGGAGCTGGGATGTTTCATTCTCCTGCTTTCAAACCAAGAAGTTTCACTTCAGGACACTCAGCTCCCTTTGGATTGCTTTGAAGTGAGAATTTTGAGTTACTTTTAAATGGATTTCTTTGTTTTAATTGTCTGAGATTAAAAAAAAAAGGTGGGTGAGCACTAAAATTATGGGGTTTTGGGGAAAGTGTGTAAAACCCCTCACCTTTCCCACTGATCTGGAAGGGAATGTCCTTCCCAGGTTCCCTCAATTGTTTTTTTGGGATAGTAGTCCCCATGCTGAGCATCTCCATGAGGGTCTGGGGGGTCTCTCCCTTAGGATGAGAACAGGGAGAACAGGGGGATGATAAAGGGATGCAGAACAGGGAGGTGCTGAGACCCAGCCAGGGGAGTTTCATCCTGCCTTGCCCAATCCAGGAGGAATTTGGGATGATTTCCATTATTCCCTTTCCATTTAGCTGAATAAATAGAGGGTTTAAACTCATTTCATTGTCTGCAGTCAGCTCACACAGCCTAAAGCAAATCAGGATTTTTTTGGAATTGGGATGGTTTAGGTTTAGAGGAAGAATTTGCCACAAGAATTTCAGGAGGTTTCTTACCCTTTTCAACTGCTTCATGTGGGGAAATGAGGGGAAGTACCAAAAAAAAAGGGGGGGAAAGATGAAAAAAGAGAAAATAGGATATTTTTCTAGGATTTACAGCTTTCTGGTCTGGTTCCAGAGCCCTTTCACTGGAGATGAGCTGGATTGATCTGGGATTTAATGGGATCCAGTGTCCTATCCCTGCTCCAAACATTGGGAACACCAGGAGGAAGCAGCACTCAGACCTTTTCCAGGGGTGACTGAACATCTGGATTTGTGCTCATTCCCCTGCTCCCCTTTCCCAAACACAGGGATTTTCCAGGAAAGCTGTTCCTGACATTTGGCAGGGATGCAAAGGGCTGCTCTGTGGTCTGGCGGGGGGGCAAACCAAGCATTCCAGGGAGCTCTGGGATTATCCAGAGGGAGCTGATTCCTCGCCACGTTCCTCACATTTGTTTACTGCAGCAAAGAATTCATCTTTCCTGCTCATGCTGGGGATTAATTAATGGTTCTGGCTCCTGTGACCCTGTGATTAACTCATTTGCACATAATTGCTCGAAGACAAAACCATGGATTAGGAGCTTTTCTCCCTCCCCACTTCCCTGGAGACTGAATCAAGTCAAGAAATCTTGGATTTTTCTTCCAATTTTTTGCCTTTCCTTGCTTTTTTTTTTTGCACATCCCTGATAAAAAAGTAGGTGGAAATTGATGTGAGAGAATATCGCAGTAGAAGACAGGACCCAGACACCTTCACTGGGCCCTCCACGACTGATGCTGAGCAAATTCTGTTGCCTGAGGGTGCCGTGGCACAGGGAAAAGGCCTTGACTTTGCCCTGGGAATTCTGCAAGGACTTTGCAGCCTCCTGATGGGAGGAGAGTGGTGCCCAGCGGGGTTTGGTGGCCTGAAGGGCAGGAACAGCAAGGATGGACCTTCCTCCTTCCTGATTTTCTGATCTTGGGGCTGGCAAGTTTTGGAGTGGGAGAGGGGTGAGACAGAGGCGTTGTGGGGATGGGAGCCATCCCCCTGGAAAACCCCACTTTTAGGATACAGTGAAATAATCAGTGCCAGGGGAATTAAAGCAGGACCTACAGAAACCCTGTGAGACCCAGAGGAGAGGGACAGCCGAGGTCCTCATCCCTTCTAGACATGCAAAGCCCAGCTTTGGGACCTTCACTTCCCAAGGGAGGTCCAGCATGGAAAAGTAGGTGGAAAACCTGGAGATCCCCCACCAGGTGACCTTCACCCATTCCTCTGCCATTCCCAGGGCTGTTCCCACCCCACCTCAAGTTCAGAGATTGATTTCACCCCCAAACCAGAGGCTGGAATTTGCTCTTTTTGCCTAATCCAGCCTCTCCTCCCTCTGCTCCCAAAGCCATTCCAGTGTGAGATTCTGGAGTTAAAGCTGGCAGGAATAAGAAGCTCTGCAGGGCTCCCTCCTTCCCACACCCTTAATCTGTTTTTCAGAGAGTCCTCAAGCAGTTGAAGTTGGTCTTTGGAAGAAAAGGAGATTCAAATTTAGGAATGAGTTGTCCCTGCTTGTCCTCAGCTCTGCTCCATCCCTGGGACCAGCAGAGCTCGGGATGGGGCAGGAGGGAAGAGCTGATTCCTTGGCTGGGAATATGGGATGGCTGGGGAGAGAAAAGCAGGGCTGAGGCTGTGAGAGACGCCAAGGGAGGTGTGGAAAAGGGTGAGTATTTGGATTATGGAGTTAAATCCAGGTTTTCAGGGCCCTGGCATGCCTCAGGATCTGCTCCAAGTAGGAAAATCCCATTCCATGAGACAGAGACCTCTCTCCCTGCTCTGGGAAGCACTGGGAAAGTGGTTTCCATCCCATCCTGTGTGGGCCCAGCAGGAATGAGAATTAACTCCAAATCAAACAATTATTTCCTTAATTTCTCTCAAGCTTCAAACGTCTCTGATTGCCAGGGGTTTTTTTTTAGGGGCGTTGAGTTTGTTTTGTCTCTTTTTTGTTTCTTTTTTGTCATATCCCTCCTTCCCCTCTTTACTGAGGGCTCTAATTGTGTCATTAGTAATTAATGACTTTGGAGGGAGACATTTTCTGTTTAATTAAAGGAAGAAAAGCCTCTCTCAGCATGGACAGGATTTTCCTGGAGCAGTTTTGTCTCTCCTCCAGCAATCAGGGAAGGGGCTGGGAAGGGCCTGGGGACATTTTCCCTGCTGGTGTTTCCCAGGTTGGAGATGTCGGCCTCCTGCCTCCCCACCCACTGCCAAGAGGTCCTCTGTGCCTTGGAAAAAGTGAGCTGGGGAACTTTAACTCCAGGAGGGATGCTCAGAATAGGAATTCCCATGGAAAAGCAGCCTGGATGGTGCAAAACCCCCTCCAGATGTGGCTCTTCTCCCACAGAGCCCATGGAAAAGGCTTCAGTCTCAGCTGGTCCCCTCCAAATATCTGGAATGTTTCACAGAGGGGGAAATTTCATTTCCCACTGGCCTGGAAAAAGCAGGGAGAGCCTGGAAGTGGAGGGAGAGCAAGATTCCTGTTTTGTCCCCACTGCTGGCTGGGGACACTTTTCCTGGTTTTGGGGACACCCAAATCATCCCTTGCTGCTCCATCTTCTCCAGGATCTCCTGTGGATACAGTGAGAACCGTCTCCCTGCCCTGCCCAGAGGGAAAACCTCCCCCTCGTTCCTCTGGAATAACAATTCCACAATTCCATGGCAGCCTCTGCTCCATTTGTCATGGGGGGAGCAGGGAAGGGACTCTCCAGAACAGGAATTGATTGCTTGGATGATCCAAATCACAAATTATTCCCTCAGTGGGAAGGAGGGATGGCTCCAGCTACTGGGACAACTAGTTTGATCCCAGAGAGGAGGAGGAGCATCACTGTTGTGAAAAACAAGTTTTATTTTCTTGTAAAAATTTAAAAAGTTTAATAAAGGACAATAGGAGACAAAGACAATAAAGATATACAGCTGGGTGCATCTTGGCACTCAGACAAGTATTTTGAAAACACTCTTTATATACTATTTTTATTGCATTAGCTTGTTGCATGTTTAAACTATTCTTTAAACTAGTTTACATCTTCTAAGAACTGTTTAGTATGGCTCTTCTTTGGGTTTTTTAGGGTGTGCGTATTCTTTTGTTGTGGTTTTAGTCCATTCTTATCATCACTTCTAGTTATGGGCTTTGGTCTATATTTTCTACTGATGGTAAGTGCTGATAGTTATATGAATGGTAAGGTCTTTAGTATATATTTTTTTAATATTATTTCAACTAAGTATTTTAACACAAGTATAACTGTATCAACTATTTTACTACTATATCTAAGCTTAATTAACAATAGAAATAAAAACTATCCTTTTATAGTAAAGTTAATTAAACATTATTCACACAGCATTTATTTTAATATTTGCAAAAAGCCAATATTATAATATATATCTATAACACTGGGATGCAGGGAATGTCTTGGGAGAGGGTGGCAGCCTCACACCTTCCCTGCAGATCTGCTGGTGCTCCTCAAATTCCTTCCAGCACTCAGTGAGAGGATTTTGGAGAAGCCAGTGGGAAGAAAAGCTGGGAAGGAGAGGGAAGATGCGGTTCTGGGACAGATACAGCAAAACACAGTGGCAAAAGAGGGATAATTGGCCCTGAGTGAGCAGGAACAGCTCCCGGCACTCCTGCAAACAGCTGGGAACAGCCACCTTGCCCGACAGGCTGGGAATTAAGGGGGGAAAATCAGCAACCCCCCTCCCAAAGGCAGCACAAATGTCAGGGCAGGGAAATAAAGGGGAAAAATCAGCAAACCCCTCCCAAAGGCAGTGCAAATGCCAGGGCGCAGGACATTTCTGAGGCGTTATCTGATATTGGCTGCCCCCTCAGGAGATGGGCTCGGCCTGCTTGGAAAAGAGCCCCAGGAAGGGAGGGTGTGGCAGAAACCGCGGTTAAAGGGAGAGTTCCAGCGGGGAGGGAAATCAGGGATGGTCCCGATGGGCAGCAGGGAGACTGGAGTGGGGGAGAGCCGCTGGAATTGAGCTGGAGGCTCCCAGGATGGCGGGATTCACCTTGAGCTTCACCGCTCCTGATGGTCCCGGAGTGAACGGCGGGACGGGAGAGAGATACGGAGGGGTGTGAGGGAGATAAGGAGACATCTGAGGGAAATAATGAGGGATGGGAGGGAAATAAGGAGGGGTATGAGGGAAATAGAGAGGGATCTGAGGGAAATAATGAGGGATCTGAGGGAAATAATGAGGGATGTGAGGGGAAAAGTGAGGGATCTGAGGGAAAAAGTGAGGGGTATGAGGGAAACAAGGAAGGATGTGAGGGAAAAAGTGAGGGGTATGAGGGAGATAATGACAGGTATGAAATAGATAATGAGGGGTGTGAGGGAGATAGTAAGGGGTATGAGGGAAAAAATGAAGGATGTGAGGGGAAAAAAGAGGGATGAGAGCGAGATAAGGAGTGGTGCGAGGGAAACAATGAGGGGTATGAGGGAGATAATGAGAGATCTGAGGGAAATAATGAGGGGTGTGAGGAAAAAAATGAGGGGTATGAGGGAGATAATGAGGGGTATGAAGTAGATCTTGAGGGGTATGAGGGAGATAATGACAGGTATGAAATAAATAATGAGGGGTGTGAGGGAGATAGTAAGGGGTATGAGGGAAAAAATGAAGGATGTGAGGGGAAAAAAGAGGGATGAGAGCGAGATAAGGAGTGGTGCGAGGGAAACAATGAGGGGTATGAGGGAGATAATGAGAGATCTGAGGGAAATAATGAGGGATGTGAGGAAAAAAATGAGGGAGATAATGAGGGGTATGAAGTAGATCTTGAGGGGTATGAGGGAGATAATGACAGGTATGAAATAAATAATGAGGGGTGTGAGGGAGATAATAAGGGGTATGAGGGAAAAAATGAGGGATATGAAGGAAAAAAAGAGGGATGGGAGCGAGATAAGGAGTGGTGTGAGGGAAACAATGAGGGGCATGAAGTAGATATTGAGGGGTATGAGGGAGATAATGATAAATCTGTGGGGAAAAAAATGAGGAATGTGAGTGATCTGCTGAGGTTTGTGGGTAGAGCAGGGGTGAGGATCTTGGCTGCCCCAGCAAGGAGGGAATGGGCTCAAAGGTACTGCAGGAAGAGGCGAGGAATTTGGGAGGCTTGAAGGGAGTTTTGTGGTCCCACAGCCTTCCCAGAATGAAATTTGTGCTGGCTCCTGTAGTGTTATTACAGCAAAAACATCGGGAGAATTGAGGTTTATTACCCAAATCTGCTCCTTTCTGCACCTTGGTAGCCTTGCATGAGGAGCAGGCTGATTGTAGGGAAGAAAATCAGGGATTCTGAGGGATCCTGGCCCTTCCCAAGCTCTGCCAGTGTTTGCAGTTGTCCCACGCTCAGCTCTGGGATGGGATGTCCCGTCAAGCTCTCCCTTCTTTCCCTTCCATCACAGCAACCACATGGAAAAATCAGAAATCTGAGGCAAAATTCAAGCAAACCATGAGGAAAACTCCCATTATTCACCCCGAGCTGCGGGAGAGATGACAGCCAGGACTTCACTGAGCTCCAAATCCAGCCCCAGCCATTCCATGAGTGCCAGGATGGGGATGGATCTCTCCAGGACACCTCCCACTCAAGGCAAATCTCTCCTCTATTTGCTCCAGGAGGCTGCATCCTACCCCTGCTCTTCCTTTTCCCTCCCCTTTACCCTTTTTTTGCCCGGTTTTTATTTTTAAAACTCTCTGGGAGCCTCCCATTAAGTGTGGCTTGGAGAAAGTAATCAAGCTATTTCTAGGCAGAGAACTAATTTAATGCATGGATGACTTTAGCTCAAAAGAAGAAATAAGGACACTCAGGCATCCTAAGGGAGCAGAATAATAGGGTAATTTGCACAAGATGAGGAGAAAGGGGGGGAAAAAAAGGGCTACTACTTCTTTGCATAATCTTCTTTCTAAATCTCCTCTCTCCTGGTTGCTGGTCAAAACCACCGAGTTTTAGGCTAAACACCCAAAGAGGGAAAAACTGGAGAAATTCCAGCTATGGAGTGCAGAAAGATGGGAAGAATCAGGCAGAGGATGAGATTTTGTAGCTTTCTGGGGGGCAAAGAGGCTTAAAATTCTCCCAGACAAAGAGGCAGCAAAATTTTTAGTGCCTGAGAAAAACTTCCCTCTTCCCAAACACCTAAAGGGAGGAAAAGCAAGGAAAAGAGAAGGTGGGAAAGGCAGGGAAATGCCACTCAAAATGTTTCCTTCTGGCGGCGAAATTCTAATATTTAGACCTGCCTGATTATATGGAATAAAAGAAATGTCAGCGTGAAAATCACTTTGTGGTGCAAAATTGAAGCTTTCCCTTCCAGATGTGTGGAAACAGGGATGTTTTCACTTTGCCAAAAAGCTCCGTGACAGAATTTTCCCTTCCCTTCGCCCTCCCGCGCGGGATTTGATTGAAGGCAGCACTTTCCTGCAGGAAGTTTTCATGATGAGAAAACCGCCTTTCCTGTCAATAAAGCTGCTCCTGCTGGGGATTCCCGAGCAGTGTGGAGATCCATGGGGATGGGCAAGTGATGGGAATGACAAAATCAGCGTGGTGAAGGCACCACAGAGAAAGTTTAGGCTTGAGAGAAATTATATTCACTTTCAAAAAATTTAAGAGGTTTATTAAAATCTTATAAAAAATACAACAGAAGAGTGAATAGAGGAAATATTATGGTGCTGGGAGCAGAGGATTTTTCCCACTATGTGCTCACCCACACTATGGAGGTTTCACCTTTTAACCTTTTAGCCCCTCCCAAAGTTCTGTCCATCGACTCCTTCTTCACTGTCCAGTGGTGGAAATCATTAAATCTTGATTGGAGGTCAGTTACTACTACCATAGTAACGAGTGACCCTCCCAAATGTCCCAAACCCAGGGCACCCCATAATAACAACACAAGGGGGGTAAAACACAACTAAAAATCTATAAAACTTCTCTTAACATGTATACATGATATTTACCTTTTAATTGTGAGAGTCAACCATCACATTACTCATGTATCACAGACTGGACCACAGGATTCTGTTCCCAACCCCCCCAAAAAACAGGATCCAGGCACAGATTCACTTCCTGCATCCCTGCCCAGTTCCAGCCACATTCCATGGACAGGGAGAGCAAATACAGATGGGTCAGGATGGCATTTGTGGGATCTTTGGCAGTGATGGCGTGACTGGGATGGGCAGCTCGATGATAGATCCCTGGTGAGATTGCCCACACAAAACCAGGTCTCTGCAGGGCACAGAGACTTGGGGACATCGTGAGGAAGTTTGATCCTGTCACCAGCCAGGAGAGGAAGAAAGAGCCTGTTCTTCTCCTCCTCCATCCTGGTTTTCCCCTCTCCACAGGGCTGCTCCTGGATTTCTCCTCTCTTGGCCTTGCTGGACCTCATGGGGACACATTTTTTGGGCTTGTCCAGGTGTCTTTGGAAGGCATCCCACCTCTGAGGCATGTGGAACACTCTGCTTGGCCTGGTGTCACCTCCAAACCTGCTGAGGGTGCCCTCAATCCATCTGTGACACTGGTGAGGACATCACACATTACTTATCCCAGCCCAGATGTCCGGGTTGTCACCTGGACACTGAGCCATTGGCCACCATCCCCTGCATCCCTCATCTCATCCCAAGCTCTTCCTCAACATGGGAAGCCCCCAAGGGTGATGAGAAGAGAAACAACATCCTTGGGTAGGCTTGGAAAGACCCCGTGGATGGAGAGCAAGAACACCAGGAAAGAGTTGTAGCATCTTATTAGTAAAGGGCAGCTGAGTCTCTAATTAAAATTTGCCTAATGACCTGGCTGCTTCGTCATTTTCACTATCAGCCTCAGTAATTGAACGTGACAGGTACTTAGGCAAAGATGAAATTAATTTCTCCTTTATAAAAATTTAAAGTGGCAGAGCAGGATTTGGCCATGCCCAGCTCCTGCTGTCCCACACAGGGTGGGCTTGGCTTTGTGGCCCCTGTGCCACAGTGGGGCTCACTTTGGGCAAGGTGGGAGGAGGAGGAAGGAGAAACACAGAGCAGAGGTTTCTTACCCTTAATCCCAGCTGGAAAAGTGCCCAGATGGTGGAAAAACACTTCCACAGAGACAGAGGGCCCGCTCTGCCTTGGGTCCTGCAAAACCCACACAAACATCAGGGATCAAGCCTTGGTTTTCTTCAAGGAGGGAAAAACAGATCCACAGTTCTTCCCCAAAATCCTGCTCCAATTCCCCACCTTTCTATGGCAAATCTGATGTTCTCCAGCTGCAGCCCTGTGTCCCCAGCAGCCACCACATCCCCATCTCTCTCATGTTCAACATGCCCAACCCTTCAAACACTCAGCGAATTCCCTTCCACTTCTCCAGGCCTCCCAAAAAGGGAAGACATCCAGAAAACCACCAGGAGTTTGGCACCCACAGGCAGCTCCTGGGTGCTCCCTGGGAACACGGATCCATCCCTGCTCCGCCTGTGCCCATGTCCCCCACCTGAGCAGCCCAAGGTTCTGAAGATCCAGACCCCACAGGACAGTGCCAGGCCCTTCTCTTTCCATCTCCTGGACAAGTGACAGTGGCAGAATTGCCATCCTGTCCTTGGTGAGATCTGAGGCTGCAGAGGTGGACGGAGTGCTCGGCTCCTGCAGCCCATCCCTCATGGTTCATGGCACATTGATTCTCAATTCCAGCCCCGTAGGTTATTTAATTGGGCAGATATCCCTTCAATTTTCTCCTCCAGCGATGTTATTGATGGCTCTGTTCCTTCAAAGGAGCCTGGCTGTAATTAGAACAACACTCAAACACTCAGCTTTGATTCTATTCCACACCCAAATCCCCAACAATCCACTAAGCCCACCTTGGAGGAATTCACTGTCCCAGGTTCAGCCCAGAGATGTCCTGCATTGCCCTAAGAGCTGCAGTCATTGCTCTTCCCTCTCCACTGCTCTCCACCAGGTGATTTTTGGAGAACTCTGCTCCATGAAAATTTTCCACCAGGGCCAGAGGGTGGCCCTGGTCCCCAGGTCACCCACAACACTGTCCAAGCTGGGGCTGGTCATTGAGGCAGCTCCAGGACACGTCTGGGGGTCACTCCAGCCCCTGGGAGCCTGCACTGACCATGGGCCAGGTGCTCCCAGTAACCCCCAGTGTGGCACTGGGCATGCTGGAGGTGAGGAAGAGAAGCAGTGGTGTGTTCCAGGCAAGGCACCAGAGATCCAGAGTGGCCTTTTCCTGGACATTCTGGATCCAGCCAGAAGACTTCCCAGCCTCGAGGTCCTGAGGTACGAGGAATTTCTCCTCCAGGCTGTTTGCAAGGGGTGTTGTTTGAAGCTTGGTTTATTTTGGAAGAGTGGGGTTGGCTCTGGCTCCCCCTGCCCACGAATTTCTCATGCTTAAGGAAAAGGAGCTCTCCAGTGAGTTCCCATTCTCTCCTGGCACTGGGAATACCCAGGTGCTTCCCAAGGGTCCCCCCTCCCCTGTGACAATTCCCTCCTTTCACCTCTCCCCCACCCAGAGTCGTACAGGGGAGGAAACACTTTATTTCAGGCTTTATCCCTTTTTTCACCCCCTTAATTCTTGATGGATGTAGTCTCAACCTTTATGCGATCTGAAAATGAATATTTCACTAGAGTATAAAAGCTGAAATTACATGAATTAATTACACCTAAATATTCTAGTGAATGTTTGACTGCCGGGTGGAAGAGCTGGAGGTGGAAGGGGATGTTTTGGTTGGGCTGGGCAGATCCCAGCAAGCACAGTCAGAAAGTGCAGCCCCTCACATTTTTCCCACATTTCCATGCAGAGGGCTGGAAAAAAGCAGGTGGGAGCTGTCTGGGCCATCCCACAAGCCCTGCGCACCTGTCCCCTCCACGGCACAAGGTCCCCAACGCCACGCCCAGGCTCCATGGGGTGCGCTCCAATTGTCGCTGCTAATTACGCGCCGCCCGTTAATTACCCGCAGGTCACAGCAGCCGGCAATTGCGTGCTCCAGATGAACTCCGGGAGCTCCCTGCGAGTCATTCCTGAAAGGAGTTTGGGGTCTTTAATTAAATGTGGGGATGATGTAGGAGCACCTGAGCTGGGGATGCTGCTCTGGAGGGGTTCCCTTTACTCCCGGGGTTTTGAGTGAGGAGCTTTTGAGGTGATGCCCAGCGTGATTTGCGGGGTGTCCTGGTGTAATGAATGAAATTCCTGAGCACAGGGAGGGGACAGAAAAGCCAGGGGAGCGTGGTGACACATCCACTGCACATCAGCGCTTCCTTTAGCACCTGACCCACCTGGACAAGGGCTCATCCTCCGCCTCTCCCTGCTGAGAGCGGCGCCAGGAGTTGAGGATGTGGCTGGAGAGCCAGGAAGGGTCTGGGCTGTGGAGGAGGAGGAGGATGCAGAGCCCAGGACAGCGGGGTGACTCCAGACAGAGGCACAGAGGTGTTTTCCCAGGGAGCACAGTGTGAGAGGCTCCTGCATCATCTGCTCCTGAGCACCCTGCATCCAGAGAACCAGCACTGCTCTCTTCCCTCCGTGCTAAAAATACTCTTTCAAAAAAAAAAAAAAAAAAAACCAAACCAAAAAAACCCCAAAACCAACAACAAGAAAACCACACACATACACAAAAAAAGCCACAAAGAAACATCCACAGACACGCAAAAAAATTTGAAAAAATAAAAAGGGAAAATAATGAAGACAGGGAAATGAGAGGAGTATAAACAAAGACTCCATGGAGACCACAGGTTTTGGCTCCTCCAGCTGCATCAGGTCCCTTCCCCCATTTCTCTGTCTCACATTTTAGGGCAGGAAGATGCTGTTGCTGGGTTTCTGTAGCTCTGGGAGAGGCACTTTCCCACACACACACACACATCCCCCAAGCTCCTGTGCTGGCACCAGGGCTGGGCTGTGCCACTGTTCCCTCTCCTTGGTGACAAAGTGAGGGGCAGCAGGTGGCAGAGAGAGGGGCAAGGAACTCAGGGGATGGTTTACAGGCAGAGACCCCCAAGGTGGGGGTGCCCAGGAGCCCCAGCTCCACCTGTGGCCACCTCCATCTCCCTGCCAGGACCTGCCTTCCCTGGGGTCCTCTCCCTCACTCCCAAGCCGTGATCTTCCGGCAGCAGAGCCCCAAACCTGGGGGATTTTAACTCAGCTGTGACCAACAGGCCCTACAAACTCTTTTGGGACATCACTGATGGCCCTGGGGCTGGGCACAGGTGAGGGTTTGAGCACTCAGGTCCTTGCCATGAACCCAACCTGGGGCAAGGTGTGTGTCCCCTCTGAGCCTTTGTGTCCCTCCCCATGCAGCTGATCCCAGTGGATTTGCATCCTGAACTCTCCAAGCAGTGCTGGCCTTCCTCAGGGCCACCTCCTCTCCCCAGCCCACCAGGCTGAGAAAATCCCATTTGTAGGAGGCCCAGAGCAACTCTAAGTGATGGAAATCCTCCTTCATTGGGCAGGGAGAGAGAGCAAAGGGAAAGGAAGATGAAAAAAAGGCTCTTTCTCTGAGAAATTAAATTGGACTTCAAATTTACAGGGTCTTCATTTTGTTCTGGTGCTAATGAATTAAGCCCTTGCTGACAGTTATATTGCTGCAGAAATAAGTGCTGGTTAAAAGCACTTTTGGAAACTCTGACTTTCATTTTAAAGCTGCCACAATTTACATTTCATCCATTCATTAATTCATTTATTGATGCTGCTCAGGTAGGAAGCTCACAGCAGGATTCACCCAGACGTGGTTTTTAATCCCAAAGCAGCTTCCATGTGGAGCTGAGGGGGCATTTCCCTGGGAGAGTTTTCCAGGGCACTCTCCAGGAGCTCTGGCTTGGAAGTGCTGGACCAAACCTTGCTGATTTCCAGGAGCAGAGACATCTGGAGATGGAAAAGGGGCTCAGTGTTGACCACTGCCAACAGTGAGAAAAAACCTCATCCATCCAGATTCCTACCCAGTCTCAAAAATTGGCTTTTCCCTTTGCACAGCACAAGGAAAACCCCGATGATCCTGTGTTGATGTTTTGGCTCCCTCTCCCTGAGGATGTCCTTGATCCTCACGGAGCCCTTGGGGCAGACAGGAATTTCCAATAACTGGAATTTCCAGGCAGCTAAAAATGCCCTCCCAGCCTCTCCATGTCGGGGGCTGCTGGAACTCCAGGGATAGCAAATCTCCCATCTCTTCCTTCCCTCCCGCTTCAAGGAGGTGTCTCCTGCTTTGATTTTGGCCCAAATCCCATTTCTGTGTGGCTTTGTGAGGCTCCTGCTCCCCCATGAGAGCCCCTGGAGCCACCAAGCTCCTGGCAGCAATCGGATCCCGAACGTTCCCGTCATTTATCCAGCAGCTTTCATTACTTCCCTTCTCCAAAGACTTGTTCAATAAATTACCACTTTATGAATCCATAAGTGCTCTGTGCAGCCCTGAACAAAAGAGAAGGAAAAAAAAAAACCCCAAACCCTCCAGGCTGGACCAGCTGTAACAGCAGATCTTTTCATGCTGGAAAGAAAGGCATTCCTAAAGGAATATCCCACATGGATAACAGAGCCTTCAGCAGCCAGTGGACAGCAACACCCCTCAGTGCCACTGCAGGAACCGGGGGATGCAGGGGAATGAGGATGAGGAACCAGGGGATGCAGCCCCTCATTAGCCAAAACCCTGCACAGACATCTCCTTGAAGGGCTGAGCCCCCCCAAGAACAGAGGAGGTGGAGGAAAGGGCTTGAAAAAAGCATAAACAAGGAGAAAAAGCCTATTTTTTTAGCACTGCTCCAAGCAAAGCTCTGTGATTTTGCCCATTCCTGTGGCTGGATTTCCTTTAGCAGGGTTCTTCCTGTTCATGGGACTGCAAGGGTGGAGGGTGTCCCTCAGAACAGACCCCACACAGCCCTGGTGTCCCCTCACAGAGGGGACAGAGGGACCTGGCAGGTCCTTTCAATCCCAGCTGGCAGCTGCAAGTGGCAGAGAGGAGGAGAAGCAGGAGCACAAGGGGCTGAGTCAGGGATGGGGGCTGAGATGGGTGGGGCAGAGTGGTCCTGGAGATGCTAAAAGGGGATTTTGGCCAGAGCAGAGGTGTTCCCTCTTTTAACCCCATCTTACCTCTGCCTCCAGCCTTGATTTCCCCCCAAAAGCTGCTGCTGGGCTCCAAGCCAGGCCCAGATCCAGCACCTGGCTCCATGGATGGGTGCTGGGAGTGCTGCCCTCCCTGCCTGCCAGGATGGAGAGGAGAGGGAAGGTGGGAAAGCTGCCAGGCAGAGAGAAACCCCACAGAGCTGTCTGAGGAGCCTTTCCACTCCGGTGGGCAGCAAACAGGGGGAAGAAGAACCAATAAAAAAAAAACAAAAAAAAGAGAAATCAATAAGCACCACCCAGCGTGGCTCCATCTGCCATTGATTTATGGCCCTGCTGAAAAGCCTGGTTGTCCACAATTATTGGGCAGTCAGCTCCTATTTGCCATGATTTCCTCACCCCTCCTTTGCACCTGGCACCCTGTCACATCCCAGCCTGGCTCTGGGGGCTTTGGGGGCTCTGGGGGCTCAGTCCCAGCTGGAATAGTGGGTAGTGGGATAGTGGGGTGCTTGTCAGGCTCAGGCCTGCTCCTCCAAGGGTCTGGAATGGCAGCTGGAGGGAGGATGTGGGTGGCTTGGCCATGGAGCAGCAAGGGGGCAAAGAGCAGTCAGGTGCAGTGCAAGCAAAGCCAACCAGAAAATTAAATGTTGCCCTGAGCTGCTGGAAATTCAGCTTTATCTCCAAAGGGCCCAAAAGCTGGGCACGAGGAGATTTCCTTCCTAGTCTTCTTGACAACCTTCCCAGCTTGATTTTGCTCTTTTGGCAGTTTCTCTCGTGTACAGGTGACCCAGGAGGTCAAATTGAGCCAGGCAGCCAATGGTGAGGGAGAGCCTGCTGGATGAGTTCCCTCAGATATGCATTCCATTATCCCAGTGCTTCCTCGGGCTGGGGGGGAAAGAAAATCAATGTCAGGAGATCATCAAGTGTCCTCTGAGCCAGCAGAGAGGGGCCTCCACTGCAGAGTCCAGCCTGGATTAATGAGCTCTGGCAAATTCCAGGATCTCCTGCCCCTGAGAGAAACTGCCCTGGCACCTGAGGAATGAACATTACATCCCTCCCCGAGGGCAGGCTCAGCTCTGGCAGTACCAGGAAGGGTGATGGGGAGATGGGATCCAGGGGAAGGTGGCAGGGGGTGGAACAAGATGAGGTTTAAGGTCCCTTCCAACCCAAACCATCCTGTCTGGGGTAGCTCAGCTCAGGACAAGGCCTCAGAATGGGCCTTGTTGGATGCTCAAGGTTCCTCTGGGTCTTCTCCAAGCACTCATTGGGCACCCCAAAGCAGTGAGAGGAAGGAAAAAGTGGTTTGAACACCCAGGCTGGGTAAATCCTCCTCACAGGAATCACTGGGAATGTGAAGACCAAGCTGCGACCTCGTTGTGCACCGAAACTCTCCTTGGTGAGGCAAATTCTTCATTGTGAAAACCAATTCAGTGACTCTGGTCTGCAGGGAGTCTGGAAAAAGCCTTGGAGCCACAGTGAGAGCTGGCAAGTTGAATTTCACCTGAACCCATGAAGCAATGATTATTTAGATTATTTTGGTGAGAAATGGGGATATTATGCAAGGGCTGATTGCAGAATTGAGCCCTGAATGAAAGACTTCAACCTAAATCCACAAGTAATTAGAGGAAGGAACAAAAGGGAATAAGGCTGCAGCTGTGGATCTTGATTTCAAGCAGAGTGGGCACCAAGAAACAAAAGGAATTTTTAGTGAATTCAGCTGGAGAGAGGTCAAGGACGCAAATGTGCAGAAAACCTGGAATGGCATCAAGTGAAAGGGTGTTGGAGCTGCAAGAAATCCCAAGCAGGAGGAATAGAAACTAAAAATAAAAGCTCCCAAAGAAGAGCTTGTGAGGTAATGGGCTGAGCAGGCACCTGGAGGAAGGTGTTGGGAAGAAGCAGGGACCCTGCACGGGCTGAGAGAGGAACCCTCGGGTGGGAGGTCACAGAGGCCACCAAGTTTTGAACAAATTGCATCAAGTCAGGGATGAACCTCGCAGAAAAGGTACTGGAGCAAAAAGCTGCTGATGGATCTCAAACAGAGCCTCAGAACCTCTGTGGCTCAGAGAACAAGGGGTGTGAGGTGAGGCGAGCAGAGAAAACATGAAGGGATAACTTGGGGCACATCCCAACACTGTTTTTTCATGGATTTCAACCAGGGTGAAGCAGGGAAACAGGAGAGAGGAGCCAGCAATTCCCTGGAGTGGTGAGGAACAGGCACGAGGGAGAGCATTTCTGCCTGCAATTATTTTTATTACATCAAGATAAAGTATTATTGGTTTGGAGCACAGCACACGTGGGGGCTGTGTTTAAACATGAGGCACAAACCCATTAATCTGATCTCGTAGAGGATTCCAACACGGGGCTAATTGAAAGTGAGCAAACAACATTACAAGGGCTTAGCCAGGGGAGATCACGCCAGAATAAGTGGATTTGTCTCATCCCCTGTTGTCTGTGGGATCAGCTCTTCCCATCCACCTGGAGAGGAGCTGGGACAGGGAGGCACTGACAGCAAGGCAGGCAAGATGGAAAAATTCCCAAGATCCCCTCAGGACATCTCCAGGTGGGAACCACCCCACAGCCACAGCAGCACCACTGAGCCCATGGTGGGATCCTCCTTTTATTTCATCATTAAAATAAAATTACCTTGATCTTCCTCAGGAACAGGGTGAAACCAAGCCCCTTTAGGACTTTGAATCAGGTGGTGCCATGGGAATTCCAGCCAGCTGGGAGGAGAAAATCAGGGATGTTCCTCAGCAATGCCAACACCCTCTGGATCTCCCTGGCATGGGCATCCTGAAGGGGTTTGGTGCTTGCAGTCCTGTGAAGGGCTGGAGGGAGAGAAGGAGATGGTGGGAGAGCAGTGCCAGCCCCTGGGATGGGATGGGATGGGATGGGATGGGATGGGATGGGATGGGATGGATGGATG
>NW_024369262.1:1086814-1087272 GCF_014805655.1 Passer montanus | reverse complement strand
GGCCGAGGCCTCGCCCGTCACCGCCGCCTCCGGACACCGAGCACCGCGAGGGGCCGGCGCCGGCCGCGGCCTCAGGCGCCCCCGCGGGGCGTAAACCGCGCCTACAACTCCCAGCGACCCCCGCGGCGCCGAACAGCGGCGCGGAGCCCTGGCACGCCGCGGGGGCTGCTGGGAGCGCGAGTCCGCCCGCACCCCCCTTCCACCCCCTCCGCCCGACCGCGCGGCCTGCGCCCAGCCCCGCCGCCCTCACCTGGAAGCGGCCGGGGAGGAGGAAGAGGAGCCGGGGAGGAAGGAAGGAAGGGAGGGAGAGAGGCGGAGCGGGCGGGGGGGCTGCGTGCGCGGCGCAGCCGGCGGGATGCAGGCGGCGGGCGGAGGGCCGGGCTGCGGCTGCAAGGGGATCCGCTCCTGCCTGCTCTGCGAGGGGCCCGCGCCGGCCGCTCCGCCCCCGCAGGTACCGG
>NW_024369262.1:763153-1083142 GCF_014805655.1 Passer montanus | reverse complement strand
GGGCGGCGGGGCGGGGCGGCGGCGGGAGGAGCCGGGGGCGGCGGGACCCCGGGGCCGCGGGACGGGCGCACGGCAGAGCCGCCCCCCGGATGGTGGATTGCTCCCCTCCACAACGCGGGGAAGGCGAGCGGGAGCTCACCTGAGCCTCACGTGTCACGGTCACACTCGTTTGTTACAGCTCAGCCCCGTGGCCTCGGAGGTTTTCATCAACTTTCCTCGTTCAGCGTTTATTGCTATGACAAACCGTGTCTCTGCAGCAATAGCCACCATTAATCTCCTTACACCTGCGGCCCTGAGGATCATCGGTTCTGCCCTGCCTTTCCAGGATAAAGACATCACTAGGAAAACAAACAAACAAAAAAAAAGTGGTTTCAAGCAAGCAGCACATTGATGCTGCAGCTGGAAAAAAAAAAGAACGGAATAGTTGTTCCCCAAAAGCAGCTGTAAAATTTCTCATCTGCAAGAATATTGTACAGTTTTCATGCTGCAATAGCAAGGTTGCAGGGGTAAATAATGGAAATGTCTTATTGTTTTTTTTTTTTTTCCTTTTCCGTTGATATTTCCACAGGGAGAAGATAATTTCACTTACTGTCCAGCAACAGGCCTAGCTAAAGGAAATGAGCATTCGGAATTTGCTGGCTGGGCATTTCCCTTTCCAGGGGTGTTCCTGGTGGAGGAGTTCATTAGTGAAGATGAAGAGTGTGAGATAGTGGAACTGATGGATCGAGATGACTGGAAACCATCACAGTCTGGCCGAAGGAAACAGGTTGGACTTTGGAAGCACATCTGATCTTAGATCCCTCTGGAAAAGGAAAGCTGTTTTTCAGTTAAAACCCAAAATATTGAGATGATTCATTAAGTGCTTTCCTTTGAAAGCTTTTCCTGAAATCAATGGCAAAGAATTATCTGTAATTAAAATCAACTTCTTGAAAAAATACGTGATAGTTACATCAGCATTTGATGGTGTGTGTTCAAGCATTAAAGTTCACACAATCTCCAAGGGAAAGAAATGGTTTTTCAGATTTGGTTTTACTTTATAAATCCCGAGAGATTAATGTAGATTTACTGAGTCCTTTTGCAACCTGGCAACCAGGTCACTGGAAGAGATGAGAACAGAACTCTGCAGGAACAGCCTCTCCAAAAAGACTTGTCCTAGATTTTTCCTTTACACTAGCTTTCCCCTCCCTCTTCTTTCCCAACAGGACTATGGGCCCAAAGTGAACTTCAAGAAGCAAAGGCTGAAAGCTGGCAGCTTTAGTGGCTTGCCAAGCTTCAGCAGGAAGATCGTGGCCCAGATGAAGGGCTGTGCTGTGCTCAGTGGCTTCCTACCTGTGGAGCAGTGTAACCTGGACTACAGACCAGAGAGAGGCGCTGCCATCGACCCCCACTTGGATGACTGCTGGCTCTGGGGGGAGCGCCTGGTCAGCCTGAACCTGCTCTCAAAAACTGTGCTCTCCATGTCCTGCGATGCAGAGGACACCATCCCATTATTTCCCATTTCCAGGAAGGAGGAGTTAAGCCCCGCTGCACCTTTCCCGCAGACAGCAGCGTGCAGAGCATCGGGAGAAGAGGGCAGCGGGTGCTTTCTGTCGCCCAGGCTGGTGCCGGGGAAGGAGGTGAGCGTGGCCGTGCTGCTGCCCCAGAGGTCGCTGCTGGTGCTGCACGGGGATGCTCGGTACAGGTGGAAGCACGGCATCCGCCGCCGGCACATCCAGCACCGCCGCGTCGGCATCACCTTCAGGGAGCTCTCCGCCGAGTTCAGCGCCGGGGGCAGCCGCGAGGAGCTGGGCAAAGAACTGCTGCAGATTGCCCTTTCCTTTCAAGGGAGACCCGTGTGAGCAAGAGGTTGCGTTTTGTTGGGAGAGGTGTAAAATGAGGCACGGAGTTTGTGTGACGAGGTTTATTTCTGAGGTGGGGCAAGGAACCAGGTGTGTGCGGAGATAAGCTCAATAAAATGGAAGATTTAACAAACAAGTAACAGGGGTGAGCTTTGAAACCTCCTGGGTAATGGGAGCTTTTAAGCCAAAGTCAGAAATGAGAGGTTGCATCCATTACCTGTGTTGTAACAAAAAAGCAAACAACCAGTTCTGAAACACTTAAATGAACCCAAGAAAGTTAGAAACATTAAACAGAGTATCAAACAGCCCTTGACACAGTTTCAGCCCAAGCCCTGGCACAAATTTTAAGCTTTCCTGGCCCATACTTGATACTGTCAGACTGGTTTGAATGTTGCATCCAGCCCTGGGGGTGCAACTGTCCCCTCACCCCCCTCAGACAGGTCCTGTAGAGACCAGGTCTCAGGGGAGGAAGGTAAGCACAAAACACTGAGAACTAATTAAAGTAATTTTCCTTTGCTGAAGATTCATGCTCTAACAATGAGGATTAATCATAAATTCCATGTGTGACCTGTATCTTCAGGGACCAAAGAGCAGCATTTGCAGAGGGCCAGTGCTGACTCTTTGGGCTTGGACAGAGATCAGACCAAAGGCCTGCACAGACTGTGTTATTTTCTGATCATTTGTCATCTCTGAACCCTGCTGTCAGCTCTCAGTAGCAAGAGTCTGATTTTGGGAATTAGCTGGGCAACAGACTGCAACCCTGGCAGCTATCATTTATTTTCCTGGCACTCCCAGCAGTCAGGTTTGAATCATGCCTCGTACCTAAGATTCAAGCAGTCATTTGCAGCAGAAGCTGATCTGAGGCCATCTGTCTGCTCTGAACAAACTTCTGTGCTCTTGAAAATGAAGTTGTGCCGTGGAAGAAGCGTGATCCTTTAATAAACACAGCCCTTCAGCACAGCCTCACCTGCAGCAGGAAAGCAAAAACACCACCCTGCCACCAGCAGGCAGTGCTGCCTGGCTTTGGGTGGCAAGGAGAGGGGACAGACAGATCTCAGTCCCTGCAGTGCTGTGCTCTGCCCCAGAAGTGCTTCCTTGGCACTGCACAGGATTCCCTGCACAGTGAAGCACTCCTGCCACAGGCACTGCCCTCTCTCCTCTGCAGGGGAGGTAGCTCTTCATCCAGGACAGGAATCAGATGGGTCAATCAGGATGTTTTTCATCAGTTTAAGCCACAAGCAGAGCCCTTTGTGAGCTGAGGTTCAGTTTAGTGCTAATTCCAGCAGAGATCTACTAGCAGGGCAGTCCCAAACTCCAAACCTCCACCCAGGTGGACTGGTGAGTGTCCTCAAGGAGCTCCAGCAGCAGTTCCAGCAGCCACAGCACGTCCCCTCCGATGGAACCTCTTCACTGCAAACACAGACACACAACAGGCAGGCCACACCTGCTCACAGCTCTGCCCCAGGAAATTCCTCATGGGCTGCAACTGGAAGAGGGTAGGTCTAGATTAGGTATTTGGAAAAAATTCTTCCCTGTGAGGGTGGGGAGGCCCTGGCACAGATTACCCAGAGAAACTGTGGCTGCCTCTGGATCCCTGGGAGTGTCCAAGGCCAGGCTGGAGCAACCTGGTCTAGTGGAAGGGGTCCCTGCCCATGGGAGGGGGTGGGAACTGCATGATCATTAAATCATTCCAGCCCAACCCATTCTGAGGCGTCCATCTCTCCCCCAAAAGCGTGCTGAGAGCAGCAGTTACTCACTTTTTCTGCAGCCTGGCATCCACAGGGAGTGGAATATTCCCAGGAGAGCACCTGGAGCTGCTGCTGGAGCAGAGGGGCTTTGTCCAAGCAGGAGGAGGAGCCTGCCAGCCTGGCACAGACACACAGGGAGGAAACCCAGCACAGGCTGTCACAGACAGAGCAAACACTGCACCTGATCCTCCTCACCCTGCAGTTCCAAGCCTCTCCACGGATCTGCTCTCTGCTCAGCACTCTGCAGCAATCAAGTGTTGCCATTAATGCTTGGCCCGAATTTCCAATGCTCCAATTTTACATTTATATTGTGCTCTCAGGCTGCTAAAACACTTTCTGTGTGCATCCCTGCTGCTCCATTCTCTCCACAGTGAAAGCAGATGATGGATTCTGATGAATCAGATTGCCACAATAACTTACACAGTGTTAGTTCATCTTGTGCTCTGCATTTGCTGGCTGAATTTTTCTGCCTTGATTGAACTATACAGGAAGCTGCTGTTCTTGCCAGAAGATTCCAGCTCTTCCTAGCTGATATCTTAAATGTGAAAAAATGCAAATAATTAAATACTGAGCCAAAAAGTGAGGGCTTTTTCTTGGTGTTTTTGAATTCCAAAACTTAATCTAGTCACTACACAGGCATTGCTGTGCCAGTCTTTTGACATTTTTCACCTGTTAAACAGCCTCTTGGGCATCATCCTCAGATCAAAATGCACACCCATCTGTTCAGTACTACTCCTTAATACTTCATATACATTCTCTCCTAAAAAGCCAGAAAAAAACCCCCAAACAAACAAACAAAAAACCACAAAAAAACAAACAAAAAAACCCCAACCAACAACAACGACAAAAAAACCAACCAAACAAAAAAAACCCACAAAAAAACCCCAAACCAAAGCAAAACAAAGCAAAACAACCAAAAAAACCACAAAAAAACCAAAAACCCAACCAAAAAAGACAGAAAATCCTGTTTCAGAGTGTTACAGAACATTCACAATTTACTGTCAAGTACCATAGAAATGTGAGAAAGGTATGAAGATGTTAATGAGCTCTTAAAAGTAATTTTGTCCATTAAGCTGCTATTATTAACAGAAGACAAACTTTAATGGTCTTCCTGTTAGAGGAGTTCCTCATCTCCTCAACCTCCTTGTAAGACTCGTGCCAAGACCCAGACCCTCATTAAAAGGAAGTACATCTAATTGTTATCTCCTTGTGCATTGCAGAAGGAGAACGATAATATCTGACCAAACCTTTTTCAAAAAGGCAGAACCCAAGTTAACCCATAAGAAGATGCTGCAGGACTTGAGCTGCCTTTCAAGAAATCAGTCTGAAATCACCAAGAAGCATAAAATTGAGCAAGTTTATCCAGTTTCTCTCACACAGCTGGACAATAACTGAGATACATTCGTTGTTCTACATTAAATATTGTTCATGCAGAGGTAAAACAAGAATAGGCAAAGCTAAAATACAGATTTTTTTTTCTCTTAGCACTCATGGCTGTCACACCTCTGGGCAGAAAGCAAGCTCCCAGCTGGACACACAGGGATTCAGGGAAATACTGTGCAAATCCAGCCAGTCAATTTTAATTACTAAAACTGCTTTGAAATAGCTGCAGGGGAGAGAACCTGCGAGTTAACCACAAAATATCCCCCCTGGCCCAGTTGAATTTGAATGCAGCTTGAGGGGGTGTTGAGGAAGCTGCCTTAGCAGTTGATGCAATGAGATTTAAAAGATAAGGGATCTGCAGCAGCAGGGAAACTCCAAGGCCTTTTGTTTGTTTGTTAGAAGGCAGGAAGGGAAAAGAAAGCACATTGTGAAAGGCAGGAGGAGCACCTCCACCCCCAGCCCAGCACAGGTAACCTCGAAGCAACCTGGGACTGCCCATCCCCACATCCCAGAGCCAGGGAACAAAGGGATGTGGAAAGGAAGGGTGTGGAAGGATGGGGAAGGGAAGGATGTGGAGGGATGGGGAAGGTTGGGAAAGGATGTGGAGGGATGGGAAAGGATGTGGAGGGATGGGAAAGGATGTGGAGGGATGGGGAAAGATGTGAAGGGATGGGAAAGGATGTGGAGGGATGGGGAAAGATGTGAAGGGATGGGAAAGGATGTGGAGGGATGGGGAAAGATGTGGAGGGATGGGAAGGGTGTTCTCTCTGCACCTGCACCCACCCCGGTGCTCTCCAAACTCTCCCAGGTACGGGAGCGCTCAGGGCAGCGCTCCCTCCGCCCGGGGCTCTCGCACGGAGTCGCTTTCATCCATCACATGCTCAAACCCAACACGACTCCACCTCTCAAAGGGGTCACAAAGTCGCCCCGAGAGCCTCCTCTGCACTGCAGCAGGGAGCCAGCCCGGCCCCGGGGCGATGTTAAAAATAGGGAGATCACAGAGAGCTGCCACTGAATGCTGCAAAGGGAGAACCCGATCCTGCTCCCTCCAGCTCGGCCGTGCCCCTTCTTTACTCCTGCCAAGATGGAAAGGGAGAGAGGAACTGCCTCCTAACCGAGGCTGGTGCACGGGAATGACACAAAGAATTGTTGTTCCCCTGTCCTTGAGAGTTCCTTCCCTGCTTCAGGGTGGGCAGGCAGGTCCCTGCAGCACTAGAGCCTGCAGAGGCATTTTCCTGCTGGGCAAAAAAAACTGGCCAAAAAAATAATCTGAAGCAAGATCATGGCTGTCCCTGTGCTAAGCTCCAGTGCAAAAATTGGAGAAACAGCTCAGACAAGGCAACAGCTGGTCCAGAGAGCCACAGCCCGGGGAGCTGAGAATTAGGGCAGCAGCCACCCCAGAGTGCAGCAGCCCAGAGCCCAAAGCTGGCACAGAAAGCCAACACAGCCACGGGAGATCCCCAACACTCATCCCCAGCTGAGGGTGGAACCCTTGGGAGAAGCATCTCCATGCAAGCACTGCAGGACTGCAGCCACACAAAACCTGGGACACTCCAAGAACGACAGACACCCCAGGAACGACAGAGAGGAGACAGCACAGGACAGACATGGCCAGGCACGGCCAGACAAATCCAGACGTGCCACGGAGAGCTGGCAGCCCTGTTGGGACAGCAGTGACAGTGTGGAAAGGCTGGCTTGACTGATGGGAATCCTGCTGGCAGCCACGGGGGCAGCAGCAGGAGCAAGGAGGATTTTCTGGAGCTGGAGCACAGAAACACCCAGCTGGACAAGTACAACATCCCCACTCCCTCCTTTGTGGATGAACTCCCGTGCCTGGAACCACAGGTAACATTTCTGTGACACAAGCCTGGACCCAACAGTGGTGAAAATGTAAATAAATTGCAGGAAGAGAGGCAGGAGCAAGAACAGCAAGTGCTGTTGTTGGGAAGGGAGAGGAGTTACAGCATGAAGGTGGATGGGTAACCTTGAGAATCAAAGAGCAAAAATACCCCCATGAGCTCCTCATGGAAGGGAGAACTCATAGCTCAGAGAGACACAAGAAACAGAGCTGCAAGCAAACACAGGGAAGCAAGTTATTACTCTGTTTTAGGAGCATTTGCCCTTGGGACACCATCCCAAACTGTACCTCAGACTCACCCTGGAGTAAGGTGGTCCCACTCCAGTGACAAATGCATTGACTTGAGACTGATCTTGAATGCAATCCCACCCAAGCCTGAACAAGTTATTCTACAAAATCAAAGCAGTTTCTGCTGCTTTTCTCAATTTGTTGTTGCAAAAAATTAAATTAATGCTCTGGCTGTTTCCAGACAAGCTGAATTGCTTTTGCAGCACTGTATAAACAGGGAGAAGCTTTTTAAAAAGATATTGCAAAAATGGTGCAATACTTTCCTTGAGAGTCTTCTGAGCCCCTCAGCACACAAGGTCCTACTATTACTGATGTTAAAGGAGAGTGCAAAGTACAGATCAGAGATTCATCCCATCTGGTCTGGCTCTGGCCTCCCAACAGAAATTCTGTTGGTACAGGAGCTGACACGTGTAGCACTTGGCAGAAAACTCAACTCTGATTCTGTTGTATAAACCTTTTAATTTTTATTATGGTAAAAAGAGGAGGGAGAAAGGGCAGAGTCCTGGGGAGTTCATATGAATTTCACGACCACCCCACTTCCTGGAGGACACTCCTTGTTTTTTGCATATGCACATGAGTACAGATTAGTCATTTAGCACACAAAGACTATTTTCTTTGCTGCACATCAGCCAATATGGTACATGCCAACTGCAGCAAGAACAGCAGATGAAAGCCACAGACACAGTGCTAAGCAACTTGTTCAGCAATGCTCACATTCCCATGTAAACAAGAGAGATGAGAGATGGTTTCCCAAGGCCCTCAACAGAGAGGAATACTGGGATAGTCTCACCCTGCTCCCCTGGGGTTTGCCTGCACTCTCCCTTCTGGGAAGCTGACATGTATTACACTGCCTTAAATCCCAGTGGAATAAGGGCCCAGGGTTAAATAGAACATTATAAACATCCTTAATGATTTCAGAAACCTATAAGGCCTCGGAGACTCTGAAACTGCAGTTTTGGAGTGCAGAGGAGGAAACTAGCACAGGATCAGGGCCAAGAAAATGTGCTTATGCTTCTTGCAGCCCTGTGTGTCAGAAAGTCTGACTTTCCCTTAAAAGAGCTGATGATTGCAAAACACTCTTTTCTCTCCACAAAGTTACCAAAAATAATAAAATCGGTTTTCTTTTTTACAGAAGTTTTCATCCACAAGGATGCTATGGAATTTACAAGCTTCCCTTGCTAAGCAACACAGACATGCAAGTGTCATTGTCTCAGCTGCTGAAAAAAGAAATGAGCTCAAAGGAAAGGGATAGCTCTTTAATGGCACACAGCATTCCTGCCAGATCCAGCTCCATCAGGCTCGCCAGGACTGCTCCAGGTTCCATCAGAGAAGTCATTTGCTTTAGTGGAGGAAGAAGGAAGCATTCATTTCTGACAGAAAAAATGCTACAGCCAATTAAAAAAAGAAAAAAAACCAAACCCCAAATGATGAAATAACACAGGACTGGGCTTGTTCTCTCCAGCAAACTGAGCAAAGGCATCACAGCAATGCACAAATGAAGAAGACACTGTGGCAGATTTCTACAATACTTGCTGTCACTCCTCTACCTCCTTGAAACTTGCTTTGTTAGTCCTTCAAAGTCTTGTCTCATTAAATTCCCTGTCACTGTTCTGTTTTAAGAATGTCCTTGTTAAATCTAAAACACCTGTAAGCCTTCCCTGGGCACTCTTGCCTCTTACTGGGAAAAAACACAATCTTGGCACTTACTCAACCTAAGGTGACAGATGCCACTGAAGAAAGTGTGAGAGAACTTCCCAGCCTCCTGCAATTCAAATTTCTACATCCCAAGCTATAAAAATATAGTAAAGAACAGCAAAAAAAGAACATAAAAGCTAAGGCTGTTTTCTTTCTGGTTATGTATTTACAGAATACTTGCTTTGGAACAATGGTGATCAACATTCTCAGTTTCTGTTGTGCTTTCCTGGATGTCCTTGAGTCAGCTGCAGGTACCCACATTAATCAGCTCTGCTCTAGGAATGAGCTGCCAGTTAATTGTGGCTGCACTGACAGCCAGGGAGTTCTGACATGTAAGACAGGTCCTACACACACACACAGAGACAGAGGTTTTTGGGACAGCCGACGCAGTTTCACTTTTGGCAATGGAATATTGCATTTGTAAAAAATACAGATTTTTGGCTACCAATGTTAAGGTAGATAAAGTTTTGACTTTGAACACCACGGCAGTGTCAACTTAAGTACCAAGTGTGTGGGACCAGAACCAGGGCAGAGCCCCCAGCATGTGGAACAGCACAAGAACCCACAGCTAGAAATGGCAGGCAAGTAGCATTTACAGATTTAAGCCTCCAGAAAATCCATCCCTGGTGCATCTCACCCAGCAGCAGACCAGGTATTTTGCTCTCAGGCCTGGCTGAGCTGTGTGCAGGCTCTGTCACACCACCTGCATGCCTCTGTCATGCCCATCTAGCTGCACTTTCAGTTTGTGGAGCTCCTCGATCTCCCGGTTGTGCCGCTCCGTTTTGTGCCGCACCAAGGAGCGGTAGAAGTGGATGGTGAAGACGACAAAAATCAGACCCACAGGGACCATGATGATGGTGGACACCAGTGCTGACTGCCACCCCGCGTGGCTGCTGGGCTTCTCCACGTTGGTGGTCTCGTTTTTCAGGATGGAGCCCACTGGCAGGAATTTTATCCAGCACAGGAGCACGACTTCGGCCAGGAACAGGAGGATCCCCAGGACGGTGGAGAAGCCCCAGGCCAGCTCGATGTAGGGGTGCATGCGCTCGTGCGGGGACTCGCTGATGGAGTTCAGGTTGTGGATGTTGCTCACGGCCTCCACGTTGGGCAGGATGCAGGTGCTGATGAGGAGGGCGAAGAGGTGAACGGCCACCAGCACCGTGGTGCAGGCGCTGAAGGCGATCAGCAGCATCTGGGGGTACTTGTACTGCACCTCCAGCTGCACCTCCACCATGGCGACCTGGGCAAGGAACAAAGAGCTTGTCAACCTGCTGCCTTTCCTCTTTTCAAGGCTTTCAGCCAGAATAGCATCTTGATTCAGGAAGAACACCTAAGGTCAAGGATGCACTCCAGAGCTTTTTGGAACGGCAGCCCTGATGGATCGCTGCTGTCACCCACGAGGACACACACACTGCCTGTGCTGTGGCCCTTCTGAGACCATGGCTTTCTCAAACAACACGTCTCTCCTTGCCACCACATGAACTGCCCCAAACCCAGCACACAACAGAAGGAGCTCATTAGATGCCACGTGGGGCTGAGAGGCAGCTAACAGCCTGCTGTAACCCACCATCACACCCTCTAGTGCCACTCCTTCCTTGCGGCTGCAGCACAGGAAGTTTCAGCTTCAGGAGTGTAAAGAAATGCAAAACCAAGCAGCTCCTCTGGCCAGTGGCCAGCCAGGTTTCATTACCCACCATGGGAAGCACGCAAGCTACTTTACAGCTGAAGTAGCCCATAGTTAAAATAACTGCCTTCTATTCTCAGAAGAGTTTACATTTGTTTTTATTACAAATATGCCCAGATAAATAACTTTTAAGTTATTTATATCCCCAAATTTCTCCCTTGAGAGGTAATAACTTGGTGGTACACCCAGCAGAGTGGACAGCTACCGGCTTATGGGTGTGCTCAGCTACTCAGGAGTCTGCTTCCCAAAACAAGAACTATCACACAGCAGGTCTCTAAAGCTATTTTTACTTTAATCAAATAAACCTTAAGAAGAAGAATATGTGCAAAAGAGCAGGAAACCCTTTTGAGAACAGAACTGGAGTCCTGTTAACTGGTTTAGCTTAAGAATTCTTACAATTAAGCTACCTGTGAAGCAAACCAGTACTTCTGTGTGGTGGTATCCCTGAAAGGACAGCACTGCTAAGACAACTTTCTGCTAAGACAACTTTCTGCTAAGACAAGACACAAAGCAATGGACAAGATTATCAAACATTTCTCTCTAGCAGCTGGCTTGCATCTGTAGCTGCACTTCATGATTTGCAGAGAAGTTAACTTTCTTGGCAGCAAGGAAAACCTCTGGTGATCCCAGCTGACCTGCTGCTCCAGCACAGCACAGCTTGCTGGAAAGAAGCCCCTCTAAGGAACATCATGAGAAGGCAAAGTTTCAAATATGCACTCGATTCTGGGACACAGAAGGATTTTGCAGAACTGACTCATGATTATGTTATCCAGACTTCACATGAGACTCCCCTGAGCAGCCATTTCAGGCTCTGTATAATCACCTGCACCACTTGCTCTGGCATTACTTGTCCATAATATTATTTAGGCACTGGAAGATTAGGGGTATGCTCATGTTGTCCCTGCTGGAAGCCCTGAAAAGGATTAAAGGGAATGGAAACCAGCTGGCATGACTGCTGCCTTACCTACATTTGCTCTGAAAACCATCAGATCACAGTCAAGTCTGAACACATTTACCAGCAAGCAAGATACAGCATGCGTGGAAAATGGTCAATCTCTACAAGCCTGGATTTTATAGCTACATCAACTATTTAAGGCATTAAAGACAGCAAAAATACTGTGACAGTTCTTGGGCATTCCCAGCCTTCTGTTCTGACCATGAGCATGTTGGAGTTTTACCTTTGTTTTTATCAGCTCCTGGTTGCAGTTTACAGTAGTAAACAGTACAGCAGTTCTTGTTGTATAGCAGAGAAAATCCTAACACAGGACTGGCTTTACTGTCAATTGCAAGGTCAATTTAATTAGAACAGATTTCATGTTGCCTTGTGTATGTTCCCTTTGCAGTTCCCCTTATATTGATTTGAGAGGGAGGAGATCAGACTTATTCTCTGCTTCACTGTACAATGAATTTGTACAGCACTGTGGCTGCTGGTCACGCCCCATCAGCCAGGAAAAGCTGCAGGTACATTGTTCATTATGGGGTGCTGTAACACCCAGAGACCCAGCTGAATGGGAATTGTACCTGCATGTCCAATTTATAGCTTTATATTAAAGCTGAAAGCCTGGCTGATGTCAACATATCAATTTCTGCTTGTTATCCTTCACATGAGCAGCACTTTTCAGCTAATTGGATGTTTCCTCCCAGACTAACCTATTCCCCAGGGCGAGCTTCAGCTGTGCAATGTGATGAATTTTTAACACTGACTGATGGCTCGGTAAGAGGTATTTCAGTGAAAAACACCAACAATCCAGATAGGGCAGCAAGGCAGAAAAACAGCTCATTTAACCCAAACAAGTACTGAAAAGGTGAGTGAGCTCTTACTGCTTTACCCAGCACAGGCTGTCATGTCATTCCCTGACCGGGATAAGAGAAAGAGGACAAGCTGACATAACCCATTTAAAAAATCATTAAATAAGCTGTCTAGCCTGTAAAACTATTAATATGTCATGTTTGATACAATTATACTCTTCCATGTAATAACCCTCCTTATTTTAACCTCTTCCCAGAAGCAACTTTGCAAGGCTGAACTCTCTGCCAAGCCATGGAATATTTCAGCACAGGTTTAATTTTAAGCTTGAGAATAACCCAACTGAACTCCAGAATTACAGGATCAAGGGCTCACAACATTTTAGAATTAAACTGCAGTTAAATTACATGCAATGATGGTGGGGCTTAAACCAGTATAGCTCAGACTGTCCACAACAAGGATGTTATTCATTTTGAGAAATTTAGACCAAGACAGATAATATCAAGCAAAAGGATGACAAATGGCTTAACATAAACCATGACACATTCACACAGATGGTTTGGCAGACTGTAAAAACAACCACTTCAGTAGATCTGTCAGGGTTTTTGTTTTGTTTTGTTTTTTTTTAACCAAACACATATCCTGTAGCAATTGGACAAGTATTGAGAAGATGGATTAGCAGTAATAGCTCTTATTTCCATCAGGAAAATTATTAAGGAGGCTTCCTAAGCTGCCTCTAAATTTCCTTTATTTGCAGCCTCCTTGGGGCAGATGCAGCTGCCCTACAGCCCACCTCCAAGCAGATCTGGCACTGGAATGACCCACATCCTCCTGACCTGCCCCAGTGCTCTGCCAGAAATACCAGAGATGCTAACGAGGAAGGTTTGCATTATTCTGCAGCCTGTCCAGAAGAAGCTGGATCAGAGCCATGGCCTGTTGATTAAATATCCATCAGCTCGCAATAATTTCAGCCAATATGGAGCTAGCTTGCATCAAACACACTGACAGGGAAGTAAATAAAGCAATAGCCAAGCCCTGGATGACATTTGTTTATGTAGTCAAATGCAGTCAGGCTTTGGGGAAACTGTTTAATAGAATCACAGAATCGTTCAGACTGGAAAACACCTTTCAGATCACAGAATCCAACCATTACACCAGCACTGCCAAGTCCACCACTAAACCATGTCCCTAAGTGCCACGTCTACACATATTTATCTCTAAATAACTTCTTTCATCAATAGCCAAAGAGGTGCTCTTATTAGAGAGTAAACATCCGTGTACTAAACTCCTGCGTACCCGTGGAGAAATAACCCAGGAGGAACAAACACCTCAGCTTTCCAATCAGCTGGGGAAAAAGCTTGCTAATAAAGAGAATTCCTTATTGCAAGAGATTTTATTTCTTAGTTACAGATTTCAGGTCTATTTCTTATGTTAGGCCGGTGAGCATAATTAACACTACTTGTACCTGTGTATATTCAACTGCACTTTAAACAGTTCAAAGAGAATGTGAAACCAGTGGTTAATCTTGTGTGTTTGCCAAGGACTTTCAGTAACTTTCTGCTGTAAGAGCTGAGAAAGCATGATTTGTTTTCAGAGACGTGGTTCAGCCCTGCAGTGTGGGTGGGCTGCAAGCCCTGAGTCCCAGTGGTGCCAGTGACAGCACACCCCAGCAGGGACACCTTGTGGGACCATGCAGGTAGATCAGTCCCCAACAACACAAAATGTTAATTTCATAACTGTGTTAAAGACAACAGTCACAACAGAACCCCAGTAACCAGAGGCACACAGGGCATGCACATGAGAGGCTTTTTAGAGTAAGAAAACTCCTGCATGAGAGAAGTCTACAGAAGAGCACCCAGCTTTCTCAAAAAGAGGAGAGACATTCCGCCCCTGCAGCACACAAGTTTGGTTACAAACCAACACAGACTTCGTGAAAAGCTTTTAAGAGCATCTTTTGCACACAGCCAGTGAGTGGAGAGCAATGACAAAGCAACTGAGCACCCTGTCTCCACTCCAGCCTGCTCCCACTGAAACCCCTGCCTGCAGCTTTCCAGCTTCACTTTGGGTGACCATCTTCATCATCCCAGGCTGTTGTAATGTTATGGATGATTCATGGGCTGGGGGGCTGGGGGAGGAAAAAGCAGTGGAAGAAGCTAAAATAAAACAAGAAAGGCAATCTGGAAAGTTCCTGAGATGTGTCTTTCCCTCCCAGCTTCTGAGCTGCAGGATGAAACATCTTCACATCATGTCCCACGCCACCCAGGCACTGCCCTCTGCCCCTCTGCTGACAGACCTCGGGAACAACCAGACCTGCCCACTTCCTGAACAGGAAACCTCCCCCAAACTGGTTTCAATTCTCACTCACAGTAAGCAAAAGCTGAGGGGAGATAAAGGGGCTCACACTAACACAGCTTACACAGGCCTGAGCACTGGGCCACTGACTGTCAGTCTTGTTTATTTGCTCACCCCTGACATGGTTCTGACCTATGCAAATCACTTCCAAATAACACCCAAGTGCTGCACAGCAGAAAGCAAGCACCAGGGATCACTTCCAATAGGCAGCACTGACAAAAATACACCAGGTTTGGCTCCCTGCAGGCTGCAGAGCCCTCTGACACCAGGTCTGAGGCTCAGGGCCTCTTCTCACACCTCAGCGGTAGAACACGATCTCCCTGATCACACTATGCAAACTTCACTTTGGCAGACTGTGACCCAACCTCCACCTTATTTTAGACACCATGACCTGAGAAAACACGCAGAGAAATTAAAATAACGTTCAGGACCATAGCAACCACAGGGGTCTGAAAGTGCTCCACACCCAAGAGCAGCCTCGCATGAGGGCAGTCAGCCTCGGGCCAAAGGAAGTCCTGGATTGCTTAGCAATGCTGCTGGAGCCATTAGGATCACTTGCAGGTAGGGGATTAGTATTTTTAAAGGGCTGACTTGGGAGTGTGTGGGTTGGCTGTTAGACAGCTCATGTATCCCTGCTGCAGTGACAGAGCCAGCCTCAAACTTTGCAGCAGCAGCCAAACAGAAGCCCCCAGGCAGATGCCTCCTGTCTCTTCAGGAAACAACTCCTTGCTTCTTCCCAGGAGGAAAACACTGATTAATAGTTGATTTGAGGCAACCCAAAAACCTTCACAATTCAAATAAAACACACGTTACCATTGCAAATCCAGAGAGCAGAGCAGAGGTCCTGCTGGAGGCTTTCAGTTTGGCTCGGCTCAGGTAGAGTTTTCTCCAGGAGAGGGCTTGCACAGAGTGGTGGTTGGACGTGACCAGTTCCAGGTAGCTGCGCCGGACCCAGTCCCGATAATCCATGCCCTTAGTGCCGGGCTCAGAGCAGCAAGCAGGAGTGGAAGGATCCACCGGAACGTTTAATTCAGAACTCATGGTGAGAGAAGTGCTGAGGGAACAAAACAGTCATGTTCAAGAGGGGGGGTGGTGGAGAGGATGAGCGTTAACTACTGGAAAAGCTGCACTTGAACAAAGTTGCCCTTTGTTCAGTGGAAAATGATGGACCAAATAACATTACACTTGGAATTCAGAACTGAGAAAAGACCATCCATGATTGCCAAAAATGACCATGACAACTAGGAAGGATTACAAAGGTACACTCGGCAACTGTCTCAGCAGGAATTCAGGAACGCTGCACACCATCTGGATTTTCATTTCAGAGAAGGCACCTCAACTTTGCCCTTTAATTCCTTCTCGCTCATAAAAAATTGTTTAACATAAATACACTTCGCCCCCATCTTATCTTTGTTTTGATTTGACAATTCATTTCCCAGTGCATCACGGGCCGGCTCCAAATGCACCTCCTTAGAGTATCAAACAGCACTTGAGGGAGTCACTTTTTGCTCCTTCTTTGGAAACCATTCCTCCTGGGTTACAATGCGGGGTGTAACCAAACTGAGTATTCTGTTATTATCTACATTATTCCTGATGAACTGTTAATGGCCGCTTGCAGGAGCTGCAGGGTGCACACCCGACCCCCCCCAGGCTGCAAGCTGGGTGTCAGATAAGGGAAGGAGGCAAACCGTGCATGGCAGGGCGGTGCTCCATTGTCTTCACAAATTGCTTATCTCAGCCGTGATAGCTGCACCCAGCCCAGGGGTCATCCCTGCCAACGGGCAGCTGTACCACCTAGGCCATAAAGGACTCCCAGAATATCCCGTGACTCACAGCATCACATCATTCCACTGTGAAATTCCTCGCTCCGGGGGAGGTGCTGAACCTTCCTGCCTGAATCTGGCCGTATGTAAGTGGGCAGTTTGGGGACACGAACACAGCTGCCACTGGACATGCAGGGGGGGACCTGAACTGCCACAGGAGAACCAGAGCATCCCCAGCACCACTGCTTGATCAGACTGCAACCATCACCTCAACAACACTGCAACCACTGCTTGATCAGACTGCAACCACCACCCTGACCAGGCTGTACTCTGACTTTGTGGGTTTAAGCCATTTTTCATCTTGCATTTACTGCAATCTTTCTATTAAATTGTAACTCTGACCTGAAGTCTGTCTCAAGGTATTTGTGTTGGGGTTCATCTCTCCCCCGGTTTAGTTTCAAACCAGTACACCAGTTTTTCTCAGTTCAACCACTGCTCATCAAAGCTCAGTTTAGATGGGCACAGTTCTCCCCCAATACTCACAGAGCTGAACGCTGTGCAGGGTTAGCAAATGAACTTCCCAAGCTTTTGCAGTGGGAAGTTAAATTTCCTGAGCTGCTCACACTCCATTTATCAGCCACATCTGACCAAGAATCCTGTTCCCTTACTTCCACCGGTGGCTCTGAGCAGAGGGCAAGGAAAAGGCAATTCCAAGGGTGAAAGCAAGCTGCTTCCAGGAAATTCCATCATCTTCAGATTCAAGGGATCACACTGAGAGATGCATGAAAGCAGCAAGAGTACTTCAGGTGGTGGAAGCCTTACAGCACGTGTCCCCAGGCTGCTGCCAAAGGGCTCTGGTGATCCCCAGACACAGAACAACATCCATGGAATGTTTAGTGCAAAAATGTCTCAACTCTGACACACATCTGAAACTAACCCAGCCTTCCAAAAAATGGAAACCACGGTTCCTTGTTTAACCCCCTCACTCACAACTCCACCACTGAGTGCTGTGCTGGTGGCAGACAGAGCCACCAGAGCTGCACCTTCTGGCTATAAAACACTCACCAGATCCCAGGAGGAGGAGATGCTGCCCAGAATCACACCTGGTGTGGCACTAATTAGTCCCAGCACCACCTCTCAAGGTCACAGGCACCTTTCAGCCCTGCCTGTGTCCCCCCAGCTCCCCAAGAACTGGGGCCACGTGGGGACGGCTAATAAAGCCATGACTGCTGGGAGACTTGGAGAAGTGGAAAGATCAAAAGGACATCAACTCCCCACAACTCTGAATGCTGTTACTAAAAGGGAAGGAAGCTGTTTCAGGCACAATAACAAAGAATAGCAAAGAAAGCACTGCAGGGCCAAGATTGTCCCTCCTGAACATGGGGGGGCTTTCAGGTTCCTGTCCCCTCAGACATAACAAGGATGGCAGCACAGGATGATTCCTGGGCAGGTTTTGACAAGGCCGTTATTTCAGCCCCTGGAACACTCCAGGAAGGCTCCTGACCCGCTCAGGAATTTTCAAAATATTTAAAAGTAACAAAAAAAAAAGCCCCAAACAAACAAACAAAAAGGAAAGGCCCACTAGAATATTCATGCCATAATAAAAACAAGAAGAGAAACAATAACAGGGACAAACCTTCCTGCTTGATCTGTGTTTCCAGAAAAGGCAAAAATCACTTATTTTACAGAATAAAAAAGCCTCCTGGGAGGACTGGAGGAAGAAACAATCTGTGAGCAGCAAAATGATGAAGCTGTTTCCTGTGACAACATCCTATGTGGATCCTGCAATGTATAGCATGGAGTGAATTCACTCCCTTTGTCCCCAGCTGGGACAGTGATGGCCTCTCCTCTGCCATTTAATTTCATAAAATACTTAGGAACTTTCTATGTAAGAAACTTGACCCCTGGGACAAATTCCATTAAAAAGACAAATGAATTTAGAGGTTACAGAGAGAGGGCAAGAGAACCCAATCACATCTGCTTCTTCCCTTAGAAAAATAAGCTAAAAATACCACAAGGCTGAATTTTCTCTCTGAACAGCTCAAGAGATGTTCTCAAATAAGTAAACAGCTTCAGAACAAAATCCATAAACACAAATGTAACCCAAACAAGCAGTGCCAGGATGTCAAACTCACCTTGCTGGCTATGGACATGGAGGGACTGGGTGGAGGGCTCCAAGGGCTGAAACACAAGACCAAAGAAGAATTTTACATGCAGCGTAGCTGGAGCAGTTTTATTCTGGAAATGCTTTTCAGCCTGTTATCTGCATCAGGGGAGGCTCATTCTGGAGATTTCACCTTCCTGCCTTGCGAAGTTAAAGGTTTAGGACACTTGTTCTTACAGAAATAACTCTCCTACAGGGTCTGACTGCACAGTTGAGCTCTGGATGGGGAATGAGGAATTCTCCAGAGCTTTTCCTCAGGCAGCCCTGGCAAGGTCCATCCCAGCTGTGTCTTCCCTCACTTCCCCTGCACCACCGACGCATCTGACCCCACTTCATCCCGCACTGGGAGCACAGAAAGCTCTCTGTGATTGCTCCCTTATGTGGATTTTCTTAACCTGCCAAGTGCTGTCCGTTGGAAAAGGGAAAGCCTTTGCCTCCTCCCATCTCAGCGCACGTGTGGGGATTTCTCCACAGCTGGGGATGAAGCCCACACCACCGGGAGCTGAGCGGGTTCCCTGCCACCACTGCCGTGCTCGGGCACCCACAGAGCACTGGCTCTGCAGCACCGGCAGCTCCTCTGCCTGGTTTCGGGGTGCCAGCCCCCTCCTCAGCCCCAGCTTTCTGCCCCACACCAACAGTGATCTGCGGGTTTGTGCCAGTCCCCTTCTTTCCTGTCTAACGTTGTTCAAGCCCCTGCAGGCCACGGCTAAGCCAAATCCCGAGCCCTGTTACTCCACTCGGATGAGTTCAAGCGGTCTTTACCATGGGAAACTCCTTCCTATGCTCTCGTCTGGCCTGGGGCTCCTCCAAGCAGCCCTTCTGGGGTGTCAGAGCTCCCAGGCAGGGTGTGAACACCCCACAGGTGTGGCCCCGGTCCCACCGCCACGCTGGGATCTCCCCACGGGGCCCCTCCTTCCCAGCCCCCTCGGCACACCCGGGGCAGGGGGCGATCCCGCACTGCGACGATCGAGGGTCTCCCCTCAACAGCAGCCCCAGACAGGGCATCCCTCAAGCCAGCATGAGCCCACTCCCAGCGAGGACCCTTCCCTGCAAAGACAGCCTGGACAGAGGATCTTTCCTAGGCAGGACAAACCCCCCACCACTGCATCCCGATCCAGCGTCCCAAGGATCGCCCACAGCTCCTCAGGCAGGACGGGACCCAACCCCTCGATCCCGTCTTCCAAACGCACCCTGGGCCAGGGTCTTTCCCGGCTGGAGGCGTCTCCCCCGCAGCACTCCAGCCAGAGCATCCCTGTCCGGATGTGTCCCACGGGAGCCGGCCGGCCTTCTGCACCCCTGGCACCTCCGGAGCACGGCCGGACAGGACGGGACCCCCTTCTCTGCCCGGGGCGGACCCTTCCCGTTCACAGGGGATTGTCCCCAGCGGCAGGATGAGGCGCACATCCCTCCACCACCACCACGGCATTGCCCCCGGCCGGGCAGGACGGGGCGCGTCCCCCCCGCACCGCCCCGGGCAGGGGAATCCCTGCTCAGGCAGGACAAAAACAACTCCCCCAGCACCCCGGGCAGGACGAGACCCCCTCTCCCGGAGCCCCGCGGGCAGGAGGCGCTCCCGCCTCTGCCGGGCGAGCCCGCCGCCCTCCAGCGCGCCTGAGGGGAAGCCGCCCGCTGCCCCGGAGCGCGGGCCCCGCCGGGGATGAGCCCCTGCGGGCGGGATGCGGCCGCGGGGGCGGGCCGTGTCTCACCGCGCTGCTGTCCGGGGGCCGTGCCGGGAGCCCCGGGAGAGGGACGGGAGCGGAGCCGGAGCCGGAGCGGGAGCGGGAGCGGGATCAGGATCGGGAGCCGGAGCCGCCTCCGCCGCTGCCACGGCAACGCCGGGCACCGGCCACGTGACCCGCAGGAAGAGGGGGGCCGCGCCGCCACGCCCCCGCACGTGACCGCCCGCTCATTGGCCCGCGGTCCGGCTGGCCACGCCCTCCCCGCGGCGGGGGCGGGGCCTGGGGACGCGACCCCCGCCCTGCAGCGGCCGGCGCCCCCCGCCCCTGCCCGCACCCGCACCCGCGGGGGAGAGCCTGGGGGCTCCGGGGTCCCCCCAAACCGCGATGGGCTCGGGGCTTACAGGGAAAGGAACCCCCCCCGGCACGGAGCCGTGCCCGCAGCGCTCGGGGGTCCCGCTGTGAGCATGCATCTGTAGGGGGAAAAAAATGTCTGCGGTTCCCCAAGGTCGCAGTCGGGCTGAAACCCACCCACTGGTAAAGATGGTAGTGGGGCTGGACCTTGCGTTGCCTCTGAATCTTGCCACAGAGAAGGTATTGGTGCAATGGGATGCAAATGTGCTTTTATTACAGTTATTAATTATACAGCAAAAAGTCGCCACTTACATAAGTCAAAAGGCAGCGCTGCTCTGCCTCCGCCGGGCTGAACCTCCTCCGGCTGAGCACAGGCTCCCTGCGAATCCCGACTGCTATCTCCCTGCACTCCTCCGCTATTGACTCAGCAGGAAATCCTGTATAAACCCATCAAAAGGATAGGGACAGCCTTATGGGAAAGAGAGGGAGTTCCTGCCCTGGAAATGAGATAAAGAAAATGCTGAAAGGCAGCACAATGGGTCAGCTTTATAACAGGGTAATCCCATCTTCCTGAATTCCATTCTGCCTGGGGGAGGGAACAAAGGAAAACAATTCTTAAAAACCTAATAAAGAGACAGATACATGTTATCCTGAGTGTGCTTTTCACCTCTGAGAGCAGGAATACCCCTGCTCGGGTTCAGCACAAACACTGCCGTCTCTCAGGCTCCCACATTTGCACAAACGCACGCACAGAGCAACTTTAGCCCTTGGAGGGTTAATCTCCATCAGAGAAAGGAGAGGGACTCCTCTAGAAAAGAACCCAGAGCACGAATTTAGTGTAAGCAGGTCAAACTCCTTGGCAGTTCCAAGCCTGTACGTTATTACTGCTTTCTTGGTGCCCTATTTGGAATAGCAATCAGTTGTGGAGCTGTTCCTATTTTACTATGCACGGGAGCACTTCCCCTTTCCTACTCCACGGATGAGGTTTTCCCCGTTTTGAGGTCACACAGTATTTGCATTTTATTCTAAACGAAGAAACATTCCTTGAAACCTCCCTTTGAAGTGCTTTGTATTCTCAACGAGCTCGTACTGCCACCAACAACCACAACAGAGTGTTTATGGGAATTCACAGCTACACCTACCAAAGGCAGCTCCTACTGCTACACTCAGCCACCCCGGCGAGACAGAGCATGAGGCAGATGCCACCTTCACCAACATGCTCTCTTTGCTGTTTATGGATTTCCAACTCAGCATTCCCAGAAAACACAGCATGAATAATTCAGCACGGGCATCTCAGGGAGGCAGGATGAGGCCACACAACCTGAATTTATTTAATCACCAAGACAAACTCGAGTTCACCTTCCTCATGGCTGAGGGAAGCGTGTCCTCACTCAGCAGCATCTGCTCTGCTTGATGCAGAACAGCATTCAGCTCAAAAGCCTGACAAACTCAGAGGCAGAACATCTTTATTTGTGAGACTCTCAGTTCTTCTCTGCCCATAAAAATCCCTCACGTTTTTGTGGTTCATTCTACAACACAGAATCCACAGGGTTTGCCTGCCCTAAGGGGGATTTGTGTGAAGCAATGCTCATAACTAATCTCTCCACAGGGAAAATGGATCCTGCATCTGAAAGAAACACTGCCACAACTTGCAGCACCTGCCCCCGTGGAGACTGAGCAGAAAAGAGTTCCATGCAGATCTCTAACCTGGGGGGCAGTGGGGATATGGACCTGGCAGGTCAGAAGTTATCCAGCTCTGAAGCCCTTGGATATGTACAGAGGAACTAAACACAAACATCACTTGCACTTGGCCACATCTGCTTCCCAGCCACCATGGTAACACCATGGAGAAGCCATTACATAAAGCCAGCTCAGACAAAATGCAGGATTTCTGGCAGCAATATTCAACAAAGGCGAAATCTAAAAAGAGATTCTCCCTTTTTACTGTTTTTGCTTAAAATAATCTGGCATTAACCAAGGCTTGAGAAGAAGTAGCACCACATTCTGGATGCAAGGCTCTGGGATGAGCATGTCTGAAAGCCAGCAGGCACTTCTAATTAAAGATACACTGAAGAGACAAAAACCAGAGTTACAAGTAAAACCACCACTGCATATGCTTTAAGCACCAATAAGTAAATATATAGAGAGATGTTAAGATTCCTACCAGGGAATCCAAGGTGCAAAGCCGAGCGCTCGAGCAGAGAGAAAGGCAGGTGTCATCACAGGAAGCTGAGCACAAGCAAAATTATTCCATTCCAAGCCTTTCTGCCACAGGATTTGGAGGCTTTACACACAATCTCTGGGAAAAGGTATTGTTCCAATTCAAAAGCAAAAAGTGACATGCAGCTAACACCTTTTTCCACATTTTCATGTGTGCCACATCACTTGATCTCTTTGTCCCTTCCTACAGCACTGCAGTATCTTTTTATTTTACTGAAATCCTCCTCCAAAAAGAAAAATAGAAGACAGAACAATCCAACACATCCCTTTTATTAATTTAGAAAACACGGAAGAAAAGCAATAGGGAAAGTTTTAGCATTAAAAAAGGGATCCAGATTAAAAATCTATAGAACTTGTCTAGCAACATAAACTGATTTCTTTGGGTTAGAGATGACCCCATACAAAACCCCAAATGCAGAACACTCACAGTGCAGGAGAGTCTGGCTACAGACCACTTTTCTACTTCAGGTTGAACTCTTCCCCTAGATTCATGTATCCCACTGCTACCAGCTTCAAGATAAGTAGAATACGTAGCCTTCACAGTAATATTTCCCTTAAATGGTAATAGTTATGTTTTAGCTTTCAGACAGAAAAACACTCTGGGCCATTTTAGAAAGAACTCTAGGGTCATAGAGACTTATGGCTGACTCTTTAGAGCAAACTTAGAGCAGACTGCACAGCAGTTATACAAGCAATTAAGAAAAAATCTCTTATTTGGCATTTCTCTATGGTTTTCTCTCAGGCCTGTGACGTGAAGGCCATGCCCCGTTAAGCAGATGTAACGTACGCCAATGGGTTCTGCTTGGCTGAGATGAAAGACTTTCATGCTCCTGAATATAAAGCAATGAACAGTGTTTCCAGCTGTCCCTGGAAGGCCTCATCCTCTTCCCATCACAAAGCTTGGCTCTTCAGCATCATCTTCCTTCTCTTCCTCCTCCTTGCTATCCTCTTCGTCATCCTCACTGCTGCCTTGCTCTTGGGATTGCCCGGGTTCTACAAACACAAACAGGATGAATGGATGAGGTGCTCCCACCTGGCTTCCTTGTCAAGCATTTCACAGCAAAACACTCTCAGGTGCTCAGCAAATGTGGATTAGGTCAGGCTAATTAGCACGGAGGGTAACATATTCCCCTGTGTCTTCCTCGTTAAGCATCTCACAACTAAGCAGTCCCAGATACTCAGGGAACACAATCAGGTTCTATTAATTCTGCCGAGTGATGAGGAGCTCAGAATATCAAATTCTCCCTTGGGGAATTCCCTTATCTCCAATCCCAAGTCCATCATTAAACAACTCCACCTCCTCTGGAACATTATTTCTTTCTGACAGAGACAAACACTGTGGTAATAGATTATCTCATCCCCAATCTCACCTCTGCAGGCTGGGATGAACTTTGAAGGATCACACTGGGAAGCCACAGACAAGACTCAGTGTATTCCTACAACTTATCCAAATTCACAGAAATTCCACAAGGTGCCATAAACTTTTACAGACTGTTTGCTATACTGTCAGTACACGAACTCATGAAGATATGCCTAAGGTTAACAGGGGTCACAGAAAACTTGCAAGGTCTGCTAGAAAACCAGGACACATCTACTAGAAATTAAATAACCAGTAACAAAAATGAGGTATGGCATAAATTGGGACCTGAAGCCAAGAGCCATTTTTCTGCCCCCTCCTGCTCCTCAGGCCCAGTCACACGCTGTGTCCTGACCACTTCATGCGGGATTCAGGCTCAGTGGTCTGATGCCACCGCGTGGCGAAGTGCTGAACTTTGAGCTTTTATTGGGAGTTCATTAACGCACTGCAACAGCTGACCTCATTCAGTGCCAACCCTTATTCTTAATGTTTTTACTACAACAAAGATGAAACATGGCAATTCAGAGGTTTCATTTATTCATTCAAAAAAGAAGACAAATGTTTGCCTGCCGTATCCAACAAATACACTTTAATCAATTTGAAAAAACACTCAGATCACAATCCAGGGCACACAAAACTACAAAAAGGCTGTTCCCAGTTGACTAAAAATGGCTAAGGAGGACTTCTCTCCCCCCTGCTATTATTATTTTGCATAGAGAGCTCTTTTACACAGACTGTAAAGAGTTAAGAACTGTTACAGAGACCAGGGAGTTTGCATTCTGTCTTTCAGGAACTTGTGCCAAACAAAACCACTCCTGCCCCAGAGCTGGTACAGGGCAATCCCATACCACAGTGCCAGTCCCTGATCCAGCTCTCCCCTCTCCCAGCCACTCCCTAAGGGATGGGTATTCTGTTTGTTCACTCAAAATGAACAAATGTTGACTCATACTTAAATTCTCCTCCCAGTTACAATTCATAAATGAGTAGCTTTAAAAAAAAAAAAAACCAAAAAAATCAAGACCAAAACAAAACACCCAAAAAATTCACTCTGCTACATTCACTTGCTGTCACAAGTAAAATTAACAATTTGTCCTCCCATGTTTACATGGGAGGCTGGCAGTGGTTCAGCTGAAACAGATCCAATTCTGAAAAGCAAAGCACAAATAAGGTAGAACTGTCAGGCAAGCCACTGTTCCAGCAGGATTACCAGAAACTGCTGTAACTTTAAGATTAACCATTTGTGCTAATTAACAAGGGACAACTATTTGAAAGAGTAAGCCAAAATACACTCACTGAAAAGAAGCAACAAGTATGCAAAAGTTTGAGCAAACAGTTACACTGACATTGCTGAACATTAATTTTCAAGAGAGAAATTAATGTTGCAGGAGAACAGAGGAGTGAGATTTTCCACCTTCATTTCTATTAAATAAAATAGTCCTGTGGAACAGATGGTACCAAGGTGGCTCGATTTCTTGCACACAAAATTATAACTCTGTTTCTTGTTGCCCGAGCTGTGCATTTTTTTCCACCTGTTTTCCCATATACAATCAAAATATACTTTAAAAAAGCACAGCCTTGAACAATCCTGCCTTTCTGAGCAGGTGAGGTTCTGAATTTGCAGTTCACCAGAATAGCTGGGGCAAAACATCCACAAACTCAGATTCCAGAGTTTGCTGTCCAAAATTCCCCCTAATAAATGGAAAATATTCACAAACAGCCAAGTTATTTGTAAGATTAAATCTCAACATAGATGGCTTTCAAAGAGGATTTGGAAACATCAGCTAAAATAACAAGCTTAAGGCTCAGGCTTTAATCCATGTATTGAGAATGCTTGGGATGGGGGGTGGAACAAAACCTTCTAAGCTTCAATGAGGGAACAGAACCAAGTCCTGAGAAAAGTAAACTAAATTTCACTGACCTTTTTCCTGCTTCTTTTGTTCAAGTTTATTTTTCTTAGCTTGCAGTTTCTTCTCTTTTAACTTCTGGCTATAAAGCAAAGAAAAAAGACTCTCTGGCAAACCCAATGTTGTAGAGATTCTGCACATTCATACACTGATAAAGGACATATTACAGACATCTTGAAAAAGCTGATTTCAGAAGAGAAGCTCAATTTAAATTTGGCCTCAACTGAAAATTTAGCAGTAAACTTAGCATGTGATCAAGAGAAACTTTTCTATGTTGTTTTCAGATTAATGGATTTTTTAAAAGTCTTTCATGATCCACTGCAACCAGAACTATGATGCACAAGAATCTCCAAGAACACAGATGGAACAAGAATGAAACTGCCCCCACATTTTATCTACCTAGGCTAATAAACACAAAGAGAAAATGGTGTGAAAACCCAAACTGCAGAAACTGAACATTGGGGGAAAAAACCACCAGTAATATATCCTTCAATTGAAGAAAATAAAAATAGTGCAGTATGCTCTGACCTTCCTCTTTGGCTGTACTTTCTCAAGAAGTCAGCCCCTAGGAACAGCACGGGGGGTAAGAGGGAATTTCAATTCATACAACCCAGCTCTCTTTGCCCAGCAAAGGCAACCTGGCAAATTAATGGCAGATACAGGCAGAGCAGCCTGGCACTCACATAACTGAATTCTCTTGAAACAGAGAACCAGGAACTTTGTCCTTTTGGGTCAGGACAGAGAAAGGTGGTGAGGGGAGTTAGAGGGGCTCCTGCAGGGCCAAGCCACACCATTAGAGCATAGCAGGGGGACAGGGAGGTGTTAGTGTTCAGGCAGCATCTGCTGTTGGAACAGTTGTTCTCCATCTCAGCCAGAGAAGAGGCAGCAGGCCAGATCCGACTTGCTGGCCATCTGTTGGACCACATTAAATTAAACTAAGATGGCAACAGTGTTTGTGTTGTGCACTTTTGTGTTAACGTGGCAGTGAGCCACTTTGCACAGGCCTTTCCACAGCAACTCTCAGCCACAGCATGCAAAACAGCAAGGAAGAGGCTGCTCAGGGTCAGACCCTGGGAAAGAGCAAAGGCATGATTCCCTGCTATTTCTGAAACCTATCCTGGACGCAGAGTGGGATTTAAATTCTTGTGTCACTGCACTACAATGCTCAGGCTATTTCTTGAGTGCATCAATCCTGTAACTGCTTCATTTTGTCTAAAATTTAGGAGAAAGATGGATTTAATATTTTTTTAGTATTCCCACCTAACTTATTAGATTTGGCCTGCCAGACATTTCAATGGGGTAGGCAGAAGCAACCTACCCACGAAGCAGCACCCAGTTTTGCACTGAAACTGCTTGGTATCAAATGATTCAGACATAAACTTAAGCCAGATATAGACACAAACCTTCCCTGACACTGTTAAAACAAATATGCAGCAAGGCATGTTGCAGGCAAGACCACAGTGTCAGCAAAAGCAGCTCAACCAGTCCAAAGTTATCCTGCAAGCAATGGCATGGAAAAGAAACCACCCCAGCAAAGCCTGTCAAGTTTACAGCTACCTTTGGAAACCATACACTGACATTGACAAATTTAATTTCCACAGCCAGACTTCCCAGCTGATAGATGCAGACACAGAATGACAGTGTTTATCCAGAGCATGCAGCTACAGATGAGGCACAGGGAGTGAGGGTTTCCATGTCAAGCCTCCTGGGAAAAATCTGCCCTTACCGCTTCCTTCTGCGTTTTGCTGTTTGCTCTTCTGCAATCATCTTATTCCTCTCCAGTTTCTTCTGGAATTCCTCATCTAGTCTTTGCTGTAATTGATCACATGTCATACTTTGGTCACAATCTAAATTAAAATACTTATTTTAAAAGTCATGTCCTTTTAGGGAGAAGTCTTTTAGCAAAATACAGAAGGGAGCTCTGCCAGATTTTGCCTGGCTTCTTTATACAAAGCCACGTTCCTAGGGATGGCTCCTGTACAGACAGCATTTTTAACCTGCAACCTGAGCCAAACATTGGAACCTTCTGAGGGAGGAATCCTCACCAGAGCAGATGAGGGAGGTTGGGCTTCTGCCCTAATTAACGTTTCAGTAAAAACAAATGAATAATTGGAGACACAAACATTAACATACGGACTCCTCTCGGCCAAGAGAGAGTATATCAATAGTGTTTTCTAAAAGAGGGGGCATTCTACTCAATCAGGACTTAAACATCTGAACTCTGTGCACAGGCACTCCCTTTGTTTCTGTCTGTGCAAGGCAGTGTTATCAGGGATTTCTAGCTTTTAAAGCATTTTCAAGTCAGCCTGAGAACACACAAATTCCCATGAGGCCTTACAGCGTGCTAGGACCCCAGGGAACACAGGAGATGGAGCACGTCTGACACAAAGCACCAAATGTTTCAGTACTGACACAGACACCACGGATCACACACTCCTACAGACTCCTCTGACAAGGGGTGGCTCAGAACGGAATTATTTGTACATGACTTTCAAAGAAAACACAGATTTGCAAAGAACAACAAACAGCTGGGGGAGGGGGGAATTCTAAAGAGTTGTGCTGACCTTCTCAGCCATGGCATCCATGAAATCCTGCCTCTGGTACTCTCGCCGACGGAGGTGCCGGTACACGTGGAACTCCCCGCTCCCAGCCCCAGCACTGGAACCTGCAACAAGGAAGAGCTCAGTCTGCTAGGAAAGGAGGTAAACAGATGTTCACAAACCACTACAGCTGGATGCTGAGGGGTGGGACACAGCAAAGGGCACTGTCAGATGAAAATCGACCAACAGCACATGGGGTGTGGCACCATTTTAAACTCAGCTCACAAGCAAAAGCCAGAGTGAGCTGCAAACCCACACACTTTTGGGCCACTGCAGGTGACCCAATGACCCCCCTGGAGAGCCCACCCTCAGCTGCACATCAAGGCAGGCAAAGAACTGGAGATGAAATGCACTCCACAGTCTCTTACAGACAGAGGTGAGCTGCAATACTCTGCTGATGCTGCTTCCAACTGATTTTCAGCATTTCTCAAACACAAAGTAAAGTTCATCAAAAAGGTGGTAAAAGGTGATCGTGTACTTCCCCATGCAAGACAGATCCACTGACAGTTTTCAACTGTTTCTTCGTAAATGAAATCCCTACAGCTCTCTCTTCCTGCATCAGCCTGCATGCTGAAGCCTTGCAGGAGCTCTAAGCATCGTGCTCCACTCTCTTCCCCGAAGAGTCTCCCGAGCTCTTTCTCAAGGGAAAGCACAGGAATACAAGCCTCAAAGAAGAGACCTAATTAAAACCCAGCAGCTGGGACTGCAACAGGGGTGCTCCTGAAAACAACAGAGCCCCAGCAGGTCAGGTACTCCCAGAAAAACAAGACAATTCACTCAAGCACACAGCAAAGCTATTTGAAAAAGCCATGGGAGAATTCCAATAAGCAGATTTTATTCAGAAGCACATAAAAACCTGAGTCCAAGACCAATTATTCTGAAATAAGAACAGGTCAACCTCTAGAAAGGATGGAGGTCTCAAAGAAAGGACTTCTGCATGCAGCCAGTTTATACCACAGCCACTACATTTACTCCCTGCAGGCAGAAGTAAAGTGTACACAGAGCACTTGGGTCAGAGTCCTGGCACAGCTGCCAGCTCCCTACCTGAGCACACACAATCACACCTGCTGCACATGCCTGCTTCTCACAGCCTGAGGCTCAGACTCAAAGCAGTCAAAAGAAGGACTTCACACTGCCAATCTTCCAGAGCACTCTCAGATCCATGGAGAGGACAGATTTACTCATCATCATTTACTTGTCATCAGCAGAGCAGCAGCTTATTGCACTGCAGGCAGCCCACGTGCTGCAGTGCCACAGGCTTTGTTCTCTCTGCATTCTGACAGCCAGCAGGAAAGTGGAACCAGAGAACCAAATAAAACTTGAAAAATCAACTCTCAAAGCACATTTCACACCTCTTTTCCCCAGTAAAATGAGCAGCAGAAAATCACCTCTGTCCTTCCCTGCTAAACATTTTTCTAAGTTAACTGGCTGACACCAGAGTTATGTGAAGAACAGAATCTTTACCCATGACATCTCTAACGAACTCCGGGGGAGGTCGTGGTGCCCATTCATTCAGTTTTTCAGGAATTGGTACAGTCTTTTCCTGCAAGAACAAACCAACCAGCCATCAGTATCCTCCAGGAGCAAAGTCTGCAATTTTAACACACTGTTGAAAGGCGGGATACGTCTGACAACAGCCTCTTCCATCAAGTGACAGATCTCAGCAGGAGCACAGCTGCAGCAATTTCTTCATGCACAGGGATCAGGAGCAGGCAGGAGAGGAGAATCAGAAGGGATCCTGTCAGTCCCTCACATTCAAGCCTGCAGGTCAACAAACCCCAGGAGGATTAGGAGTGTCTGTGCCTCTTTTCAGCAGGGGAGCTAGAAGGAAGCATGTCAGCACTCGCAGGAACTGAGCATAATTCCACTGCCAGTAGTCTGGGAAACGATGGAAGGTGTTTGAGCACCTTCCATGCCAGAGCTAGAGGACAGGGAAGAGCAGGAAGGGAGAACACATGGTGCAAGGTCAGAGGAAGAACGTGCTGCAGGGAAGTCTCAGCCTGCTCCAGCACACACAGAGCGGGGGCTGAGAGTCTCCTCCTGGCAAAAACCTCCTCAGGAAAGGATCAAAATGCCCAGTTAGAGGACCAGGTCATGCTCCCGCACATTAAAAGCGGCGGATAAAGGAAAGAGCAGCGGGCAGAGCACACAGGGGCCCCTGTGCTCTGAGAAGCGTCTCTCTCCCCACAGCACCCCAGAAAAGACAGGTCCTTGTCCCCCCACAGCAATGCAGTGTGTGCGGGTCGGTCCCTCTCCCTCTGGGGACCCGGCAAGAAGAGGGGGGCGTGTGTCGATCCCGTCATGGAACCGGGAAGGAAAACGGGGGATTGGCTGGTCCCTCTCTCCTCACAGACCCCCGGGAGGGAGTGTCGGTTCCTCTTCCCTCACGGACATGGAGAGGAGAGAGGGGAGGTTGGTCCCTCTGTCCTCACGGACCCCGGAGGAGGGGAAAGGGGGTGTGAGTCCCTCTTCTCTCACAGAGCCAGAGATGGGGGATCTCGGCGTCCTTCTCCCCTCACAGACACCGAGAGGGTCTCGGTGTCCCTCTCCCCTCACAGACACCGAGGGTGGCGGGCTCGGTGTCCCTCTGCCCTCACAGACCCAGGGGGTGGGGTGGGGGTCTCGGTGTCCCTCTCCCCTCACGGACCCCGCGGGGGTCTCGGCGTCCCTCTCCTCTCCCGCCGCCCCGGCGGGTGGCCTCACCGGGTTCCTCATGAGGCGCTCGAGGCGGAGGCGCTGCTCCTCGGCCGCGCTCCTGGGGATGACGAGCGGCTGCGGCTCCTTGCGGGGCCGGGGCGGCCGCGGGGCCGAGGGCGCCGCCATGTTCCGGCCCTGGCCGCGCCCCGCCCCCCGTGACGTCACGGCGCGCGACGCGGGCGGCGCCGTCATGGCGGGGGCGGGGGGGGCCGGGCGGGGCTTGCGTGAGGGACCCCGTGTGAGGTGAGAGGGACACCGAGGGAGCACCTCTGGGGTCATCGAGCCCAACTTCTGCCCTGTCACCACCCTGCCAACCGGAGCACTGAGTGCTACAAGCCGTTTGTTGAACACCTCCACGGATGATGACTCCACCGCCTCACTGGGCAGCCTGTGCCATATCTAGTCACCCTTTCTGTGAAGAAATTCCCCCTCCTAAGGTCCGTACCCTGCAGCCTGGACAGAGGCTGAAGGCAGAGTGACCAAACTGTACAGTTGGAAGGGCCCTCTGTAGATCACACAGCCCAAACCCCCTGGCAAGGCAGGGTCACCCGGAGCAGGTGGCACAGGAACGTGTCCGTGTGGGTTTGGGATATCTCCAGACAGGGAGACTCCACTGCCTTCCTGGGCAGCTTGTCCCAGTGCTCTGCCACCCTCAGTGGGATTCTTTGAAGGCACAGAGTCACAGATTGATGGTTCAGGTTGGAAATGACCGTTGGGGTCACCCAGTCCACCCCCCGGTCCAGCACGGTTCCCTGAGTGTGGCGCTCAGGGCTGTGTGCAGAGGGCTTTTGGGGGACACCCCACACCCTGTCTGTGCAGCCTGTGCCAGTGCTTGAGCACCCACACAGTGAAGAAGTTCTTCCTCATAGAATCACAGGATGGTTTGGGCCGGAAGGGAATTAAAATATGTTCCTATTCCAACCTCCTGATGTGGGCAGGAATGCCACCCACTAGACCAGGCTGCTCAGAGCTCTGTCCTACCTGGCCTTGGGCGTTTCCAGGGATGCAGCAGTCAAAGATTTTCTGGGCTATCTGTGCCGGAGCAACACCACCTTCAGAGCAAAGAATTAAATCCTAATATCTCATCTAAACCCACTCTTTCAGTTTGAAGCAGTTCCCCCATTTGTCACTACAAATTTGTGTTCAAAGTCCTTCTGCGTCTTTCTGTCCATTTGGGTACTGAAAGGCCACAATTAGGTCACCCTGAAGCCTTCTATTTTTGAGGCTGAACAATCCCAGTTCTCTCAGCCTTTCCTTGCAGGAGAGGTGCTCCACCCTGCAATCATCTGGTTGGTCTTCTCTGGGCTCACTCCAACAGGGCCCTGTCTCGTTTTTGGGTGGAATTGGCTCTGCTCCATCCTCTCATGCCAGCCCCCACTGAGGAGGGGCTGGCTCCAGCCACTCCAGCCACTCAAAAACTCAGATACAGCTTGTTCCCTGCGTCACTCCTCCCATGTCCCAGCTGTGGCCGTGTCTTCTGCCCCTGCCCAAGCTGTGTTTGCTGGGCTCTGGTGTCCCCTGTCCCCTCACACACGTTCTCAGGGCTGCAGCCTGTCCCCAGCAGGCCGCGTTAGCAAGGCAGCTCCGGCATCTGCCGCGCTCTGTCCAGCACAGCCTGAGCCGGGTGAACATTCACTGTGCTTTTCACTGGCACCCTCAGCCCTGCCAAATCCCGTCCCCGTGAGGGTGTAAGCGATACAGCACTTCCTGGTGCCCCCGTGGCAGGCTGCCTGCGCCATCTGTCCGTGTCACTTTGGTCGTGAACCAGCGCGGCCCGCGGGCTTTGTCTGCTGACAGTGACGAACGGCAGCACCGTGTGGGCAGGTAGCAGGGGGGGATGCCGTGCTGTTTGCATCCATATTCACACCTGGGGTTTGCAGGAGCAGCGCTTGGATGAGCTGAGGGCTGCTACACCCGAATCCATGCTTGCCTGACGGAGCTGGAGGAAGACATGGTGGGGAAGAGGAGCCAGAGCTGGCTGCACTACAGGCCTCCAATGCAAGCCAAATTTCGTTTCAAGTCGCTGTGGCCCTACAGAAGTGGCACGGCATGTGCTGGGGCTGTGTGTGCGTGTCGTGGTTTGACCAGGAAGTGAGTTTTTGGGGAAAGTTGTGGTCAAACCAATCAGTGGCCAGATTTGAAAATTGGCACCTGGTGTGGTCACTCGGGACCTGGATACGCCTCTGAGAACACACAGGGGTTAAAAGCAGAGCATTCCCAGAGGGACTCTCTCTTTTGAGTCGATCTCACCTCTCCCCTGCCCAGCTGCCCTAGGGAAGGGAGGCCAGAGCCCTGCAAGGTGCAGGGGTGGAGGAGACCTGGGATGTTTGGGCAGCCCCCCGGGAGGGAGTGATAGAGACTCTGTGCTTGAAATTTGATACCTTGTGCTGGCACCATGGCCAGGAGGAGTGTTTTGGAGGTGTTCCATTGTGGATTGTTGTGTGTGGTTTTTTTCCTTTTTTCCCCCCTTTTGTCTCTATGTTGTAGATTAATAAATTGTTGTGTTTTTTTCCCTCCATTCCCAAGTTGGAGCCTGCTTTGTTCTGTTTCCGGGTCACATCTCACAGTAACCATTTTGGAAATATACCTTTGATGGGGGCACTGGCATTGTGCCAGGGTCAAACCATGACAGTGCGTCACAGAATTAGCCAGTAAAGGTCAGCTGCAATGGAAGAGGGGCATAAGCCTTTGTGCAGTTTATGGAGATAAGCCAGAGCCGGGAAGTTGGGCTCTGGGTTTCAGACAGCTTCGTGCTGTGCATGTGGAGAGGGTGACAGAAAGGGGAACAGAAAGGTTGGGAATAGCTCCTTCTGAGATTTATAGTTCATTTGTATGGCCTGAATTTATTAAGCCTCCATTCTCTTCCCCTTTCTGTGGAGAAAATCGGAGCTGATCCTCAGGTTCAGCCCTATGTTTACAAAAGACTTTTCAACCTCCGCTGAGGTTGCTATGGAAATCACACTAGTTTGTGTCTCGTGTTTTTCTTACCAACCTGATTTGTAAAAGAATGGTGTGAATTTAGTGCTGGCTGAGTTCCCAGCTGGCCGCTGGTCCTGGAAGGCATCCTTGCAGTCTCAGCCCTGGCTGGAGCAATGCAAACAGCTTCCTCCACGCTGTCTGCCAGCTCCCCGGCTCCTGCCTGCGGCTCTCCCAGCCTTGGGTCGTCTTCAGACAGAAAATTCCAGTGCCAGGCTGGACTCAGCCCTGCCAGGGAGACACCAGCTCTGTTGCAGAGGCCACGGCAGGTCCCCTGTCCCCTCTCAGTCACCACAGACTGTTTTACAAAGCAGAATTGCTGCAAACCGATTGAGTTCCCTCTGCTGAGTCCTAAGCACAACTAATCCCTAACGTTTCACCCTGTTCTTGCTCACAGCCACTTCTCCAAACACACAGCAGGGCTGTGAATGATGAGCTGCCAGGACTTGGCCCTCCCGTGCCAGTCCCCATGGGAGGAAGGCAGAATGGCAGCCTGAGGACTGCAGGGAGCAGCTGGACTCACTTGCCCAGAACATGGCTTGTTCCAGCCACAGCTCACAGCCCCAGGAAACAAACAGGCAGCTGCCTGTCATCAGCAGAGCCCTTGCAAACTGTGGGGCAAGAGACCTCTGAACATCTCACTCTCAAACTCAGAGGGAGTTGGTGCAGACTCTTGATGTATTCTGCATGATTTACTTTTAAAAAATAAAAAATATTTTTTTATAAATACTTTAAAAAAATCTGGGGAAAGGGGCAAGACAGTTACTTAGGTAATACAAAAATAGAAAGTATTTCATCAAAATACAAAGCCCACAGAATGAGTGCTGGGCTGGGATCCGGGCAGGACTGGGGTCAGCGGATTTGCATTAGAACAGGGTTGTGTTTTCATAGGTCAGTTCGAACAAAACTCGGCTCCCTGATCTTTATCAAAGAAGCTCATTTGTGTTGCTGAGGAGTTCTCTTTCCAAAGGGATCCTTCTGGAAGCACTGCAATCCTTTGCTGAGGCAGAACCTGCACGTCAGGCGGGAGCAGCCGTGGAGCTCCAACACCCCCGTGAAACGTGGGCAGCTGCGCTGCTGAAATCCCTTTGCATTTTTGTCCTGCTCGTGGTACGTGCCAGGGCACAGCTCGGCACCAGCATCCCTGCAGCCCAGCCCTTCTCCAGCCCTGGGCAGAGGGCACTGCTGGCATGGAATCCAGCCCACACGCTGAGGCTGCTTTCCCCTTGCGTCGCCATCAAATCTCTGCATTCGGTGCTGTTTTGTCCTGCCCCTGCCCTTCCAGACACCCTGTGAAAGGAAAGGGATGTTTTCCAGCAAGCCTGATGCTGTAATTAGTCAATTTGCTAATAAGCTGAGGTGTGAATGGCTTTCTGCGAGGCAGGAGGAGCAGCTGTCCGCAGGCAGAGCCCTCAGTGTCACCTCCCCAGCTGCCCAGCTCCTGATGGATGAGCTCTCCAGGAGCGGTGAAAAGGCTCTGGTGACTTTTGGGGAGGGAATGTTTTTGTGAATGGATCATGACACAACCATGGCCTGATTACCGAGCTGAGCAGCTCCCTCCACCCCCCCAAAAGCCATGTGTTAGCTGCGTCTGTCACCGCTTAGCTGTCACACTGCAGTCTGGGACAATGCTCCAGTTTTCCCAGGGGATTCTCAGCAGAAAAGAGCACACTAGAAAGACACACAACGTCAGAGCATGAGGCACAGTCTCCCAGGAGAGATGAAGGCAGAGGAGGGGGAATGACAGGCCATGGGGAGCTGCTGGGAGATGCTAGCACAGGCCTTTAGCCCAGGGCTGCTCATTCCCAATTATCCTGCTGCTCGGGGGATGGACCACTCCGACTTGCACTACTGACTAACCAGACAAAGTAAATAACAGACTGGAAGGAGAGGAAACCCTGTCCTCTACAGCCTGGACCCACCCTCCTCCTCCCTCTGCTCAGCAGAGGAGAGAACTCTGCTCTCCCTCCTCTCTTCCCAGTGCACTCCAGCAGGCAGAGACAGACCCAGCCTGGCCCCAACTGCCCAGACACAGCAACGAGGTCTGCACACATGAGACATGACAGCATCTTCCCTCTGTTTTTCCTTTTTTTTTTTTTTTTTTTTTTTTTTGGTAGCAAATCCAGCAAAGCCCAAAGCTCTTGCTCACATGCTGTTGTTTTTGCAAGTGATTTTATTTTAAAACCGGAACTCGAGTTCTCCATTTGTTTAACAAGTCCCCCCCTCCCCTTTCTTTTTTTAAATAAAATTAATTTATTCTACACAACAGTAAACTCTTCCAGACTCTTCCCTATTTACAAATTAACATTTTTTGCTTGCAGATCATCGCTTCCCTCTCATTTTCCTATCCTGTGACACAGAGTGAGAAACAAAGCCAAAATCTGAAGGTCTGTAAGGCAGTGCTCCCATCCAGCCTTCTGGATCCCACCCTTGGGGCTGGGAAGAACCAGAGTGACGATGTCTCTGTCAGATCTGGAGATCTCCCCTCATCCACCCTGTGTGCTAAACCCATCAACCAAGAGCATCCACCTCTCCCTGCCCCTCTGAGCTGTGCTGTAGCTGGGCTGAGGAAGGAGAAACACCCTCAACAGAGCAAACTGCTCCTGCTGCCCTCTGAAGGGATGTGTGTTTGGGGAGAAGATGGCATTTGCTGCAGGAATGGGATCCACCAGGCATCTCACACATCCATGGGCCAGAAAGGCAGCTCTCACATCACAGGAGGAGGCAAGGAGCCTTGGAGACACCTCCTCTCTGCTCTGTGAGTCAAGCACTGGGGACATGCTTTGCTAGCTCAGGAAAGAAGGCACCTAATAAATAAAAACTTGGCCCAACCCAATTCCAGGCAAATCCAAGGGTTTTTTTGAGGTTGTGGCTTGGCTTGTACCTCTTTGAACTAAGTGATAACTTCTAGCAGCTGGTAGGGTCTGCTCTACCTGGAGACCCATCCAGACACTCCAGAGCCACCTGGCTCATGCCCTGTGAGCACTGTCACTCCTGTCACTGCCACATGAGCAGCAGGTGTCCTGGGGGTGGGTAACACAAGCTGTGTCAGCCAGACCAAGGGGGATGTGCAAACATTTTGTCTGCAAGCAAAGCTGCCCTCCTGGAGGGTCTCCCACCCGCCATGAGGCATAAACCCTGGCCAGTAAAACCATCCTCAGGGTTTCCATGACCTGTTGGAAAGAATCAATGTAGTGTTTTTATTCCTGGGAGCCCAGCCAAGCAGGAATACCTGCAAAACAAAGCTCTCCCTCACCTGTGGACACAGCCCCTGGCCTCTGCCTGACCCCCCAGTCATCCCAAATGACCAAAAACTGATGTAAAAAAGAGGAGGTGGTGTCATATTTTCCAAGGTTTGCCTTGAGCAATGGAAAATGTTGCCCAGCTGTGGCAGAGAGCAGGCAGAAGGCTGATGACCTTGTGGAGAGCTTAGGTTTTGAAAAAATCAAGGAAGGGAGGATGAAAGGGTTATCCAGGGATTCTCTGTTGGTACAGCAAGGAGAGAAAGGAAACAAAGGAACAGAGAAGGCAGAACAGCAGGAAAACCCTTCCTTGAATGCAATTCATCAAGCTTTGGACAAAAACCTTCTTCTGTCAGAGGGTAGGAAACGTGCCCCAGAGGGAGCCCAAAAGCCAGCCCAGATAAACCCCCAGGCCTCTGCAGCCGTGCCCTCAGAGCTCCATGTGTGTGAGAAGAGTTTCTGCATGGACATCTGCCACATTTCCATGCTCATCCCACAGCGCCAGCGTCCCTCAGCAGCTGGTTTGCAGGGCGATGGTGCCAGGAGGATGCTGGCCATGCTGGGCTCTCGCCCCAGAGGGGCCATGCCAAGGTGCTTTGGCTGGAGGATGGAGCCTGTCACAGCTTCGGCTGCCATCCCACAATGGTCACACCCAGGAGGAGATGCAGGGAGCCCAGCTCAGCCCTGGGAAAGCTCTTGGTCCAGAGGGAAGGAGAGGAGGCTACAAGCTCTAAAATGGCACTGACTCTTTCAGCCTCCCACACCTCCAGCACTGCCCCAACCCCGGGGCTGGCGCCAGGTCCGGCTGGGACACTGCCCACCGCTGACACAGCTCCCAAAAGCAGCGGGGAGCGAGGAGGACGTCCCGGCTGGCTCGCTGGTGGTGGCAGGAGGAGGTGGCGAGGCGGGCGCAGCGGAGAGGGGCACAGCTGCCCGCTGCCCCCACCGTGCAGCCCCAGCCCGGGGGGCTCAGTAGAAGGAGTATTGGTTTTCCACCGCCCGGGTGCGGCTCCGGGCGCTGTCAGCCTCGTGGTAGTCCTCGGCACCGGCCGCAGGGGGCTCCGGCCGGCGCTCGGCGCTGTCGCTGCGGCTCCGGGGGCCCAGGGCACCCTCCAGGCGGTGGTAGGGTGCGGGGACAGGGACAGTGGGGGCCACGGGCACCCCCTCAGCGGGTGGCGGCACCGGCGGGCCCGAGGGTGCTGTGCTGCAGAAGTAGTGTGGAGGTGGCACGTCGACCCGGCAGCCCGGGGGCTGCGACACGAGGGGTGGCGGGGGGCCGGTGTCTGCAAGGGAAACGGGAGCTTGACCCCTCTGTGCTGCCTGCGGGCTCGGCCCCCTCCCTCTCTGCTCCTTCCCCACACCCCCTCTCCATCCCTGACCCTGTCCTTCCCGCTCTCTCCCAGCACAGCAGGATGCTCCGAGCCTGCAGACCTGTCTGCTCCTCTCCTGCCCCAGCAGGGCACTGACACCCACAGCCAGGGACAGGGGTCACAGTGGCACAGCCTGCAGACCTGTCTGCTCCTCTCCTGCCCCAGCAGGGCACTGACACCCACAGCCAGGGACAGGGGTCACAGTGGCACAGCCTGCAGACCTGTCTGCTCCTCTCCTGCCCCAGCAGGGCACTGACCCCCACAGCCAGGGACAGGGGTCACAGTGACACAGCCCGGCTGCTGCGTGGGCCACCATGCCCGCCTCCCGTGGGTGACACCCACCCTGGCACATCTCCAGAGCCACACACACCAGCAGGGCACTGCTTTAGGGAGGGAATCCCGTGGATTTGCCCCTTTTAGGGAGAAGATCCCAGCCCTCACCCAGCCCTCCCTGCCCAGCCCTGGCACCTACCAGGCTGCGGGCTCTGGGCCACCACGTAGCTGCGCAGGGTGATGTCGGCCGCGCCGCCCGACTCCAGCGGGATGGGGTGCGTGTGGAAGTGGCGCAGCATGTCAAAGATGGTCTGGAACCAGAGGTGCTGCACGTGGCACTGCCCGCTCTCGTTCAACGACAGGCGCAGGTGCTGCAATGCAGGGGGCACGGGGTGAGCTGGGGGTCGTGAGGGCGAGACTCACCCTTCAATCTGCAGGAGCCACCTCCATCAGCCAAGGGAGGTTTGCTCCTAACAGGATTGCTGTGTTTACCCTGCTGCAGGGTGTTTCCTGTAAAACCTCACTTGCTGCAGCCCCAGGAGCAGTTTGACCCCTCCTGGGGATGAACACCATAAAGAAACACTCAGAGAAGGGTGTCTGGGTATAAACCAGGGACAGCTGAAGCTCTGATTCTGGGGTCACAGACAGCCTGGGGAAGCCTCAAGCCCACCTGAACGACTTCTTGCAAAGTGACAAGAACAGGCAATCTCTGCTAGAAAAGGGACCCAGCAAAAAACTGCTTGTAGTTGGTTTTTCATAGTGCATCTGTGCACTTCAGGACATAGAACAGACAAGGAGAGGGCAGGGGAAGGTGTGCCAGCCTACACTGAGCCCCCATGGGTATTCATCCATATGCCCACATGACAGGCACTGATCCAGTTGGGAAAGTGTAGAAGGGGCTGGGCAGGACGCAGAGGAATCTTGGGGCACAAGGGCAGGTGGTCCTGAGGGATGCTCTGCTGGGGTGCAGCTCCCTGCAGAGCTGATGCCTTTGGGGTCACCCACAGAGCAAGAAGGAACCTGAGGTGCTGGGCAGGGCTGGCACTGACATTCACAGAGGAGCAGAGGACAGGGAGAAGCAGAGGACAGGGAGAGGACAGGGAGAAGCAGGGGACACCCACCTTGGCTTTGCCCTGGAAGTTGAAGGTCAGCACGTACTCCCCCGGCCGCGTCTCGCTCTGCCGGATGACGAACAGGCCGTGGCTGCGGGCGCCCCCGAACAGCACCAGCTGGGCTGCCTTGATCCGGGACAGAGTCCCGTGGAACCAGGGGAAGTCAGACAGGTTGATCTCAGCCTCGGCCTCGCAGTCCTCCCCTGCCCGCAGGGACAGCAGGTTTTTAGGGATCTCCCCCTCTCCTCCCGCCCCCTCCTCCTCTCCCGCTGTGCATCTCCCGAGTGAGATGCTGGGGCTGCATCCTGCATCCCAGTACCTGTGGGGTGCCCACCAGCAGTGGGGGAGGATTCCAGCGTCTGCAGGAAGTTTTCCAGTGGGACGTGGGTGAGGAGCTCCCCCAGGGAGTCCCTGCCCCGGCCGTGGGGCACGGGGACAGAGGTGGCCATGGCAGCGTTGTGAGTGCTGGGCAGGGCACATCTCTCTGGTGGCCTGGGTACCTCTGGAAGGGAAATTGCAGAGGGATGAGTGCATAGCTCAGCATCACCCACCATCACTGGGCCAACATGGGGGCTGTCCTGCTCTGCAGGCAACTGTGTTGGATACTCCTGGATCTCAGAGGCACCTGAGGGCTAGGTTATGGCTCTGAGGGAGTCCCAGACTCTCCCAGATGTAGTTCCTTACCGTCATTCAGGAACTCGCAGCTGGATGAGGTTGTCCTGCCTGGCAGACAGGGTCCCTGTGCACAGGACACCAGCTCAATGTCGTCCCCACTGTCCCTGGAGGAGAGCACAGACAGAGACACACACATGTGGCACCTCCACTCAGTGGCATAGAATGGGGATTTGGCCAAACAAAATTCCAGTGTGATCCAAGAGCACATCCTATTGCCCCTGAATTCCTCCCAAGGGATTGCCACTGCACCAACTGCATTGAGAGGCAAAGCAGCCACCAAACATGACTTTTTGGCGGGTGAGAAACTAGCGTGGGAAGGATTAAACCCTTCAAAGCCCACACTGCACAGGTCATGCTGGTCGGTTCCAGCTGCAGGATTTTGTGGGTTTGGAAGGAAAGCTGTTACCTTGACTCTCAGTGCTTTGCACCCACACACCTTCCCACCCGAGGGCGCTTTCACTTTCACCCTCTGCAACGGGAATTACCCACCCACGGGAATTACATCCCTAAAAGACATAAACCACTAAGCCAGGAGGCCTGGAGCAAGACAGCAAGTGGGAATAGAGCCAGGGAGCCACTCAGAGCATCCCTGTTGCCAGCCCTCCCCGTGCACTTCAGCACCCTTCTTGCACAAGCATCCGACTTGCTCCACATCCTATTTTTATCCCAGCCACCAGCAAGAGTCCGGAGCTGCCCACAGCACTCAGCTGCTCTTGCTTCACACGGGCCACGTGGGCACAGGCAGCGGGGAAGCTGCTGAATTATTTAGTGGCCAGTGAGTGAATCAGCCACTGGGAGTCATTCAGCTGCAGCCAGTCAAAAGCAAGAAGGGAGGAAGGAAACCAAAACCAGCAGCGCTGTGCAGAAAAGCCGCGGCTGGGCGCTCCAGCACGCAGCCCTTGGCAGGAGCTGATTGAGAATTCGCTCTTGGCGCTGAGCGTGTGTGTCGGTGTATTAAACAGCTCATTATTATTTGCTCTGGAGTTCATTATTATTTGCTTTGCAGTCACGTCCGGAGGCCAGAGCGGGCCGGCGCTGGGTGCTAAGCAAACAGAAAGGGCTGGGAGGCTGCCAGGGGCACAGCGGGGCTGCTGCTGCCTCGAGGGGAGCACGGCCGTGGTGCTCTGCTCCAGCTGGAAAACCAGCACTGAAACATGGAGCCAGGGAAAAAAGGCCTTTTCCCAGCCTCACATCAGCAGCCCAGCCTCAGCAGTGCTTCTTGAGCAGCAGAATAACTGGATGGGTTGGGTCAGAAGAGAATTTAAAGCTCATCTCATTCTACCCCAGCCATAGGCAGGGATACCTTCCACTAGCCCAGGTTGCTCCAGGACCTGTCCAACCTGGCCTTGGACACTTCCAGATATGGGGCAGCCACAGCTGCTCTGGGGAATCCATGCCAAATGAATTACAGATTTCAGAAAACAGCAAAAGGAGCAAAGGTCTGGAGTGCACCAGTGCATCCTCTCTGTGAGATGCAGCCTCCATGGTGACCAAATGCCTCCCTCTAGCAGGAGGGGGCAAAGGCAGCCTGGAGGGAGCAGGAGCTTTTCCAAGCCTCTGTTCCAGGTTTGTGTGATGTTTTCACTGCTACAAGCATGGGCACCTGGATTTTCCAAAACTGTGCCAAGAAAGGCAGTGCCAGGGTTTCCCCAAGGCTGGGCCTGCCTGAGCCAGCTGAATGGCAGCAGCACCAGGCACACAAACCTCCCAAACACAACTTGCTGCATGTGCTGATGAAACAGCAGATAAGAAGTTTTGGCTGAGTTATGACTCCGATGATAACACTGATGCCACTGTGATAGAAATACAAATAGATCAACCAGCAGAATCTTAAATATATCTCAGATGCTAAGCTGGAAAAAAAAACCACACGGAAAATAGCTCAAATATGGTATAAAAGCTTCAGAAGGTGGGTGTTAGGAGCTTCCTGCTTTGAGGCTGTGTTCCCAGGTCACCTGCCTCTGCCAGGCTGAGGGATATGGGGCAGAGAAGGGTGAACAAATGGCCAGTGCTCTGCACCCCTGGCAGACACAGGCTGCTAACTCTGCCTCCAGACCTGTGCTGGTGTGAACTGGGCACTTCCTGTGACAACACAAAAATTGCATCTGGGTAACAGTCTGTGCTCAGGCACCACAGCTCAGCCCCACAGAGCCCCTTCCCCAGCAATCCTTACCCAGGGTCGATGCAGTCCTGGATGTCAGCCACCCACGAGTGCTTCTGCAGGGAGTCGATGGTCTCCAGGATGTACTCGGCCCCATTCTCCACCTGCAGGCCGTGTGGGATGGAGTCAGCTGTGCCAGGGTGCTGCCCCCCACCCCGAGGCAAAACACACCCCACAGCCCAGCCAGAGCCCCTGAACAGCACCTCAGCTGAGAGGAGAGGATCAGTGTCCCACCCCAGCACAGGGCTGACCCAGAGGATCAGTGTCCTACCCCATCCCAGCACAGGGCTGACCCAGAGGATCAGTGTCCCACCCCATCCCAGCACAGGAGTGCCAAAGGGTGACCAGAAAGATGCATCCAAGATGACCCCTGACCAAATCTGGAGCTCAGAGGAAAACCCCACCACACTACTATCAGCAAATACAAGTTTTTTACAAGGTTTTTACAGCCTCCACAATAAAAACACATCTGGATGGCAGCATCAGGGTACATGGCATTAAGCCCAAGCACAGACAGCACCCCTCACTCCTGGGGCACCTCTGTGTTCCCCCAGAACTAGCTCTGCACAGCTATAGAGATGCCACACTGCTCTCTGCCCCAGAACCCTGCCAGACCCCAGGAGTTTTAAACCTCTCCTCCATTATCTTTTCTGCCTGCTTGTCCATGAGGCTTCAGATTGCAACAGAGTGGGAGAGAAACCCCCTTTCACAGGGAAAAAAAAAAAAAAAATTAGGACACAAGAGAGCCTCCAAACTGTCCAGCCCAGAGGAGCTGTGCCTTTCTGGGACCAGACAGAAGCAGAAGCTCCACATCAGTGGACTCAGATGCCATGGGATGCTGTGTGCCTCTGGCAGGTTTCCCTGCATCCCTCATGGAGCCTTAAACATCATGTTCCCGAGGTGGCAGAGCAGTCCTGACTCCAGGAGGGTGTCACATTGCCAGCTGAGACAACCTCCAAGCAAATTCAATTAATCACAAACAACTGAATCACTGTCCTGAAAATAAGCAGGGAGGGCAAGGAGCAGAGCCCTGGCTGGGGCTGAGCAGTGACCTGGACCCTGTCCTGAGCAGAGGTACAGGGGAGTACCAAAGATCCCCCTCCCCAGTTTGTTTAACTTAAGAAAGGATCTTCTCTGGCTTTTTGAGGGCAAGGCATGAAGCTGACGTGGGAGATGGGGCTGCTCACTCATGCAGAGCATGACAGCAAGCAAAGCACGTGCAGGGCTTGGGTATTTTGCAAGCACCTGCTTGTGCAATGGAAAAAACTGCATGTGCTTGGTGTCTGATGGGCTCTGGGGACACACTGGCTGCTCATTTTTAGGCAGTCTGGCAGGAACTACTTGAGTGTGGCCTCCCCAAACAAGGCAGGGGCTTTTCCACCCATAGTAACATCCCTAAATGAGGCAGGGGCTTTTCCACTCATCATAACCTGTGTGTGAAGGTGGAGATTGGGCTCCACATCACACAAAAAAGGAAACCACAGCACCCAGCCTGCCCACCTACCTGCACCCCAGCACTGAGGGTGCTTCACCCCCTCTGCAAGTGCAGCCAGCAAAAGGGGAATGGGAGAGCAAAAAATGTCCCAGCAAGAAGGACCCAGGCAGAAAATGAACCACAAATAATAGTGGATGTGAGAAAAGGGGAGCAACAGCTCCTGTGCCAGCAGCTGGAAGGGGAGAGCAAAGCCTGGCTGGGGGACTCCTTTCTGTGCTTGCTGGCTCTGCTCACTCAAAGGATCAATTGTGACCAATTCCCCTGTGACAGGGTGAGAGCCAGGACAGGGCAGGAGCAGGAGGTACCTGGTGAAGCAGGTATTTTCCAGCTGCCAGGGTTTGGAGCACTCCAGAAGTGCATTAAAGGAATGGCTGGAGCAGTAACCAAGCTGTTAGCAGTGGGAGAGGAGAGACCATGTCTAGCTTCAGAAGATAGGAAGAGGCCAAGTGCAAAATTTCCCTCCAGCAGCCAGAGAAACCAACCCTCAGAGGCACCCAGGAGGCATCCCAGAGCTGGAACCCCCAGAAGGGATCAGCCATGACCGAGCCCATCTGCTCATGCTCGTGACAGCTCCAGGGATAGGGAGAAGCAGTGGCACATCCTGGGTGTTGAACACACTTTGGACAATGATGTGATGCATTTGAGGTGGGGCTTGTAAGGGGATCTAGAGAACGTGACAAGAAGTAGCTGATGAGCCATATTCCAAGAGCAGAGATCAATGGCTGGTGGGTTGCCAATGGCCAGTGGTCAAAGGGATGGGCTCCTTCCCATCAAAGGCTCTCTGTGTGTGCTCCTCAGTGATGAGCACAAAAGAATGTGAGGCTACCTGATCAATTCATGGATGACATCACAATGAAAATGTGTTGGAGGACCAGGCAAGAATTCAAATGAACTTGTCAAAGCTGAAGTGGAAGAAGAAGCTGAAATCAGCCTCTATCTCAAGGACAGGGCTCAGAGTGATCGCTGTGGGAACCACGGCTTGGGAGCAGTTCTGCAAAAACCATCCCAGAGTTACACCAGCCCACAGGCTGCACGTGAGTCAACATCATCTTCATCATCATGGCGTGAGGAAAGCAACTGCATCAGCTTGGGCTGGACAGAGGGGAAGAAGAAAGGAGAAGCAATCCTTCCCATCTGCTCTGGGCCACGGCCCCACGTACACTCTGGGGTGTTCCCTCTCCAGAGGCTGCAAGGAAAGCAAGGAGGACCTTGGGCTGGTCAGTCTGGAAAATAGGAGACGCTTGAGGCTGGCCATTGAGGCACAGAAAACAACAGCTGAATGAGCCTCTGTGCCCATGGTGGACACTGACCACTGCTGAGGCTGAACAGCAAGAAGCCCCTGGAGAAGGGAAGGTGCCAGAAGTTGTGTGACCTTGACAAGGAGCTGGATTTGATGGAAAGTAAATTTCTGCTGGGAATGTGTGCTGGGGCCAGGTGGATTTCAAGGCCTGGGAGCTTTCACAAAGCCAGGCTCAGTTTTCCCCCTTTTTTCCTTTCATAGTTTTCTAAGCTTTCAAGCAGGTTCATTCAGCTGGGAGCCCTGGCCTTTCTGCTCTGCTTTGCCACACAACTCTTGGGGAGAAGCCTCAGGGAGAGGGGTGTTTGTTTAGAAGAGGTAGAACACAGAAATGCTCAAAATCTAATGGTCCATCACTGTCATGGTGTCCAAGACCCTGCAGAATTCAGCCCTGATCTGCCATGACAGGCTGTTGTCTTCCAGCAGAGCAAGAGGCAGCACTGAGCTAATTAATTGCATGATATGGAAAATTCTGAAGAAAGAGACTTGCACTCTCTGCTCATACCCCCAGACTCATGTGTGGTTGATCCCCAGGGTCTCATTGGTCCCACAGAGCTGTTCCCACAGAATCACTAAGGCTAGAAAAAGACCTCCAAGACCATCAAGTTCCACCTTTGACCAGATGCCACCTCATCAACCAGACCACAGCACTAAGAGCCATCACACTGTGTCAATGAAACAGCCACCACATGTCACTGATCTGGGACAGCAACAGCCACAAAACCACAAGCAGCTGCACCAAGGAGCATCTTCCCTTGCAGGTTGTCAGGGGTCGCTGATTTAACCCATCTCCTGGTGATACAGAGAAGCCAAACCCATGGTGAAAGCCAAATCCCAAAACACCCTGGTGTAAGCTGGAGCAGGCAGGGATCCAGTGGGGAGCATTCGTGCTGTTGGCAGCTCAGCTCTGAAAGCCAAGGCAACGATCCCTTGGGGACTGAGCCTCCTGCACGGCAGGGTGCAGGTGCAGAGGGGGTTCCTGTAGGGATCCACACGCTGCTCTCACCTTTAGGACAAAGGTGTTGTCTTTGTCAGGCATCTCCAGGGGCATGGTGGTGCGCACCTCGATGATGGCCGACAGCGGGATGCTCACCTTGGGTTTGGAGGCCTGAGAAAAGGAAAAAAAAATAGCAAAGAAAATAAATGAAAAAGAAATCAATGAATTTAAAAAAAAAAAAGTCACTCAATTGAATCAAACTGTCCCTGGGGACAATGCAGCAGGGCTCTCAGAGGCAAGATCAGCTCAGCCTGTGTGGTTATTACAGAGGGGGAATAAACAGCATTGATTTCCCTCCCGTGCCTGATAACTCTGAGCTCTGTGAATTAAACCAAGAGGAGGCCCAGTGGAAGACAGGGAGGTGCTTTTAACTGCCAAACCACCCTCCGTGCTCCAGCGCAGGCTGATGTGCCAGCTCTGCCAACACCACTTAATTTCTCTCCATTTTCAACCCTCTCCCGATGGAGAGAGCTGTGCTATCTGATGGGGGATGCTGCCCATGCAGAAAGCAGCCCCGTTTCTCCAGCACAGGAGCAGCATTTCAACCAAGCAGCTACAACACAGCAGCCTCAGCCATGCAGGGAATTTTAATTACATTAAAATCAAGAAAAATGAATTTCCCCCAGGGCCCCTGGCACCCGCCGGAGCCTCGGTGGGGAGGCAAGACCCGGTGCCTCCCACTCCAAGTGTTTGCTGAGCAACAAATTCCCCAGATATTTGTTTTAATTATAACAAATCCCCACAAAGGAGCTCGTGGAGCTGCTCTCCAGGGCTGGTCCCCTCCAGGGCTCTGGGATTTGGAGCACTGCAGCTGCAGGAAGCAGAGATGAGATTTAGTCACCAAAACCTGCGCCTGGTGCCATGGATGCAGTGGGTGGGATGAGGCCAGCAAGGAGCTCCAGGCTGCAAGTTACCAATAACGGGCTCAGTTCCCATTTTTATTGGGAAATAAAAATAAATAAATCCAAGACAGAACAGAAACTGCTTTTTTCCCTTGCAGGATGTTTCGTTTCTGCCAGCCCCAGAGCCCCAGTGCTGCCTGCAGACACGTCTCAGCCGTGCAAGGCTCTGCCCATCCCTGGGGAATTTTTCCATCTTGGTGTTTGCACAGGAGAAGGTCAGAAAGGAAGCAGCAGCTGCTTCGAAAGGAAAGGAGACAAGGTGATAATTCACCCCTGAGCTAGAGAAGGGTCTTAGAATCACAGAATGATTTGGGTTGGAAGGGACCTTAAAGATCATCTCATTCCAACCCCCTCCTCTCCAGGAGGGCTCTTCCCTTTAAAGGTTTACAGACATGGCCATAGTTTTTGTAGGGTCTATGTAAAAACAAAGCTGTGGGCTGCTGAAGCAAAATGCAGTTTTCTTCCAGCTGTGCCAGACTGGTGCCACTTTTACATTTGCCAGATGGAAAGCAAGATGGGATGAGAGGAGAAAGCTGTAAACCAAAGTGGGGCGTGATTATAACAGAAGAGCAGACAATGTTCATAAAAGTTGCTATAAAATAATTTCAAAATTGATTTTTAGAGGCAAATCAAGATACACTAAAAAAGGAATCCCTCTATGAGCTCTCTCTTAAGTGTTTTAAGAGCAGCAGTTGTTCCATTTTAACCCAAGTTTATTTTCTCTTTGGTGCAGCTGATACACCAGGCTTCATCAGATCCTCCATCCACAGAATGGGTTGGGTTGGAAGGAATCCTTTTCCACCCCCTGCCATGGGCAAGGATGCCTTCCACTAGCCCAGGTTGCTCCAACCTGGCCTTGGGCACTTCCAGGGCAGCCACAGCTTCTCTGGGCACTCTGTGCCAGGGCCTCAGCACCCTCACAGGGAAGAATTTCCCCCGTGTCCCACCTATTGCTACTCTCTTTCAATTTAAAGCCATTCCCCCCTGTCCTGTCACTCTCCCCAGCTCTCCCACAGGCTCCCTAGTGGGTACCATGGACACTGGGGTTGTTTCCTTCCAGCCAGACCCCATTCCTGGGCTGGGGAAGCCCCCAGTCCAGCCCAGAGCAATGCCCACCATCCGTACCCATGCTGGGCTGCTCTCCAGAGAGATGCACTTGAGTTCAAACTCATGTTTTATATTTTCTCAAAAGGTGAGAGGCACAGACCGACACCAAGAGTGCAAGGTTCATTTTGGCCTGCAGGTTGGGTGGGTTTCAAGCACATTTTCCCATCCATTTGCACCTCAGCCACACAGCACCAGATCTCCCTCTGGACCAGAGCTGGATTTCAGCCCAGCTCAGTGGTGGAAACAAAAAAAGCCCCAAAACCAAAGCCCAACTGCTGCTTGAATTTCTCATAAAAACAACAGTGAACAAAAGCCAGGACTTACCTTTGGGGGGACATAAAACTCCAGGAGGAACCTCTCTCCTTCCACTTTCACCGCCTTGCGGAGCAGGAGGCGGCACTTCTGCCACTGCGAGCTGCCCACACAGTTCGTGTCATCGGCCACCATGTAGCGCAGCGTCCCCTCCCTCTGGATGTCCACCAGCTCCACCTTGGACGAGGGCACCTTGGACAGGCGCAGCTTGTATGTCCATTTCTCCCGAGGGTCCCCAGGCTCCTTGCCCCCCGCCGCCCACGGCTCCCTCTCGGCTCTGCGGCCGCCCAGAGCGGCCTCGGCGCCCGGCTCCGGAGAGGATTTGCGGTGCCACATCTCCTTCATGCCATCCACCACACACAGGCTCATGTTCCTCAGGGAGAAGCCTTTCTTGAACTTGGGCTTGGCAGCAGCGTGGATGGAGACGTCCTCCGAGCTGCGGGACTGCCCGTAGGAGGAGACCTTGTGAGCCTGCACCTGCTGGGCTGGGGTCAGGTACCGGCTGGCGCCCAGCGGGGCGTCCATGCTGTCCAGAGACTCCGTGGACGTCTCCTCCTTCCTCGGGGTGACCTCCCGCCCGTAGGGGACGTGGCAGTTCTGCAGCCCCACGAAGGGCACGATGTTGTACTTGGTGGGCGAGTCAGACACGAACACCCGGCTGACCTCCAGGCTGAAGATGTCCAGGAAGTTGGCGGTGAAATGGTGGGAGAAGGAGGTCTCTGCCCCCGGGGTGTCGTAGTGGGGGTTCTCCTTCAGGAACTGGCAGAACTTCTGGGCGAAGTCCACGGCGGCTGCCTGGGCGTGCAGCTTGCAGAACTCCCTCCAGTCAGGGAGCGGGGAGGAGGGCTCCTGGCACAGGGCATCGCCGTTCATGGCTGCCCCATTCCACCTGCCGGCGGGCTGCGGGCAAGGACACGGCCTGAGAGTGGCACAGACAGGGACAGCCCAGCCTGTTCCCCAAAAACAGGGACACTGGCAACCCGTCCTGTCCCCCAAACACAGGGACACGGGCAACCCAGCCTGTCCCCCAAAAACAGGGACACGGGCAACCCAGCCTGCCCCCCAAAACTGAGGGACATGGACATCCCAGCCTGTCCCCCAAAAGTTGAGACACAGGCAACCCATGGACACGGGCAACCCGTCCTGTCCCCCAAACACAGGGACACTGGCAACCCAGCCTGTCCCCTAAAAATGAGGGCCATGGACATCCCAGCCTGTTCTCCAAAAACAGGGACATGGACAACCCACCCTGCTCTTCCAAATGGGGACACGGACAATCCATCTGTCCCCCAAAAACAGGGACACAGACAACCCAGCCTCTCCCCCAAATCAGGGACATGGATGACCTGCCCTGCCCTCTCACATGGGGACATGGACAACCCATCCTGTCCTCCAAAAACAGAGACATGGACATCCCATCCTGTCCCCCAAAAACAGGGACACGGACAACCCAGCCTGTCCCCCAAAAAGAGAGACATGGAAACCCCATCCTGTCCCCCAAAAACAGGGACACGGACAACCCAGCCTGTCCCCCAAAAACAGGGACACGGACACCCCATCCTGTCCCCCAAATGGGGACATGGACAACCTGCCCTGACCCCCAAAATGGGTTCACCCCTTGCCATGATGCCACAGCTGATCTGCAGTTCCAGTGCAAAGGAAAATGCTGTGGGAAGGTGTCTGTGTGTCGCTCTCTCTCCACCTCATCCACTAGGAAAAAATCTTGGCCCTGGCAGCAGCCATAAATTGTACTTATTTTACGATTATGACCATGCAAAAGCATTATTGATTTCTCATGAAACCGCTAAGGAGTCCCCGAGTGGAGGAGCCCAGGGGCGTTTGCCTGCAGGATTCCTCTCACTGTGTGTCTGCCTGGGCATGGCACAGCTCTTCACAGGGGGAGGGAGCACTGGGAGTCCTGGAAGTGTCCAGCACCCTCCCCTCTGCACCCCACAGCTGGTCCTTCTCTTTCTCTCCAGTCTCTATTTCTGCCCTCATCCTTTGCCACATCAGTTTTGGGATTTTGCCCTCCCTGCTGAGCATCAGCTGACAGAGAGCCCAGGACAGGGCCTCAGCAGAGGTGGGCTACAGGGGTAAAAGGAACAGAAGCCAGACCCAGGAGCACACCAGAAGATGACAGGAGCTGCAGACCAGACCTGTGGGCCCTTAGGACAGGCACCACTTTGCTCAAGCTCCACACTGGTCCTTCTCCCAGTGGGTGTGAGACTGGCAGGGCCCGTGTACAGTCCAGCTTGGTGCTCATCATTATGCACTTCCCAAATCTCTACCTGACTCTGGGCAGCATGAACAGCCTCCCCTGGGGGACCCCAGCATGACTGCATCTCAAAAATCACCTCTGGGTGCCAGAACTGCTCCTGGCTGCTGGTGGGCCTTGGCTGGGGCACTGCTGAACCCATGACCCCAAACATCTGTCCCTGTGACCAGACACCTTCCTTCCTCCACTCCAAGTTTGGCAAATGCACCTCAACTGCTCAAACACCGAGCCCAAGGGTGCCTGGCAGGGATTGTGCCTGTGGGATCCAGTTCTGGAAGGGCAGGACAGTTCCCCCAGGTTTTGCTGCTCTCCATTCACAGAGCAGCTCTTTCCCTGGATTTTGCTGCTCTCCATTCACAGAGCAGCTCTTTCCCTGGATTTTGCTGCTCTCCATTCACAGAGCAGCCCTTTTGCTGGCGAGGGATTACTCCTGCTAATAAATCACGCGCCGTACCCCGCCAGCAGCTTACACGGCCAGTAATTAATTACTGCTCGGATGAACGGCACCAGCCACGGATCAGGGCGGGCACTGGGGACTGGCATAACCTGCTCCTTATCCTCCAGACCCCAGCCATGTCATCCCCAGACCCCAGGCAGGGCTGAGCCCTGAAGGCTGGGATTCAGAGCAGCAGCTGTGGCCAGGAGCTGGTTGCCATACCCCCGGCACATCCCTATGGAGGGGAGCTCTCTGGGAGCACCTCCATCCCAGGAAGGGGCTCTCAACCCCCCCAAACACTGAGAAACCCACACAGCCAACAAAACCCCACCAGAAACATGATCCATGTGGCATTTCCTCACCTTTAAGGCAAGGATGCTGTGCCAAGGAGGCACTGAGGACAGGCTACACACGGGCCTGCACTGGCTCCTCACATCCCACAACAGCAGCAGAGCTCCAGCTCCTGCAGAAATCCCTGGCAAAGCTCTCCCCAGCATCACAGGGATTTCCCGGAGACCTGAGCAGGGAGCCATGCCAGCTGGGAAAAAACCCATCCCTGCAGTTCAGGAGCAGCCTCTGAATTTCCCCGAGAGACATCAGCAAAGCAGCAGAAAATGCAAAGCTGTTTGTTACCCGCCCAGCAAATGAAATTCCTAATTATCCATCCATCACCAAGCAGAGGATTTAAAGACTCTGCCCTTTGAATTAAAAATTCACAACTCCAGCTCTGCCATGGCCCAGGAGCTGCCCTGGCACCAAGCCATGGGCCAGGAGCACTTGGGCTCAGGGAGAAAAGGGAGATGAAAAGGAGTCTCCTGCTGCCAATCCAAGCAGTGACAGCCAGAGCAAGGGAGAGGGGAAGGGTGCAAAGGAAAAAGAGCAGGAAGGGGCTTCTGGGGGAAAGAGAAAGCCCCATGGCGATGGGGTTATTTGCATCTGCCCAGGGTGTTGAGCCCCGGGGCTCTGCTGGTTTCCCTCCCATGAATTTGGGGGAAAACACAGCCCCCCATCCCTCTCTCCAGCAGGGACTGGTGCTCAGGGCCTGCCTGTTTGAAACCAAGGATGGCAAGCTAACAGACTCTGAGAGGTTAAGAGGGGGAAAAAAAAGAAGAAAAAGAAAAAAAAAAGGCACTTCAAAAAAGATAAAGCCCCAAACAAAAAGCCTCAAGGAGATCCAGGCATGGCAGCCGGGCTCAGGCTCGGAGAGGCGCACGCAGAGGCATCACAGCATCTTCCTTTCATCTGCATGGGGATGACAGACTTTAAAAGGCCAATTTATAAAAATGAAGCCTAGAGGAGAGACATCTGGCAGGTCTGAGGAGGCGGCGGCGGGGATTACTAACCCTGTGCCACATATCCAACCCCCCTGCCCAGAGCACAGCCAGCAGCCCCCAGCCAGGATCCAACAGCACGGCCTGGAGTCATGGGGTGGTTTAAGGGCAGCCCCTGGGACTGCAGAGCCATCCCCGCCCCTGACTCACCTGATTTCTGCAGGAAGCAGGCTCCCAATTATCTGTGTAGATTTACCTTTAATCTGGATGCCTGCACTCCCCTCCATGCCAACAGCTCTGCCCCACTTCTTGAAATAACTTATCATGCCACAGACAGCATCCCCGGGCAGAGCGCTGGAAGCGGAGACGAAAATAAGCTCACAGTGAAAATAAGCAGCAAAGCTGCAACTGCTTTCTGGAAAGGGCCATCCCCTGCCAGCCCAGCTTGCCGAGGCTGCAGCACACTCCAGGCACCTTTCCAAAGAGCCAGATCCCTTTGGAAGTGCCATCAGCCCACTCCAGAAGTGGCTCAGGGGCCACAGCCTTGAGTCCCTGGCCTGGGTGACACAAGAGGACAGAAAAATAAATATACAAAGTGGGGTGGTTTGTGAAGGAGCCATGGAGGGGCAACCACAGCATCAGGCTGGTGACAGGCTCCTAACCCACCTGCAAACTCCTCCCAGGGCAGAGCTGTGCCTGCTGCCTCGGTCATTTGGGAAACTGAGGCAAAACTTAAGAAGAGAAGATAAAAATAAAGAACTTCTGGTGTTTGCCAAGTGGAAACCCAGGCTGGGATGGCAGGTGAGAGCCAGCTGCGGGCAGTGATTTGGGACACCCCTCCCACCAAGGTGTGCTGAGGCATCCCCTGCTCCGGGGGGGGACACACAGAATACTCTGAAAGCCTAAGTACAGCTACTGACCTCAAGAAGAAATGAAATTTAAACTGTCAGCAGAAGCGCAGGAGACCATAAAAAAACAACTCCCCGGTGAAGCAGGAGTCAGGGAGCAACAACAAAGCCACTGGGATTTGCTGAACCAGAGGCGTGGGGAGGAACCAGCATCTAATGAGGTGTTAATAACCCGAATGCGCAGCACCGGTCATGGGATGGCCAGCACAGCCTGCCCGGCACGGCTGGCTCTGATGGCTTTATTTAAGGAAACAACCCTAATAAAGAGATGTTTCCCTTCCGCCCAGCGCAGCGCAGCCAGGCTGGGACAAAGTGATCCGAAACTGAGCGGGGAAAAGCACTGTGTGCTGGAGGATGTGAGCAGCGAGCTGCATCCTTCCATCCATCCCTCCATCCATCCCTCCATCCACCTGCAGCTGTGCTGGGAACTGCCGGCTCCACACCAGAGAGCAACGGGAAAGGGAAAGGCAGCACAGGAGGCAAAGCCTGGCTCCTGGGCAAGGAGATCCCGGCCCAGCCCCGGCTGTCCCAGCCCTGCAAGGCTGCTCGGTTTCCAGCAAGATCGATGCCACTCAAAGCCCCAGCTGGTCACCGCGATCCCGCGGGAGTGACATGAGGAAACCCAGGCACCTGCTCGCCCAGAAAAGCGCCTGACCTAAGCGTGCCATGCCAGAGGAGATCCCCGAGTCACGAGCAGGTCGCAGAGCAAGGCGATACCCCCGGCGATGCTGCTGGCAGGCAGCTCTGGCACACGGGCAGCTCCCGCACAAAGCCCCGGGACAACGAGGTTCATTTCTTGCCCCTTTTCTCTCTTCAAGATGAGTCCCATCAGCACCTCCACCCCAGAACCTTGTCCTGGGGAAGGGGAGAGCGGGGCAGAGCGAGCAGGCTCAGACTGATCATCATCCCTGCTCCTGCTGTGCAAGCATGAGGGGTGCCTGGAGCTGATCTCCCCCATCCCACAGCTGAGATCTGAAGCCTGACCTCCTCCCTCTGGCACCTCCAGGACCCTTCCCAGCCCTGCAGAGCTTTAAAGGCATGCAGAGGCTGAGCTGAAGAAGAGAAAACCAAAAGGAACAAAAGCAGAAGCCACCTTTTGCTTTCACGCCCCCCAGACCCCTGACCAAGCCCTGGTGTGGGAGAAGCTGATTGCTCTCCATGCTCCTCAGTACTCCATGTGCTATTTATACTATTGTGATCTTAAATCAGACTGCCTGTCTGAACCAGATAGAAATGGAAACATGCCTTGTTTCTCTCATTTGCTGGTCATCCCACTAAAGTATTAATTGAACAGCATTTTGGCCTTAAATTTTATAGTCAAACCACCTGCCTTGAACCAGTCCCTCAGCAGGAGCACGCTTTAACTCCCTGCCCAGATGCACTTCAGGGTCCACCTGTCACCTGCAGCTTAGAAAACATTTTTCTGGAGTGAAAAGGCTCCTTGTGCCTTTTTCTGCTGCCCAGTGAGGGGTCCCACTGGCCAGCCCAGCTCTCAAAAAGGATGCCCCAAAGCACTCAGTAGTGCTGAGTGGCCAGGACAAGGTTTTGGGGTGCAGGTGCTGATGGGACTCAGCTTCAAAAGAGAAAATGGGCAAGAAATGAGCCTTTCCTCCTCTTGCACATAAGGGTGCCCCCACAGCTCAGTGTGGTATTCTGATTCCAGCCCCACAGGAACCAATGCTCCTGAAAATGAGCAGATGGGCCCATCAGAGCCCCCAGTAAAACCTGAGATTTTCTCCATGTCCCACTGCTCTGACCATCCCACAGGGCTGTTCCTCTCCCTCCCCTCCAAAATCCCCCGCAGTGGATGTTGTACTTCCTGTGCTGACAGCTGCTGGAAAATAAAGACAAGTTCATAGATAAGATCCACTGGATCTTAGATAATCTTTTCTCTGAGTAATTCCATCCAGCTTCTAGGGAGCCACTCTGCCAGCCCACACATGGACATCACCCAAGCCACTCAACCCACTGGTGTTGTGGGACATCTCAGCCATGGGGACAGGGTCCCCAGGGTGCAGTGACAATGATCAGCAAAGCTTTGGTGCATCTGGGCATCACAAATGCAGCTCGGGGCTTGGAGGCTGTGTGCTGTGTCTGGGAATAAAGCACAGACACCCCCACAATGGCCCATAGGAAGAGCTATTGGAAAAATGAAATAAATTAACCCCAGAGCTTTAGGTGAAGGAGGTCAGAGGCTGTTGTCCATCCCCCCTCACTCGGATGCCTCCTCACGTGCCTGTCTCCAGCCAGAGAGCTTCCCACAGAAAACTACCCAGTCCAAAGTCTATTTTTAACCACCACAATAGCAGAGCCTCCCCCGAGGAGCAGCAGAAGCCCTGTCCCCAACCGAGCAATCTCACATTTCCCTCGCTAAGCCTCGATTTCCTTCCGCCCCTCAGCCCACAGCAAAACCCTTCTCCTCCTCCTCCTCTTGCCTTCCCATCCTTGGAAAACTATTTGCACATCCATCCATCCATGCATGCATGCATCCCCCTCCGGGCTGGCGTGCTGTGGGTGCAGTGTCCTGCACACCTGTTACACATTAACCACTGCCCTGGCACCTGTGGGCAGACCCTTCCTGCCACAGAAATGCCAAACTGCAGCAGATCCATCAGCTGTGCTGTTCTGCTCAGCCCCCTCCCCTGGAGGCACCCCAAACTCTGGGGATTTGAAGAAAAAGCCCTGCAACATCAACCCAGCTGCACTTCCCAAAGCAAGTGCAAACTCTTTAGAAGAATTTACTCTTACCCTGGAAATTGCTGTGCCATGGAGGAGCTCTTTGGGGGTTTTGGGGAGAGAGCTGAGTGGATGCTCAACAAAGCAAATCCTGATGGATACAGCACAGCCATCACTGGGGATCCCCCATCATTAGGTCAGAGAAACCCCTAAGATTGTTTTTCAATTACAGCACATAATAAACATGAGATAAAGTTACGCAGTTCTGTAGGAAATTTTCTTATTATGTTTTTTTTTACGTTGCAGATCTAATTCCCCACACGCATCACTGTCTCATACCCGCCTGCAAACAGCCTTAAACTGCTGCCTAATGGTATCTGAGCTGGGGAAATTCAATTCTACCCAGCGCCTCACCCAGGACTGCTACAATCACTGCTAATTGCTTAAGTGGTGTATTAAGCAAAATAAAAATTCCAGTGGGCTTTGAACCCCCCCCCCCCACCAGATGATGCCAAAACACCCTGCTACAGCTGCCAACCCTGGCTGGAGATCCAACCTCAAGTATCTTTTTTCTCTTCACTGTGCAGGGATGCTCCTGGGCAGGCAGAGCTTCGTACCCAGCACGGCCACGGCCACACCAGAGGGATCCACAGGCTGTGTCCAGCTTTGCCATCCCTCTTTCCAGGGTTCTGAGGTGCCACTGCAGTGCCTCTCCTGCCCCAGGGTGCAAATGCTGCCAGGACCCAGTGAAGCAGGGCACAAACATCTGCCCAGTGGGACCCTGGGGTGATGCACACTGGGTCCCTCTCCTGTGGGTTTGGATGGATGTGGGGCTCCTGTCAAGTCTCATCCCAAACCCAGACCTTGCATGAGAGCAAGCAGATTCTCCAAGCCCTTCTGCTTTTCCCTTGAGCAAAAATCAGGTGTGGGATGCAGTTTTAGGCATGTTCTCTCCTCCTCTCCACTGTGGTGGAGCCAGCTGGGATTGAGTTTCTGGGAGCACCCCTGGGGGCAGGGCCCCCATGTTCCCTCTGCCTGCACAAGGACGTGGATCACTGAGCCAGGGACAAGTCTCCAACCCTGTCCCAGCACCTCACTGGCATCCACGGGCAGGGAAAGCAGCTGAGGTCAAGTGAGGGCAGCCACAGGCAGGAGGGGAACTGTGCAGGAACCTCGGGGCTGGAGGCAGTGCCCTGGGGCATCCCAGCCAGCCTGAGTCAGCAGGGCCACAGATGTGCAACCATCATCTGGTGTCTCTGCTTCTGCTGGGAAGAAGAAGAGGAGGAGGAAGAGGAAAGGCACCCGCCAGGAACATCCTCATCTTGAAGAAACGGGTGTTCTGCCTCCAAGGAGGAAGGACAGGAGGAGGCTGGACAAGACCACGCTGCCATGAGGGTGCTCACAGTCCAGGAGAAGAGGGGACAGACCTCAGATCAGCCAGAAGAGGCAGCCCTGCAGTCAAGCAGCCACTGCAGCCCTGAACCAGCTGAGGAATGAGGGGATTTTAACCCCAAAGCCTTCACCAGACAGGGATGGGCACCAGGGCTGACCCATGCCCCTGGTGGCACAGGAGTCTGGTCACTGAGCTGGGTGAGACACCAGGCAGGGCTGGCAAACCTGTGTGCTCCCCAGGCTGGAGCAGAGAGGATTATGCAGCTTTTTAGAGGAAACACTCAGTGGGCTCCTCTGCTGTGTTACAGTGATGGTGAGACACTGGGAAATACCACTGAAGGACACCCAGGGAAGGTCCAAGGGCACCTGCCATCCCATCTGAGCAGATCTCCTGGCAGCACACACCCACCTGCCTGTACAAATGTGCCCTCCCCCAGGGACGGGGGGCTGAGCATTTCAGAACAGCCTGTGTGGTTCAGGTGGATGATTCCTATTTAGAAAGGCATCCCCAGAAATCCATGGTCCTTCTCCACTCTCCCAACAACCAAACCAAAAATCCTCAAGGAGGGCAGTTCTTAGTAATCATGGAATCATTCAGTTTGGAAAAGACATGTAAAATCATCCAGTCCAACCATTCCCCCAGCACTGCCCGTGTCCCCTAGTGCCACATCCACACCTCTGTTAAATCCTTCATAGATAGTGACTCCACCAATGCCCTGGGCAGCCTGACAACCCTTTCAGCAAAGAGATTTTTCCTAATATCCAACTAAACCTCCCCTGGCATAACTTGAGGCCATTTCCTCTTGTCTAGTGAGCTGTACCTGGCTACACCTTCCCTTCAGGCAGTTGTAGAACCAAGCAGATCCCCCCGAGGCTCCTTTCCTCCAGGCTGAGCTCCCCCAGCTGCTCCCCATCCGCTCAGAGCCACAGGAGCAGGGCCCACGGCGGGTTTTGGGGACACAGGGAGATTTTACCTCCTTTCCCGTTGCAGTTCACAAGATCCCCGAAGCACCGGCAGCGTGGCTCTTGCAGGTCAAACGCATAACTTCAACCGATCAATTTCCACACTGGAAGGAAGTAGCAGAGCGACTCGGAGGGAGGGACCTGGAAGGCGAAGGTTTAGGCTGTCAATCCCTGGAGCCAGAGCAACAAACCCAGGCACACCTCACCTCCCCCAAGGCACAGTCCGGCTGGGCTCGGGCCTGGCTTCACCAAAAGCAGAAACAAGCAGCGGGGCCGGGCAGAAAGTCCCCCGAGCCTCGCAGGGGCCTTCCCGCGGTGCCGCCCGGGCTCGGCAGCCGCAGCTGCCCCGGGGGCCACGGGAGGCACCCGGGCCGCGGAGCCGGGGGGCCCTGCGACCCCTCCGGGCCCCTGCACCCCGCCTGCACAGCCCGGCACACAACACTGACCGAAAATACACACACACGACCAGCCGTGCGGGGGCTGCGTGTGTGCCCCCGCCCCGGGGCTGCCATCCCCAAACCCCGGGGGAAAACAACCCATGGCTGCAGCCCCCAGCCCCGGGGCAAAACCCCGACCCCCGGGGCTGGAACGGCCCCCAAGGCCGGAGGAGCCCCAGGGACCGGGGCAGCCCCCCATCCCCGGATCAGCCCCCCAACCTCGGAGCAGCCCCCAGGCGAGGCTGCAGCCCCGCTCCCCCGGGGCAGAGCCGGCTGTGCGTGCCCCATCACCGCCCCCCGCCCCCGCGGGGCCCGGGGCCGCCCCGAGCGGCGGCGATGCTCACCGGGAAGCGGGGCTGGCCCAGCCGGGAAGGGGAGGGGGCGGCTCGGGGACCCTCCCGGACGCACCGCGCCGCAGCGGCGGGGGGCGGGACCCTCCCCCGGCCGGGGGAGCCGCGGCTGAGCGGGGGGGAAGAACCGCGGATAAATAAACACCCGCCCGCCGGTGCGGTGCCGGTGCCGGTACCGGAGATGCGCTCACCCGGCCCCGCTCGCTGCTCGGTTCGCTGACTCGGTTCGCTGCTAGGTGCTCGGCTCGGCTCGGCTCGGCTCGGCTCCCGCCCGGCCCCGCCGCCCCCGCCCGCCGCTCCGCGATGGGCACCGGGCACGCCGAGCCCGGCACGGGCTGGCCCCGGGGCCGTGTCTGCGGGAGCGCCCCAGATTACAGGGGCACCCCGAATGCTCAGGACGAGCCCTTAATCCTCGCACGGGCTCCCCAGCCCTCCCGGGAGCGCTGCAATTCCCTGGGCAGCACCCTAAATGTTCAAGGTGTTCAGGCCCCCAAGATGCTCCAGATCCACAGGTCCTGGCAGGTCCGTGCTCTCAAGAGGGGCTGCAGCCTTTCCTCACCCCATCTACCACCCAGCATTTGTCCTTGCGGTGCCCAGGAGGGGGGATTGGGGTGATCCCCCCACACCCACATTCCCGGGGGGCACAAGGCGGGGGGGTGTGACTGGAGTGGCTCCAGGAGGAGTTTTGGGGTCTGGACCCAGTGCCCGCCTTTGTCACCCTGCTGCTGCATTTTGGGCACCTCTCAGAGCACTTTCCCTGCCAGGGGATTCAGGACAGCCTGAACCCCAGGACGGGGTGGGTCAGCATGGACCAAGCCCCAGGACAGGGGCAGTGAAGCCCAGAGAGGTTTAAGGGATGGAGTTGGGGGTCACACTGCCTCTGGGACCCTGCACAGCCCCCCAGCTTCCCCATGGCGTGTCCATGCATGGATAGGGATGAGTCACCATTTAAAAAAAAAAAAAAAAGGAAAAAAAAGGATTTGCAGGAGGAACAAATCCTTTTTACTCCTGTGAAGCACCTGTAGGATTAAGACAATGCTAGTTATATAAGAGGTGGAGAAGGGTGGATTTTAGCATTATTTTTATTATTAATATTTATTTATTATGCTTCCTCACCGTCCCTGATGGGTGTATTCTGGGGAGATTTGGGGAGAGGCTGGTTTGGGGGAGAAGAAGATTTGTTGCAGGGCTGGTGCAGAGTGATGCAGCATTTGATTTTTCTTCTCCCAAAGCAGCAGGGGCCAAAGTGAACAGTGCAAAAGCACTGCTGAGGAGGCCCAACTGGGACATGGACTCTTGATTTTCTCCATTATGGCTGGTTTGTGATGATTTTGGGTGGATTCTGTCCCTCCTGCTTCTGGCTGGTCACATTTTCAAGGCGAGGTTGGGCAGGGCTTGGAGCAACCAGGTCTGGCAAAAGGTGTCCCTGCCCATGGCAGGGGCTGGAATGAGATGAGCTTTAAGTTTCCTTCCAACCCAAACCATTAAATGTTTCTGACATTCTCTGGTTCCCTTCCCAGGGGCATTCTGGGGGTGAATGGATGCTCACAGAGGGGCTGGGTCCCACTGCTGAGTGCAGGTAGCCCTGGGCCACCCACCCCCCAGAGCAGCTGACAACGTGTTTCCACTCCCCCCCCTTCCCCTGCCTCCTCCCCTGAACAGCCTCTCTCCCATTCATATCCATTTTTAAAGAAAACACACAATCAATAGTCTCTCAGGCTGGAATTTCATTAAGGTTTTCATTGCACTCGCTATCGATTGGCAGCAGGGCTGGGAGCTGCAGGGAGCTGATGCTGTGCCCTGCCTGCTCTGGGACCCCCAGACCACCCTAAAGGGAAAGGGGCATGCAGAGGGAGGGGCTGCTCCCACGCAGGCAGCAGAAATCCCAGCAGCCCAGCTTTTTCTAGATTTTACACACCACCACTAAGAGCAAAACCAGGAGCCCAGGGAAGGGCTGGGATGCTGGGATTTCTTTCATGAACCAAAACAAATGCTTTGTGATTGAAAAGGCTTTGCTACACAACAGGCTCTCCTCCATGGGATGCTGCTTGTTTCAGGATGTGTAAAGCCAGCCTGGAATGCCTGGCCTTGCTTCCATCAAACACGGGGGCTGCAAGTGAAGAACACCCAGAGCTCTGGGTGTGGAGAGCATGGTTTGCTCCGCTGCTGGTCAGTCACTTGGAAAACCAAGTGAAAAATCCCAACCTCTAAAAGGGCTCCGTGGGCTAATTTTAGGTCTGGGCCTTGACCAGAGAGATTTACAATAATTGCCAGGGTGAAAGTTTAACTTCTCCCGCGACTTTTCTCAGCAATCCCCAAGGAACCGCGTTCTGCTGTGCAAGGAGCATCCCCAGACCAGCTCCCCAAATTGCCTTTTTAAGGCTTTATTTTTAAACCAAAGCCACGGTCTGCCTTCAACAGGACAAAAATCCTTCACGAGTTCCAGTCTGCGGCTGGTGGGAGCTCCTGTGGATGGGGATGAGCTTTGGCTCAAATCCTTGTCCCCATTTTTTGGCCGTGCTCACCCCTGTGCCACCTCCTCAGGCACAGAGCAGAGCCCCCATGGACACCCCTGTTCCCCCTCACCCCTAAACCCTTTTGACAGGAGCAAAGCAGAACATGCTGCTTGTAGAACCACGGCCTTTCTGCCATGCTAAATGATTTAAAACTGGTGGTGAATAAACCTCATATCTGCCCGCTCCTGCCAATTCTCATTACTCCGGGACTCCCTCGGAGCGATTAGCTGCCTTAAAAAAAAAAAAAAAAAAAATCGCTGGAAGGAATCAAGCGAGTGGCTCAGCCAGCACTGGGGAGGGCTGCTGGCAGCATCCTGGCTGGAGCGTGGCGTGCCCTTGAATCCTGTGCCCGGAGGCACCCGAGCAGTGCCAGCTCCTGCTCCATCCTCGCCACGTCCCGGGAGGCTGGGGAGAGAGCTGAGGCTGATTGTCCAGCAAAACCCTCGTCTGGGAGGCCACAGAGAGCTGCAGAGGGGAGGGGAAGGGGTTTGTGAGCATCCCGGGAGAAGCCTGGAAGGGGAGTGCCAGCCCATTCCGTGCCCAGGCACGGCGAAGGCGGGTGTGTGTGGAGCTGTCAGCCAGGCAGACGGGCCCCAGGCACCTCCCGGGCTGTCACAGCTGCAGATTGTCCAGGAGCAGTCCCTAATGGGATGTAAGGCGAGGATTTATTGGAGGGATGTCACAGGGATGAAAGGGGGAAAGAGAGGAAACCTGGAGAAATAGCGCTTTGGGTTTGTGTTTATTTGTGGAGGAGAAATTGTTTTAAAATGTCTTTTGGTGTGTTGGAGAAGGCAAACAGGCAGTGACAGCCCAGCCACGGGGCTGGAGGAGCCTTCACTAAAGGGAAGACCTTGATGTGCAAATTCCCTGCTCCTCCTCACCCTGCATCTCAGGATTTACCTTTGAGAGGGAGCAAAGCTCTTTCCTTTCAACACAAAAACTGTGTTTAATATTTCCTCTGTGACCTGAGCTTTTTCTTCCCCAGCATGTTTGTGCAGCCCTGGCTGAGTTGTGCTCTCCCAGGATGACCTCAGAGATGGACAAGCCCAACCACAGACCAGAACAAAGCCAGAAATTCCCTGGGGGAGGATGTACAAACAGAAGGGGATACAAAACCAGGACCACAACCCATCCTCATCTTTCTGTGGGACAACCAGTGCAGTTTGGATGGAGATGGAGAGCACCAGCTGAGGCAGGGGCCGTGCTGGCTCAGTTCACCCCACATCCTTTCTGTGTGCACACAGCCTGTCCCTCACCACACGACAGCTTCCCTGTGCTTCAAACATCTGCCCAGGGTTGTGTTCAGCGACCTCTCAGTGTCTGACTCAGATGGGAGGGAGATATTTGGGGTTGATGAGTGGGGAGGGAGTGCAATCCCACTGTCAGGTGGAAAAAGGGTTCAGGGCTTGATCCTTCTGCATCCCTGATGGTGCTGGGAGAATCAGGAGCAAAAAGAGGATGTTCAGCTCTGTATCAGCAGACACAGTTCAACATTTTCCAGCTCACAGTGGTTTGTTCTGCCTGATTTTGGTGCCTCCAAGAAGGACAAGTCTCTCCTGCTGCTGCTGCTGGGATGGAGCTCACTGGGCCCCTTGGGATGCCAGGGATGTGCACAGCAGGATGTGTTTGTGCTCTCTCTGTGTCTCCTGGGAGCATGTCTGAAGGGAGATGGGTGCATCCCAAATTTCTCAACTGACCCTGTGTTGTCCTGTAATTCTATTTTATTTATATTTTTTCCTGCTACAAAGTCACAGAAGAAGCTGAGTTGGGAGGGACCCACAAGGACCATCGGGTCCAGCTCCTGCCCTTGCACCCTCCCTGTGCCTGAGAGAGGATTGTCCAAACAGCAACCCCTGTTAGGACACCTCCTTCCCTCCCTGGGGGAAGGCACCAGAGCCTGGCTGTGCTGCTGCTGCTGCTCTTTTTCCTGCGGCTGGTGCAAACGAAGGCGATGCTGTGGCTGTGCCCCAGCCCCTCTGAGCTGGCAGAGCTCAGTGTGGAGCAGTGCTGAGAGCAGGGGCAGAACCGTGTGGGGCAGGCACTCCCACACCATTCCTTCTGCTGGGGGATGTCAACTGGGGCTGCAGAACTGAAACTTTAGCAAAAAAAACCCCCCAAACCACAGCGTGTTTGCTCCTGCCTCCTCTCACCCCCGGGCTCTGCTCCCCAGGGCTGTGCTGGCCCTGCTGGGGTGAGCAGGTCTGGGTCTGTCCCAGGGGAACAGGCACCTTCTGCACCTTCTCTTCCCAAACACCTCCTGTTCCTGCCGGCAGAGGTCACAGGCTATCAGCTGCTTGGGGCTTGTCTCTTAAATATCCCTTTTCTTTGTGCTGCTCTGCTGGGGCTGTGCCTGAGAAATGGTGTCAGAGCCTTTGTTCTGCCTGCACAGAGACCACGGAGGAAAAGGCTTCCAAACCCTCCCACAGCCCTCCGTGGCTGTGCTGCCCTGGCCAGGGGGGTTTCCAGGAGCATCACCCTTCAGTCACCTCCTGCAGCTGCAGTTTGGTGGCTCCTGCCTGGGGACAGCCTGGGGCTGCTGCTCCTGTCCTGACCCACAGGGCCACATCCCTGGGGCTGGGCCAGGTCAGATCCTTCCCCTTTGCTCCTTCTGGGTGTCACAGAGCTGGGGACTCCCTCCATGCTGCTGCTCCAGGATCCCATTGTCCCACAGGTCCCTCTGCAGCCTCCAGCCAGCAGAAGACAAACCCCCGGAGAGTTCAGACAGAAAAAGGGTTTTCACCTTTCCCACGTGCAAACACTCCAGCAACAGCAGCTCCTTGCACCTGGAAACCTTGGGGAAAACTGTGCAGCTCCTGCTGGCAAAGGGCTGATCTTTGCTGTGCAGGATCTTCTCCCCAGCATTTCTTGCTGCGCTGGTCCAAGTGGCTTTTTCATTGCAGTTTGCCAGGGTTTTGCTTTTCCTACGGGCTGGAAAATGCCCTTCTGGCAACCTTGGCTTTGAAGCAGCCCCACGCTGCTGGGTCAGGCTGGCCATGGTGCTCCTGCAGTGCCCAGCTCCCTGCAGCAGCTCTGAACGCTCCCCTGCACGTGTGTTCAATAAAAAAAAGGGAAAAAAAGCATTAAATATTAAAGGAAAAACCATAGTTGCCTGGACTCAGAGCAGCTCTTAAAAATGTTAACAGCTCCAAAATCCCAGCCTTGCCTTGGCTTTGAAAGCTTCCATCTTTGCAGCAGCCTGGGGGGAGCTGGGCAAGGTGTGTGAGGAGCAGGGCTGGTGGGCAAAGTGCCCCTGAAGAAGTTCCCAGAATGAGGCCACATGGCCCAAAGCAGCAGGCAGGGAAATTCCACAACCCTGTGAACCTGCAGGGGCTGGTGTGTGCAGGGGAACTGGGAAAAAGCTCTGGAAAATCCCAGTTCTGTTCCAGGGCACTGGGAGGTGGCCAGTCTGCCAGAGGAGGGGGACACCTGCAGGGACAGGACAGGTGCCATCCTCCCCCCAGACACTCAGGATCTGCTCCTGGGGGAGGTGTTAGAGCCCCCTCCATCAGCAGGGCCCTGAGGGGCTTTTTCTCTGCCGGGGAATGGCAATGCCTTGCTGGTCCCACCCCAATCCCAAACCCAGACCCTGGGCTGGTGCGATGCTCCCTGGGATCAGGCTGCAGAGGGGAGGGCTTGCAGAACAAAGCCAGGTTTTTAAGGCAAAGAGCCCTTTCCTGGCTGGGCAGGGGGCTAAGAGGATGTTGCACTGCATATTCCCTGTAGCCCAAAGTGAAGGCTTTAGGGAACATCAGTGGGATCATTCATGTGGGTCCAGCTCAGAGCCCTCTGCTGAGCATCTTCACCAAGCCTCTAAAACCACCAAGAGCCTATTAAGAAAAAAATCATTATTATCTAGAGCCCTTTCTTTTCTTTCCCCAGGAGACTCTCGGGGGGCTCTTCCCTGATTCTGGTGCAGCTGGAACCTGCAGGATCACCTTCCTGAACCTCCCCTGAGCTCATCCTCTGGGGCACGCTCACCTGGACCAGGGGTGGGAATGGCTTTCCACAGCCACAGGCACCTGAAAGGCTCCAGCTCCCGGGTGCTCAGGGCAAGGATTTGGGGCAGGGTGTGCTGAGGGTGTACCCCAGAGCTGGATTGCTGCTGGGGTGTGGCACAACAGCTCCTCACCTCCTAAATCCCACTGGCATCGCCTCCCTGGGGGTGCCAGTGGATGCTCAGCTCCTGGCCCCGGGAGCCAAATTGTGGCCAAAGCCCCTCGGTTCCCCCCGCCCCTGCTCCCTCCATGGCTGTTTTTGGCTGCCATGTGTGGTGGGGATGGTTCTTCTGGGCATGGAGAGATGCCACAGGAGGATGATCCAGGGCTGTGGTGTTGCCTGGGGGCAGTGAGTGCCCAAAAGCCCTCCCAGCCATTCTCCTGGTGCTCAAACACCCTCCCAGCCATTCTCCTGGTGCCCAAACACCCTCCCAGCCATTCTGCCAGTGCTCAAACACCCTCCCAGCCATTCTCCCAGTGCCCAAACACCCTCCTAGCCATTCTCCCAGTGCTCAAACACCCTCCCAGCCATTCTCCCGGTGCTCAAACACCCTCCCAGTCATTCTCCCGCCCAGTGCTCAAACACCCTCCCAGCCATTCTCCCAGTGCCCAAACACCCTCCTAGCCATTCTCCTGGTGCCCAAACACCCTCCCAGCCATTCTCCCACTGGGAAATGAAGGGCAGGGGCTGTAGTGCCCCCCTGGCACTGGCTGCTGTCCCCACTGGGATCCCTGGCAAAGTGTCCTTGCCCACTGGTCCTTCAGCATTCCCAGTGCCAGCACAACATTTCCACCTTGTGTGCCCTGTTTGGGTTTCGCTGCCTCAACAGGAACAGGCTTTTGGGGCAGGGGAGCGAGGTGAAGATCCCTCCCTTCCCCTGGGAGCTGGGAGAGCCTGCGAGGAGCATCTCCAGGGAGACTCTGTAAACAGGAGCAGGGCAGGGAGCAGGGGGGCTCTCCATCTGCTGCACCAGCTTTGGGCCCGGCCTGCCGTCAGATGTCTCACACAACAGGAAGCAATAAAAACTTATTACCAGCACGGGGGAGCCTCTTTTGCCTGCTGGAGAGTGGGATTCTGCCCAGAAGCCCACCTAGGGGTGGCTGCTCACAGGGTTCAGGGGCTCCCATGCTATCAGGGCTGGTGGCAGAGGTGCCCAGCCCTGCTGCAGCAGGGGATGGTGCCAGCCCCGCCGGGATTCCCACATCCCCACATCCCTGTGCTGTCCCAGCATCAGGAGGAGCGCCCTGGCCAAGGGACTCCCAGCACCCAAACCCTGCTGGCCTGTTTAGAGCAGCCCATCCAAGTCAGCACTCTGCTCCCTGTCAGGGAGGGAATGGGAGGACGATGGCTGGTGGGCTGCAGTGTTCACCCGTGGGTGGCAGCTCCTGCCCGAGCTGGAGCATGGCTCCAAGGCAGATGTTCAGCTGGGATTTAAAGGTGGGGAGGCAGCAGCACCCTTTCCCTGCCTGCCTGTAGTGGATAATTAGAGCCACATTTCCAGAAATAAGTACCTGTGGCCAGCCTGGCCAGGTTCCTGCTGCCAGATACCCAAACCCTTTATGTTTCACCTCCTTTTCCCCCACAGAGGTGTTCCCAGGCCTTTGTGGAGATTCCCAACCAGCTCCCATCTCATCCTGAGCGAGCTGTGTCCACGCACTGCCCCGTGCTCTGTTTACCCACCACGCTCCCTGGCACGCCCTGAACTGGAGACAGCCCGGGCTGGCGCTGCCCCTGTTTGTGTCTGAGCTCCTTTCCTGCCGGCTGGAGTCTCCCTGGCATCCTGCAGCCCCGGAGCCATCGATCTCCCCTCCCCATGCCAGCCCTGCTGCCGGCAGGGCCGCGGCGCCCGGACGGAAACCTTTAGGAAATGGCATTATTGGATTTTTATAGCACTGCAATCACTGCTGCTGCAGTTTGCTCGGCGCACAGTGCTCCTTCTGGAGCTGCCAGGGCATTCAGCATCCTGGATCCGCGGGGCTGGAGTGGGATCAGCCCCCTCAGCCCCACATCACAGCAGACTGGCCACATCCTGGCTGGGATTTCTCTCTCTCTGTCTCCTTTGCCCACGGCAAAAACTGAACTTGTGACCCAGATGTGAGCAGCCTGTTATCTCGTTAGCCAGCCCAGCTTCCCCAGCAGCCTTTGATTAGCAGATAAACCCCCGAAATTCAGCCTGGGTCTCTGAGATGGGCTGGGAGATTCGCAGGTTAAACAGATAGAAGAAGCACAGGTTTGCCCATAATTATTTTCCTGAATATCTGTCGATACTAATTAAAATTGTTTCCCATAATTAAATTTAAAACAGCAAGGGAGAGCAAGGGGTCGCTGAAATCCATTTCTTTTGAATTGCTCAGGGATAAAAGGGGTTTTCAAATCAAATCAGTAAAAAAAAATCCAAATCCCATTTTCTCCCCCTGCCTCCAAGAGAGGGACAGATTTGGGGCTGCCCTCTGAGCCTGGCTGGAAATGGGGTTTAGAGGGGTGCTGTGGCTGGCTGTAAGGAAAATTCACTGTGTCCCCAAAACCCAGCAGAGCCAGTGACACCCCAGAGCTGGATCAGGCAGGGAATGAGGAACTGGCTGTGCCCTAAATCCCACGCGGGCCAGGACATGGACAGTGCTGCTGCTGCTCCCCTGCAGGCAAACCCTGCACGGGGTGAGCTGCTTTGGAGCCCTTGCCCAAAGCTGGGGCTCCTGCTTGCTTTATTTGATGCACAATGTCATTTTTCAGGAGGAAAGGGGTTTGGACACAGCACTGCCAGCACTTCCCAGCTTGGCTGGGGGTGCCAGGAGGTGTTGGGGGCTGGAGGAGCCATCCCCCTGTGCCTGGCCACTCCAGGACACCCCTCACATGCAGGGCATCTCCCGTGGCACCAAAACTGCAGGATTTTGTTTTGTCCTGAGCAGGAAGATCCCACTGTGCTGGCACACTCTGCTCTGCCCGGAATCACCGGGATCCCCTGGAGCCCAGCACCTCCAGCACAGCTCTGGAAGCAGCTCTAAAACTTGGCTGAGGCTCTGGGCAGTGACCCGAGAGCCCTCCCCAGCTCAGGCTTTCCCTGCCTCGGGACACAGGTTTGGCAGCCAGAGCTGCACTCTTGGGAGCAGCTCTGGGGACACTGGGACATCCCTGGGCTGCTGCAAGGTCACCAGGGCTGGGGTGACCAGCTGAGGGGAGCAGAGCCATGCCATGGCAGTGGGAGCTGCTGGAAGCTGCAAAACTCTGAGGTCAGGAGAGAAAACAACAGCCCACATCCAACACCTGCCCCCCCCGGGAGGGATCTTGGGACAAATCAGTGAGCTTGTCATTTTTATTTTGGATGGAAGGAGGTGACAGCTCTGCCTGAGGGACAAGGTTCAGCAGCTCCAGGGGACTGGCAAGACCCAGGTATCCTGGAGAGCTGGCAAACCTCTGGCACAGAGGCTCCTCATGGTGGGGAGCAGCTCCTGGCCCTGCCCTGACCCCTGTGCACAAAGGAAGATGTGCCTGAAGCCCAAAGCAGCCCAGCTCTGCCAGGCTGGGGCTGCTGGGGTCTCCCAGGGCTGGAACAGCCAGGAAAAAGGAGGATGAGGAAGAGGGGGATTGTGAGCAGCTCACCAAAATTAGCCAGGCAGATTGACAGCGTTCAGCTGTGCCAACAGCCACGTGGGGATATCCGGAATATCTCAGGGTCTGGAGCTGCCTGGGCTCAGTTCCCGTGGTCCCTCCATCCCCAGAGGCTTTCTCAGGCCCCTGGGATGCTGGTGTTGATGGCAGCTGGGACGCTGGCTCCAGCACACGGGGACAGAGGTCCTGCCCTCCCCGGCGCTGCAGACATCACTGCCTGTAGCTGCTGTAATGGGTTTCTAAAATTAGCTGCACACTCTGCCCTTGGACTCGAGCAGGACATTTCTCAGTTGTTTAATATCAAAAGTCCAAAAAAATAAAAAAGGAAACAGAGCACAAAAGCCAGCCAGTCAATGCACGGCTAAGTTTATTTTATCACTTGTCCAACAGAACTCAACATCTATTTTAAGTCATTTATGAGGAGTACAAGTGTGAATAGCTGCAGAAGTTTTGCAATTCCAAGACACCACATACAGCTGCTAAAAAAAGCAATTTTAACCTTCCCAACAAAGCCTCAAAAAGCAGCCCACCCTTCCCTGGATCGTGTTTCCCATCTAGTGATTTCAGGCAGCCAAAGCTCATCTCCCCCAGATCTGAAGTGGATTGGTTTATGCAGAGGGCCCCAGCCATGGCAGCATCACCCCCTCACTGCTTCCCTTCCACTTGGGCTCGGTTTCCCCTGTGCTGAGCAGGACAGGTGCAGGTTGGTCCCTCAGGGTTTATCCCTCCCTTCAATTTATGAGGATTTTACATTTTGCCATTGGCCACAGCTCCTATAAATAAACCCTGGCTCCCGTGGCAGATGTGAGGCCTTTCCCTGCCTGCACGCTCCGTTAGAGGCCCTGCCTTCCCAGCAACAGGAAGGGAATGGATGGGAGTCTGCAATGAAATATTAATTGGGAGCAATGCTGCTCTCCTGTCTACAGAGAGGAATTTTAATTGAGGACCACGTTAACAAGCTAATACCTTCCCTCACCATGTGGTCACAGCAGGAAGGAGAGATGGCTGGGACCTGCTCTTTTTAATTGGAGCTTTTCCTATCACCTCTGTCTCCCCAAATCAGCCCAAATTAGCAGCCCAGTGCTCATCACCCAGCAAACCCAATCACCAGCAACTGCTTGATTTGACTTGTGGTTTCCTAAGAGGCAGAAACATCTCAGCAAGGAGAGTCTGGAGCATCCCTGTGAGGTCAGGCCTGACCAGCAGCACCTCCCTTCATGCCCTTTAAGTCCTGGCTATTGCTAATTATTCCCACACTGGGGCTCCAGGTCAAGAAGGGCATTGCCAGTCCCCAGCAGCACGGGCAGGAGACCCCCAGAGCTGGAGCAAAGCAGGAATTCTCAAACAGCACAACACCTGGAGATGCAAGTTCAGGAGGCTGCCTTTCCTCCCCATTTCTGGCTGGATTTAGCCCACCCAGGGCTGCACTGGACTTCAGACAGGATGGAGAGAGATGTGGACCTGGGAGGAGGGGTACCCCTGATCTTGCATTTCCCCTGTGTTCTGGTAAGGACTGAGCTCTCTGAGGAAAACATGGGAACTGCTGCAGCCCTTCCAGGGCTGGAGATGACTCTCCCTTAGCTGAGGTTTTAGTTTCACGGGTGGGAGTGGGGGGATCATTGCCTTCATCCTACAAAGCAGAGAGCAAAGCACAGCAAAGCAGCCGGCAGCAGCGGGGCTGCAGGGGCCGTGCCCAGGGTCACTGCCACATGCCACCCACGTCCCCGTTCTTGTGGAACTCGTGGAGGTGGTCAGCATACCTGGGGAGAGAGCAGAGCCACGTTAGCCTGCAGCCAGCCCCAGGTGCTCGGGCAGCCCAGCACTGACTCCAAGGGGCCGTTCCTTGAGGACAAGCACCGTGCTCTGCTCCAGAGCCAGCAGGGAATTGGAGTCATGGCATGGGTCTGACACCCCCCAGGTCTCCAGGATCACTTTTATAAACCTTTATCATAAATCTTTATCAGGATTCCTCCTGGGCAAGGGCTGCCTGCAGGAAAGGCTTTGGAGAACACCCAACAGAACACAAGCGGTTCCCTGGTCCGTGAGCTTTTTCTCCCCCCTCCCTCACTGGGTTTAAAGCCCAATTAACTGGCCCTGTTTCCAGCACTGGGGTGCCCAAAAAATCTGCTGCAGACCACCAAGGCCTGCCCACCAAGCAAGCCCTGGGGCCGGGCTGGCCCAGCCTCTCACTCACTTCTTAGCACAGAAGGCGCTGCAGTCCCGTCCCACGCTCTCGCTCCAGGCAGTTTTGTAGAGCACCTGCAAGGGAAGGAACAGGATCAGCTCTGCTCCCTCCTCCATCCCAGCCCCTCCTCACTGCAGTCTGTGCCACTGCTGTGCCAGCCTGGCCCTGCCATGCCATCCTGAGAGGCACTCGTGACAAGGGCACGCAGTGACAGGGCAAAGGAATGGCTTCAAACTGATAGAGAGCAGGTTTAGGTGTGATACCAGGGAGGAATTCTTCCCTGGGAGGGTGGGCAGGCCCTGGCACAGGGTGCCCAGAGCAGCTGTGGCTGCCCCTGGATCCCTGGCAGTGCCCAAGGCCAGGCTGGACAGGGTTTGGAGCAGCCCAAGGTGTCCCTGCCATGGCAGGGGTGGCACTGGGGGATTTTTAAGGTCCCTTCCCAGCCACGCTGTGATTCTGTGGTCACCAGCATGGGGAACCCCAGTGTGCTGCAGGGGCTGCCCTCAGGATGGTCAAGATGACCTTTCCCAGTGGGTTATTTTTACTGGGACAGTGCTGCTGTGGCTCTGGTGGTTTGGGATGAGGCTCAGGGCTGCACATGGATGGAGATGTATTTTTGGAACAGGCTTAAGGAAGGTCAGTGCCTGGCTTGGCTCCTTTTTACCTTTGTGCCTCCGTGTTCCCATTGCAGAGCCGAGGTCTGAGGAGGCAGGAGGCAGTGCTGGGCTTTGGGAAGAGGGAGAACCCTCCCATCCCCAGCTGATTGCTTCAAGCCTTGGGGGTTTGTAAGCTGTTCCACCAGGGAATCACCCTAAGCACACAAACACCCAGAGCACACCCAGAGCAGGGTAACTGGAGTCTCCCAGGACTGTGGCAGAGATGTCACTGCCACTGTGGGGATGGAGGAGCAGGGGCACACACAGTTCATCCCCAGCCAGGCAGTGCTGGGTGCTGGATTTCAGGCTCTTTTGTGTCTAGATGATGTAAGATCATTCCAGCCATGTAATATTTATGAATTTTCTTTTTTTTTTCTTTTTTTTTTTTTTGGGTTAGAGCTTTAAACTTTAATGATGTTTAACTTTTTATTTCCTTTGCTCCTTTCCTCACCAAAATAACTTTGAGAGCAGGACAGAAATATTGTTCTGATTTGGCTTTCATCTCACTTCCTTGTTTAATTATTGATGATTGTTTGGCTTTTTTTTCCTCCCTGAAATGACAAATAAACTCCCAGAAACTGTGCAAGGATACATGAGGAGTTTGCACCATGACAAACTCCCAGGAGATCTGGGCTGGCTGAAGCCTCCATACCTCCCAATCCTCTGCTTCTTTCCTTTCAACCCTAATGGGAAAACTTGAAAACTAGAGAAAAACAGAGCCACAGGGCATGTTAGGAGCAGGGGGAGAGCCAGAGCTCATCCCTGGAGAGGCAGCAAATGAATTCCACTGGTCTGGAGGTTATGATGCACCCAGGAATAGGATCCTCATGGTCTACAACCAGGTAGTGTGGGCTCAGGGGCATGCATTTTATTCCTTACTGATGGTATTAGATTCATAATAATTAACCAAAATTTCGCTGCCCACTAAGCAGAGCTTGCTTGGCAACACATTAAACTCAGTGTGAGCTCCTGGCTTGGCACCACCACGATGCCATGGCTGATCCCAGGAACGACATGAGCACACAGACAGCTCCCAGCTCCTGCCCTTGGGCAAGCCTGTGCCCACCCAGGGTGGGGTTTCCACCCTGTGAAGCCGAGGGGACATCCCTTGGCACGCCCATGTCCCACGCTCCATCCGTGCCGTGCCTGCAGAGCCACCGGCACACTCTGGCTTGGCACAACACCTCAAACCAGCCCAAACCCCCCCTGGAGGGGAGGACAGGGTGTTCTGTCTCAGTGCCCACCCCCGTGGGGCACCCCTCACCAGGAAGACGAGGCAGTGCAGGAGCAGGGTGTAGAAGAAGGCCACGGTGCGAGCGGTCTTGTTGGACAGGATGAGCCGGCCCTGCGGGAGAGCAGAATGCAGATCCCACTTCAGTGTGGATCACTGGACAGCAGCTCCCCTCAAACGGGCTCGGAGAGGTCCTGGCCAGCACTGGGAGCCTGCTCCTGCCAGACCCTGCACAGACGTGCAGTGAGTGGTGTTTGCCACCCCCTGTGCCCAGCTCTGAGCAGTGATGCTCCTTCAGAGGCTGCACAAGAGCCCATGCTCTCAGCCCAAACATGCCCAAACCAAGGTGGGTTCAGTGTGGGCTTTCCCCCACTGAAAACCCTTCTGGGGGTTTGTTCTGAGTTGCTTCAGCCCAGCCCTCTCCAGCAGCTCTCCCTGCTCCTGCTGTGCCAGCCCTGCTCCTCAGAGAAGCCCCAGCAGTAATTAAGCTCTGCACATCTTTAATTTGTGAGCTCAAACAACTTTGTGATTTGCAGTGTCCCCTCGTCGCCTCCTGAGCAGGGCACTGGAGCCAAGGCTGTGTTGGTGTCCCCAGAGCTGGGCCCTGGTGTCCCCTTGCTCTGTCCCAAAAGCTTTGCTCTCCACCCTTGGTGAGCCTGTGCCACCCCCAAGCTCACTGGGGGCTGGAAACCTGTGGGGTTGGGATGAATTGCCCTCCACCCCTCATTTTGTACAGGCCACTGAACCACAGCCAGCCCCTGATGATGCCTGAGCCCTTTTGGCACAGCACACCAAGGTCCCAGTGGGAAAACCTTCATGCCCACCCCTTCAAAAGCACAAAAACCAGGAGCAGCAGAGCAGTGGCTTCATAGGACGGGTCCTGCCTTCCTTCATAGCCAGTCTTTATTCCTGCTGGAACCCAGGGACTCATTATGGACATAAGCACATTCCCCAAACACCACACAGGCTTTCCAAAGCTGGCATTAAAACCCACAGATCTCCCACCAAACCCATTCCGGGCTGAAATCGTCTTTGCTATTCACGGCCACGGCGGAGGCTGCTGTAACAAACAAGATTATGTTCTTAAATATTCCCAAGGAATAACTCCCCTAAGTCAGTTTTTTTTTTGTGAATGCCTTTCATTAATTCTCCGTGGTGCTAGCACGCCACACAATCCATATTCATGTTGGCATTTGCTTGGTTTTTATGCAAATGACAGCTCTGCCTTTATTCCAGGATATCTCTGTGTTCTCTCAGCCCCACAGTCCCACATTCACCTCCCTTGTGCTGGAGAGCTGGGGGTTAACTCAGCCAAAACCCCGTCCTGAGCCTGCTGCTAATGCCACAAATTCCACTATAAGTCAGATTTCCTCAATAACCATATTTTTAGCTCAGAAAGTTATACCCAAGAGAGGGCAGCCCAAGCTTGCAGTGGCAGCAGTCACCTCTGTGGCTCAGCCAAGGACCCTCTGCTCTGCAGACACCACAGCTTCCCCAGGATCTCCCCTGACGCTTTTGTGGAAGGAAGGGCCAGAGCAGGAAGGATCAGGGCTTGGCAAGGGGTTTTTAAGGAGAATGCAATGAGAAGCCAATGTGTGGAGCAGAGATCTTCCCTGGAGTGCTGGACCCTCTGCAGCCCCTCACACTCCTGCTCCCCACATGTTGGGGTGCTGGGGCTCTCTGGGGGGGTCTCCTGTGCTGGAGGCTTTGCCCCTGGCTGGGGGTGCAGCCTGAGCCCCACACCATGTTACAAACCAGAGGAGAGGTGCTTGGAGTCATAGAACAGAATCACAATTGTCTAAGTTGAGACAGAAATCCTTGAGTCCAACCATCACTGCCAAGCCCACCACCAAACCACGTCCCCAGGTGCCACATCTCCCTGTCCCTGAAACGCCTCTGGGGACAGTGATGCCACCCCTGCCCTGGGCAGCAAGGGAGGAAAGGGACTGCTCCTAACCCAAACTCCAGCTCTGCACCCCGCCCAGGACAGCAGGATGGGCCCTTCCACTGCCCCAGAGCCCCATTCCCCTGCAGGACTGGGCTAAGATCCCCTCAGCTCCCAGCAGTGCTCACCATGCTCAGCGTGGCTTTGTCCCAGGGACTGAGGCTCAGGTACTTCCTCTGGCGTTCCTACAAGGAAACCATACAAGATTTGGAGGCTCAGAAGGCTATTTGGGGTTTGCAAAACACAGAAGGAGCTGTGTGCCCCAGGATGCTTCTATTTGCCCCCTGACCCCAGCCATCATCTGGGCACAGTGACTTTTATTTATTTTGTTTTGTTTTTGAAAGCAAAGGATGTTTGAGTGCATTTCATTCTATCAGAGCTCCCTGGATTTCATCTGGGCATGATCCCAGAGGGGCTGATGCAGAGGGAGGGTGCTGGGAGCCTTTCATACCTTCCTGCTGAAGGAGGAGAAGGGGTCCAGGCGTTCCTCGTACTGCGAGGAGTAGCGCTGCTCCGTGTCATCCCTGCTGCTGCCCTGTGGGAGCAAAGGCAGGTGAGAGCCACAGGGACACCCAGCACAGGAACAGAACGCTGAGCTCCCCCATTTGGAAGAAAACACCCCCAAGGATGGAGCAGCACAGCCCAGAGCTGAGCCACGGGGCTGACAGCATCTGTCCCCTTCAGAAAGGAGAAGCACAACAGGAGCTGTGGAATAAAGTCCTTTTTTCACAGAATTGTGGAATGGTTTTGGGTTGGTTTGTTTCAGTATTTTGGGCTCTTTCCATGAAATAATTGTCACCTGTGTCATCCTCACAGAGCTCACCTGGGCTGCTGCAAATCCCACCCTGAACTCCACTGCTGCTGGGCCAGGTGGGAGGGAGACAGAGGCTTAGGAGGAGGAAATCATTGCTCAAACATAGAGCTGTTATAGGCTGGGAAGAGGGCAAGGAAAATGAAGAAAACCCCTTGAAAGAAGGGAAAGATTAGGGTGGGTTCAGACAGGATGGATTTTATCCTTCTCCTGTATAATTCCCCTTACACAGCCCTGCTGCAGGGAGCCCCGAGGATGCTCGTGCAGCCTCCCTGCTCCTCCTTCCTCCACCTCTGCAGGAGCTGCAGATTCCACACCATTCCTGCCCAAACCCAGCCTGGGAAGAGCCCACGCTGCCACCAGCGCTGGGCACAGCCTGCTGCAGGCTCTGGCTCCTTGCTGCAGTGCTGGTTCCCTCTCCCAGCACGGCACCACTCCGCAGTGCTCGCACTCCCCCAGGGCTTTCTGGACCTGTTCCTACGTGCACAGGGCTGCCCTGCCTGGTTGTTACACCTCTGTGTAAACCTTTAGTAAGCCTCACACTCTGCAACCCGAGCCTGGGGTCACTGTGGTGAGAGCAGAGCCCGATTTAGGGGTGAGGAGCTGCCGCAGCCTGGCCAGTGCAGTGATCTTTGCTGAGTATTTTTAACGTGTCACATGTCCCATTAGGGGGTGAATTATGCAATCCCCTGCGCTGCTGCCATGGAGGGCTTTGCTCTTTAGCTCATGGCAATGGCATTCAGGGGTTGCCTTGTGGCAGAGGATAAACATGGAGATGATATTCCACAGGAGAAAGGGGAAAAAATGTCAGAGGGGACGACCTGGCGTCATCACGGGGACATAAAGAAAGAACCAAATAAGGTGCCTGAAGCTGCAGGAGTTTCCCACCACCAAATGCTATTAAAATATCCCTCAACAAAGCAGACTCGGTGCAGGCAGCATGGAAAGGCAGCAGCCAGGGGGAAGGAAGGCAGGGAATGGGCGTCCCCTCTGTGAGTGGCACTTTGGCATTTCTAAGGAAAGCCCGAGGTCAGGAGAGCCTGGCTCTGACAGGGAAGGGCTGGCAGTGGAAAGCTCCCAGGAACTCCTGAGGGACACAGCAGGAGCAGAGCAGGTTGCAGCAAAGTCTGGTTCCCCTTCCCAGCCTTCTCCTGCCCTTTCTGGGATGATTTTGGGATGGCTTCTTCTCTTTCGTCTTCTGGCTGCTCAGGGAGCAGCTCTCTCTGCTGGCTACAAGAAGTTCAGGAATGAGCACAAGTGGGACAGGATGAATTATTTTCCAGGCTGTGCTGCAGGGGTTTGTTGCAGGAGGTCCCAGTTTAACCTCTGGCAGCCTGGTCAGGCAGAAGTACCCACACCTGCCTGCTCGAGCACCACACTGCCAGCAGTGAGCAGCAGAGCGGGCTGTAGCAGCTCTGTTAGGGAGGATCTTTCTGCCAAAGATCCCTCAGCACAGTTCTGAACTGCCTTCCTGGCTGGGAGAACCTTTCCCACCCCAGTTAGCTCCAGCTTCCATGCAGGCTGCACACTGGAAATGTGCAATTTCTGTGTCTGGGGCTGTCTGCTGTGTGAGCCCAGTCCGAGGAGGGACAGACAGACGGACAGGTGGACACTCACCCGGCCAGGGTAGCTCTGCAGGAACTTGATCTTCTCGTAGAGCTTGATGTTGTCAGCTCTGAGGGTGTCCAGCTCGCTCTGCAGGGCGTGCACCGTGTGCTGCAGCATCCTGTTCTCCTGCACGGGGAGCAGAGGGACAGTGGCATCCAGCCAGGGGGCACTTGGGGCATCCAGGCATCAGTCCCTTCCATCCCAGGAATTAAACCCCCCCGGCTTGGAATTCAAATTGCTCCCTAATTCAAACTGGGCCAGGTGTGGCAGAAGGGGGCTCCCAGTCCTGACCAAGAAGGCCAGGAAGGGCTGGGGTAGCCAAGGAGGCTGAGGGGGGCTTTGGGATGGGAGGGGCTCCCACAGGAGCTGCAGACACAACCAGACAGCTTGGAAAAGGTCATTTTGAGCTCTACTTCAATTTGTTATCCCAAAATGTATCATCTATGTGCTTTTTCCATGGCACTCCCAAACACTGTGCCAGGAGCACAGGGACACAGGGACAGAGGGACAGAGGGACAGAGGGACACAGGGACAGAGGGACAGTGGGACAGAGGGACAGAGGGGTCTTTTGGGTCCCTGCAGCCCCAGCCCCAGCAGCCTCACCCCCTCCAGCTCCTGGTTCTTGGCCCGGAAGCGTTCCCTCTGGCTGGAGATGATGGACAGCAGGGAGTCCACCTGGCCCTCAGGGAAGGAGGGGCCAGGGGATGCAGGGTGACCTGTGGACGAGGTTTGGTGTGAGAGGTGACCTGGTGGATGCCCACCACCCACGCCAGGGGTGTGCTCAAGGTCCTCCTGCTGTGGGACCTTGGGGACACCCAAATCCACCCCTGTGCACAGTTATTACAACATAGACTGCTATTTATGTGGTTTTTTCCATTTTTTTGACTCAAAATGAACAGGAAAACCAACTGCATTACTTGGTGCAACCCCTGGCTGCCTTTCCCTGACTCCAACCCTCCCCATCCCTGCCAGACTCTGTCCTTGGCCTCTGCAGCAGCTGCAGCATTAAAATAAAGCCCCAGAGCCACAATCCTCTCCCCTACCCCAACCCCTCCTCCACCACCAGCTTGCTATGCCCAGGACCCCAATTTTTGTGTGTTCCACATGGGTTCCCCCCTTGATGGGGCTCTGTGGGTGCCTGGGGGGCTGTGGCCATCCCTGCTCTTCCTTCCTGGCAGTGGCATTCACAGCCAAGGAGAAATGTGTCCCCAAGGCCATGACTCAACCAGCTGCACTGAGCAGTTATTCATGGAGCAGGATGGGTGGCTGCAGGTTGTTTAGCTTGGTGGGACTGTTGCTGTGATAATGTTTATCTTGTGTTTTCAAAACCTTTCAAAACAAACAAAAAAAGAGCCAAGCAAAAAATAGGAAAAAAAAGGAAAGGATATTTTTTTCCCCCAGAGGAGCAAGGAGTTGTTATTTTTTTGATTCATTTTCTCCTGCAGACCTCAGCACAGGGGCTGATGTACAGGAAATGTTTCACTCTCTGGCTCTGGAGGGGTTTGCTGTGGGAAGAGCAGGAGGCAGAGCACAGAGCTGGTGGGTTCAGCCGGGGTTCTCCAGCTCAGCACAGCCTGGCACGTGCCCGCTGCACCCCTGGCAGCCCCAGAGGATGGCACACCATGCCCAGCAGGGAGAGCTGCCCAGAGGGGACCCAGTGAGCAGGGGCTGCAGCCCTGGAGAAGCGACCCCCTGCCCTGCTCACCGTAAAACTGCGCCGTGGCCTCCTTGATGGGCTCGGGGATCCTCTCCAGCCCGGGGCTGGCCGCGCCCTGGCAGCAAAAGGGCAGAAATTAAACATTGTCCTGGGAAAGCAGCCCCTGCTGGTGCTGCCCCGGCAGCCACAGCCCTTCCCTGCAGGATGGGGCTGAGCCAGCGGGGCTAAACGGGGAGGGGAAGGGATGGATGGGCCCTGGGGGACACCAGTGCCACCCCATAATAATAATAATTATTATTATTATAATAATAACAACAATAATAACAATAACAATAATAACAACAACAATAACAATAACATTGTATTAGTAATTAATAATAAATAATAATGATAATAATGATAAAAATCAGTAATTAATAATAATGAATGTTAATAATTAATTATGATTAATAATAATTTAAAAACCAATGGTAATTATAATAATAAATATTTGTAATTCATAATAAAGAATAATGATAATAACGAAAATTAATACTTAATAACGATAATAATGAATGTTAAAAATCAATTATTATTGTTAATAATAATATAACAATTATAATGATAATAACAAATATTAGTAATTAATAATAAATAGTAATTATAATAACGAAGAAATATTAATTAGTGATGATTATGTATATTAATAATTAATTATTGTTGTTAAGAATAACAACAATAATAATAAGCACAATGATAATGATAATAATAAATATTAGTAATTAAGAAGAAATAATGGTAAAAATAACGAAAATTAATAATTAATAATGATAATTATGACTACTAATAATTAAGTAGCAGTTGTAGTAGTTGTAGTAGTAATAATAATGAATGTTTAAAATTAATCATTACTGTTAATAATAAATAATAAAATTGATAATGCTAATAATATTACCAATTGATAATAAATAATAATAATAACAAAAAGTAATAATTAATAATGATAATAATGAATGTTAAAAATAAATTATTATTATTAATAATATAACAATTATAATGATAACATATATTAGTAATTAATAATATATACGAACGACAATAATGAAAAATTAATAATTAATGATGATGATTTTATTATTATTATTAATAATAATAATGATAATGATAATGATAATGATAATGATAATGATAATGATAATAATAATAATAATAATAATAATTGATGATAACAACAACCCCAAAAAACCAAAACCAAGACGGGGGCACGGCCTGTGCCCGGCCTGGGCAGGGTTACCTCAGCCTCGGGGCGCGGCACGGCAGACAGGGCCTGGATGGTGCTGAGGTCGTGCTCCAGCTTGGCCACGAGCTCCTTCTGGGCAGCCAGGCTGGCCAGGGCCTCGCTCAGCTGGAGCTGCAGCTCGGCACAGCGCACTGCAAGACACGGCCAGGGCTGTCACCCCGGGCCCGGCTGTGCCAGGGGCACCAAGGAGCCCTGAGCCCCCCTGGGGCACCCGAGCAGCGCAGAGCAGCAGCCCGGCTCTCTGCTCCTGCCTGGGGGCACAGCTGCAGCTCTGCCCACCCCGGGCTCCAGCCCTCCCTGGGGCCGGGCACGGGCCCTGGGGGGAGCAGTGCCAGCTCCCAGTGCCACCTCCCAGTGCCACCCCCCAGTGCCAGCTCCCAGTGCCACCTCCCAGTGCCACCCCCCAGTGCCAGCTCCCAGTGCCACCTCCCAGTGCCACCCCCCAGTGCCAGCTCCCAGTGCCACCTCCCAGTGCCGCCTCCCAGTGCCAGCTCCCAGTGCCAAATTCCCAGTGCCAGCTCCCAGTGCCAGCTCCCAGTGCCACCTCCCAGTGCCACCTTCCAGTGCCAGCTCCCAGTGCCAGCTGCCTGCACTGGCACAGCTGCTTCAAAGGCACCAGCCAGGCATTTTTGGTGCCCTGGGGTACCTGGCAGCATCCTGGCTGGGCAGAGCAGGGGCACCTGGAGGGGATTAAGGGGAGCTGAGCCCAGGTCTGCTCTGCACAGGAAAGGTGATGGAAGAGGCTGTGGGGGCTGGGAGAGGCACTCACAGGGCAGATGGGGCAGCGGGGCCTGCAGCAGGGTGGGGACACCCCCGGGAGGGGCTCAGGTGGCACCACTCCTGCCCCGGGCACGGGGCCAGGCCGTGCAGCCCCCGGCACTCCCGCTCAGCCAATTTTCTACAAAGGATCCCTCTTCCCAGCTGCCCCCCCAGAGTAAAACCCACACCCTAAACCACAACAGGCACTGCTGGAATGCTCCAGGAGCAAAACAAAAAGCTCTGTTCCCCTCGTGTAACCCCAGATGGGCCCAGATGTGAAGCAGTGAAGCTGCAGCTACAGAGGCACGGGAGCAGCCCCGCAGGGCAAGCTCTGTGCTCCATTGGCAAATCCACCCCAAAACTGTCCTGCAGCAGAATTCGACCTGTTTCACCTTTCTCCCTGGCTGCCAGCAGTGTCTGGGCCTCTCCCTGGCTGGAAAACCTGCTCAGGTTCAGAGCTGGTGTTCTGCACTGCCAGCATCTCCACTGTGGGGATGCAGGATTCACCCCTCTGTGCCTGGATTTCCAGGTGGGTCAAAGCTCAGGTCCCATCTGTTCCAGTCCCTCCCTGATAATTCCTGTTGTAATTATTCCCCTAATTTCCAGACAGCTGGAAGGCAAAAAATTTCCTCATTTATCAACAGCCAGGGAGCAAGAAGTGCAGGGGTTGCCTGGGGAGCAGCAAGGGCAGGCTGTCCTCAGGGCTCCTACTCTCACTGAGCCTTCAGACAACGTGTGCACAGCCCAATTCCAGCTCTCCCAGTCTTGCCAGGCTGGGAAATGCTCCACACACCCAGAAACCAGCTGTGGAGAGAGCTCCTGGCACAGGGAGTGATGCCCTGGCCACAGGGCTGGACTGAGAGCAGCAGGGATGGAGGCTCAAAGTGATGCCCAAAGTGACACTGCTTCCCCAGGAATCAGGGTCTTTGCTGGGGCAAATTCCCCTTCTTTTTGTAGACGTGGCACTTGGGGACATGGTAGTGATGGACTAAGGATGATCTTAAAGGTCTTTTTCAACCTAAACCATAAGAAAGACAATTACTGTGTTGGTGTAATGGAATCTCAGAGTGGTTTGGGTTGGCAACAAACTTAAAGCCCATCTCATTCCACCCCCTGCCATGGGCAGGGACACCTTCCACCTGCTCCAAGCCCTGTCCAGCCTGGCCTTGGGCACTTCCAGGGATCCAGGGGCAGTCACAGCTGCTCTGTGCCAGGGCCTAACCCCCTCACAGAGAAGAATTCCTTCCCAATTTCCAGTCTAAACTTAGATTGGATAAACTTCTTTCTGTTTAAAGCCATTCTCCTTCCCATGTTATTCAGAAGCACCAAGCCTCACTGCAGGGAAAGGGGGGTGGCACATGCTTTGAACACAACATGGATTTATTTTCCCCCTCTGATATTTACATTTTAGAGCCCCAATAAGAGACTCAGGATGGAGCAGTAGTTGTGCTAAAGGCACATCCCACTGGAGGTCAGTATTTCTCCAGGAATGGGGAATCCCTGCCTGCTCCAAAACATGGGTGGCCTGATGCAAAATATTTGCATCAACAAGATTTGGAAAGAAGAAAACCTCTTCCCTACGGTTAATTATTCAATTGGCTGTCTTTTAAAATTGCATTAAAATGTAATTGGGAAGCTGTTGCTGGCCAAACATGGGCTGGGGGGCCCAACTCAGCACGAGGCACTGCTGAGCACCCTGCTCAAGATTCACCAGGAGGTTACCTGGGACAGGAATTGCTCCCTGGCCTCCCACCCTGCCCAAAAATCCTCTGCAGAGCTGAGCTTTGGAGCCTGCAGAAGGAGACCCAGCTCCTGCATCTCTCTCTTAAATGATCCTTTTGGCTTCTGAGTTACATGGACTGAGTTTTTCAATTTAAGAGAAAAAAGGGTCACCAAAGCTCTCAGTTTTAGAGGGATCTGCATCCATCCTTCCCTTGGGTTTCACTCTGCTTGGCCATGAAACCACCATGAAAACAGAAAAGGCTGCAACCGTGTCTGACACTGAAAGCAACCAAACACACAGAGCTTCCCTCTCATCTCCCTGTCAGTGTCACTCCTCACAGTTGGTTTTTGGTTTTTTTTTTAATCATAACTTTCTCTTTTCACGGGGGCCGCGGCCACCCGCGAGCTCGGCACTTCTGTGCCAGCGACTCTTCACCTGCAGCAGCAGGAGCAGGGCTCTGCCGGGCAGCCAGGGCAGCTCAGGCACTGAATCCAGCAAAAGGAATCTGCCTTTGTGCTCCCTGAGCTGCCGAGCCCTGCTCTGACCCCTCAGATGTGCAAACACCTCAAAGGCCGGGGAGAGAAGAGCTACTGCAGAAGGCAATGGGACAAAGAAGGTGAAGCCCTGGGGAAAATGGGTATTTTATAAAGTATCTTCAGCCTCAAACTCTGCCAGCTCTGGCTTTTAAAAAGCCAGGCCTGGCATTGCCATGGCCCTATGAAGAAAAGAGCAGAAGTGCAGGGCTGGGCAGCCCCAGCCTGGCACACACAGGGCTGGTTTCCCCCGTCTGATGCACAGAAAATCAGAAGCTGGGACTGGACTATTCCCATCCCTGGAAGTGCTCAAGGCCATGGATGGGGCTCTGGGCAGCCTGGTCCAGCTGTCCCTGCCCATGGCAAGGGGTTGGGCTTGGTGATGGTAAAGGTTCCCTTCCAGCCCAAACCATTTAATAATTCTGTGATTCCCTGCCAAGCACTGAATGAATCCTCAGAAGGAGCCTCTGCTCAAAGAAAATGCTCTGAAGAAATGCCTTTTCTGGGAATTCTGTGTGCCCAAGGGGATGACACTGCCATGGGATGAATGTTTCTGGGAATAACATCAAGGACCTGTATGGACAGGTCGTGTGGTGGGACACACAGTGAAGAAACAAAACCCAAATTGAGAAGACAAGATTGACACGAGTCTCACACTTCTTTTGTTGTGAAAAACCTGGTCAGCCTCTTGCCATTCCAAAGCTGCAGGTTAAACCCTTGAAGTGATTATTGAAGAAAACAGTCCTGGAGCCCCAGTGGCAGGCTGGAGGGGGCAGAGCCTGGCAGATGCAGGGGGGGCTCTCTGGGAGTGCCCCCGAGCCACAAGCCCAGCGCTGCCACAGAGCAACAGCAACTCTGCCTCCTGCAACAAGCCCCAGCAACTGGGCTCCCTTGGCAAATCATCCAAAATAAACAGCATCTGTTTTCACAGATGGAGAAAATTAAGACATACTAGCAACTTAGTTTGAAGTTATAAGGGCAGACATAAATAAATGAGAGGCAATCTTTCCATAAGATGGTGGCTTGATTACTGAGGGTACAGACAGATGAATAAATCACCTTGGGGTGAGATAGGCTCTAACTTGCTACACGTCCATGGGACCAGGGAAACTGCTCAAGTGGACCCTCAGGGCCCTGAGGAAATGAGAGGTGAGCGGTGTAGCTGAAGGGATAGGGGTAGGAGCACACACATGGGCAGTTATGGCAAATTAGCTGATGCTCTGCGAGTTCACACCCTGATTTGCCTCGTGGAACTTTTTAATCTCCCTGCATTTGCTGTCTGGCCTCCCTGAATTTACATAATGTAAAAAAGAAAAAGGAACAGAAAACAAGCTGAGAAGTGATGTGGCACGCTCTCTTTGAAAAGTCAACTGAAGTGCATTGAAAGCCACGACTTCAAAGGTTTGAAGTCTATTTTATTGACTGGAAGGAAGATGATGGTGAGATAAGTAAACCTTGGAGTGCCTTGGCACGAAGGCTCAAAGCTGGAGACTCACTCAGCACAAACAGGGGTGTCTGAGAGTGCCAGGGCAGGAGCAGAAGCCAAAGGAAGAAGCAGGAAACTGGGTCTGCCACGGACCCTTTGATTTTTCCAGCTCTTTCACCTTTCCCCATGCTGGGCCACTCCAGTTCATGACTGGACAGTCACATCTGAGCTGAAATCATTGCTCTTCCCCATGAAGAAAACGTGCCAAGACTTCTTGGCATCGCTCTCCAGGAGCCTTTTCAAGCCAACAAAGTCTTACCTCCGGCTCTGCCTGATGCCAGAGCTCCCAAGGTTTACACATAAACTCAGGCCCAATTTCAGGCTCTTGAAACACTTGGCATTTAGCGTTTAAGGAAGTCTGGAAAAGGCTGTTATTGCCCAAAGTCCTGCTCCCCTTCCAGGAGAATCAGTGGAGATGACTCGACCTTGACCCTGCTGTTTGCAGCTGGAGGATGGGGAGCACACGATCCAAACGCTGCAGATTCAACCCTGGATGCACAAGATGATTTTCTCTGCTTTCTTTTTTTGGTCTGTGAAGACACCAAGGCAGAAAGATCTGAGCCAAAACCCTTCCTGCAACAGGAAGGTTGTCAAAGTCCTTTCACCATTGCACAGCCTGATGGCTCCAGTTCTGTCTTGAGCTTTTCATGGTGAGAGAAAACATTTCTGCCTGGCTCAGAGTGTGTGGGAGTCACTCAGTCCACCTCAGCTTCATGCAAAGCCTTTTCCTTGGGGCCACCACTGCTGGGAGCTGTCAGCAGGCTGAGGAACAGGACAAGGAGGCAGGGAATGATGGAATGTTTCTTTCTACAAGTCACCAGAGCCCTGTCTGTGGGCTCTGAGGTGCAAATCTGCTCAGAAGTAAAGGCTGAAGAGGAGGTTGTAGTAGAAAAGCCCAGCTGAGCATCTCACCTCCCATGAGGCAATGAAAAATCAGTGCCACTCAAAGGGACTGTACTGCTCCAAAATGTCCCCAAAGTAAATAAAGATCAAGTGCTCCAGAGATCTCACCAATACAACAGGAACACAAAGGAATTGGGCTTTTTGGAGATTTTAAAGCAACTTTTGTAGAAATCTCCAGGGAGGGAGGAAAGGTCACTCAGCTCCAAGAGTTCCTGAGTAGCCAAAATTCCTGGATTATTAGCCTGGGAATCATCTCAGCCTGCAATGCTGCTTCTGGGCTGTCCTGGTCCATCTGTACCTGCCACGAGGGCATTCTCTGACCAGACCCTCTGCAGGGCTTCTGAAAGGGCAGAAAAAGCAAGGAGAGGATGAAAAAGAGGAATGATGAGAACTCTAAAAGCCACCTGTAAGTTCTAGCACGACCTCCTGGTCTCCAGGCACAGGGGTCAGGCCGGGAAAAGCTCCAGGAGCACAGAGATGAGGTTCCTCTGCAGATACAGAGTTGTAAGGGAAGACATGAAGAACATCAGTGAGGTCCTTCAGGGGTGATACAGGAGATGAGCAGCTCCAGCAAGGGATGGCACTGGCACCAGTGAAGGCAGCAAGAACAGCCCTGCTCAGTTTTACTTTCCTGTGCTGCCAGAGAGACAAGAGAAAACAGGGACAAGTAGAGAGCAGATCACGTCCAGCACTCTGAGAACAACATTTGAGACTTATCTGCCCAAGTGACAAAGGAAGCAGAAGGAAAAGCCCCAGCTGCCATGCTCATTCCAACACCAGCATCCTTCTCTGAGCTCCTGCTGCCCTCTCCTCGGGGCAGGCTTGGGAAATGGCCTTGGGGAAGAGAGAAGGAGCCACCAAAGTGCAGAATGACAGGACAAGGGGGGATGGTTTTCAAATAAAAGAGGCTGATTCAGGTGAGTTCTAAGGAAGTTGTTTTTTTTATGATGAGGGTGCTGAGGCCCTGGCACTGGGTGCCCAGAGGAGCTGTGGCTGCCCCTGGATCCCTGGAGTGCCCAAGGCCAGGCTGGATGGGGCTTGGAGCAGCCTGGGACAGTGGGAGGTGTCCTTTAAAGGTCCCCTCCAACCCAAACCATCCCCTGACCCTCTGGGGGCTCCCTCCCTCCTCTCTGGGTTTCTCTGCCACTTGCTGCCAGAAGAGGTGCAGGTGAGATTTCTTCTCCCTCCCCTGCTTTCCTCCCTTTCTTTTCACATTTTGAGGGCCTGCTGGGAAAGGAAGGTTTGAAGGATTTCTCCTTCCCCTTCCTCCTGGCCCAGCCACTCCAAAATAAACAGCCCCCAGCAAAGAAACCCAGCACTGCTTAATAAATTCACCCTGTAAGGAGAGAGATTTCATAGAAGAAGGGATTATTTCCAAGGGTACTAAGATAATTACATGGGTAACTTGGAAGAGTTCAAGAAAACAGTTTGAATTTTCTTATCAGTTTCCCATAGCTTGGAGCAAAAAGAAAATAAAATGCTGTGCTGTAATCAAATCATGTTTTCTGAAGCCCTCTGTTGGCAACTACACAATTCCTTCACCACTTCCATTAAGACAGAAATACTGAGGAGAAAATGACAGCATTTCCAAATGGAAAGAAGTGGGGCTCAGGAGCACCAGGTCAGCCACTCCCAGCTTCTTACCCGGTGGGAACATGTGAAAAAATATCCCTTTTCCCACTGAAAGTCAAACTGGCTCTCACTGCTGGTGGAGCAGAAGCACAGCCAGGACCTTGGCACTGAGGTGTGAATTCCTCCTGCACCCAAGGATGCCACAAACAAGGACTTTTCCCATAAATCCAGCACATCCCTCCAACATTTCCTATAAAAATCTCACCCATCCAGCCCCAGCAGCAGCTCTGTCCCAGCAGGAACTCCAGTGATGTCCCAGTTCAAACCAGTAAAGGTCTATGGGGACACACAGCATGCACTTCTTCTAAAAAACCACAATTTTACATCCTTTTTAAAGGCTGCCCCAATAAAGTTATGGTGGGAGATCCACCTCTCTCCATGGAAGGCCATAAGTATCTGCTCCTGACCTCTCAGATGCTTCCTTGTGGTTTGGGTTGCCTTCCTAACTTCCCAGAATTAACTTTTTGAGATTTATACTTGAGAGAACCACCTGGCTTTATCCCAAGATGCAAAATTCTGAGCTACTGTGAGCTTTCTCCAGGTCAGTGCTTTCTCAAGTTCAACACACCCTTTGCTTATGACCACATGTGACATTTTAGGAGTTTCATGCTGGTATCACCTGAAGAGAAGTGCAGGTTACAAATACACAAATCAACCTACCTGAGGCATGGCATTTTAAAAGTCTAGCTGCTTAGCATAAAGTTTAAAAAAAATTAGGATCAAATTATACACAATATTACAATTTATAGCAATCAACAGTTGGACTAGTTAATAAAGGGAAAGGGAAAAAATAAAGGGAAGGGGAAAAAATAAAAACTGTTAAACCATGAACCTTTCCATCCTGTGGAACAACCTGTCAGATGCTTCAAAATGAGAAAATGCACATTTGTCATGAAATGAAGGCATTCAGTAGCATCTTTAATACATTTTGAGGAGAATTCCCCCACAACTGCAGAACTGAAGATGACAAAGACACAACTGGACACCCACACAGAGCTGGACAAAGTGCCACCCTCACTGGGGTGGGAAAGCCCAGGCTGAGCCCTGCTCTCAGCACAGAACAATGTCCAACGTGGCCCTCCAGAACTCCTGTTCCACAGGAGACTCCAGGAGGGGGCTCACGAGAGCCTGGTGGGAGAAATGTGTCAGGGATGTACTGCAGGAGATGGTGGAAACCAAGGCAGGTCCCCAAAATAAACCTCAGTTCACAAAAATCCAACATGAGCAGGAAACAGAGCACCCAGCTAAGCACAGACACACACACACATCCTCTGCCTGACACCCAGAGCATCCAAAACATGATTTCTTCCACTACTTTTGAAAACACAATCCCACTGACAGGTTACAGCATCTGTTCCTTACCAAGCTCCTCACTCTGTAAATACTGAGAGTATTTATAGGAACACCCCATAAGGCACTGAATGAGGAATGTATTTTCCTGTAAAGGATCTTTAAAAATAAACAGTGAGCAAAATATCTGGGAAAATTCTTTGACATTTTCATTTCTGAATCTAAAGCATTTCCAACCTCAGGTAACTGACATTTTTTTTTTCTTTTTATTTAGCTGATATGTTGCTGTGGTGCTCAAAACAATCCCTCTTGGCAGTCTCAGACCCCAAATATGTATTTTATGTCTGTGAGGCTGTGCCCACCTCACACTGACTGCAGCAGGAATGGCCACACTTGGATTGCACTGAGCATTTTGAACATCTACCAGTTCAATATTTAAGACACTGGAAACACACACACACTCCCCATAGGAACTGATACACAAAAAGTAAATTTTCCTCCCCGTGGCAAACACAAATCCCACCAAACCATCCCTGTGATCCCTGTGGGCATCACCAGAACCAGAAGCACAATGTAAATGTTTGCTGCTTGGAGTCAGGTCTCACCTCAATAAAAGACAGCCCACACGGAATTGTGTTTGTATAAAAGATATTTACTTCAATTATCACACCTAGGGTGCTAGTGAATAATAATAATAATACATCGTGTGAGTTTCATACAGTGATATTGCTTCTCCATATCATATAGGGACCGTTGTACAGTGCTGAGAACAAACATTTTATGGCTAAACCAAACAAAGACAGAAACAATGCCTCTGCTGACGAGGGAGCGCTGCCCTGCACTGCCAGCCAGATAAACTCTTACTTTTTATGTTTAAACAAATACCAAGAAATAAAATGTTACAAAAGATGAGTCACAGCAACACAATGTGGGCTTCTCAAAGCTACTTGTACAAAAAAATGACACTTTTTTTTTTTTTTTTGGTCAATTGGGTCTTTGTGAGGATCTTTTTTTTTTTTCTTTTTTCTTTTTTAAAATCTGTGATTGTGAATATAACAAACAAGCTCTAAAAACATCTAAGACTTAGTGCGTTACAGAAAAAATATAAAATACTGCTAAAAATGTAAGACACCACAATACACTGGGGTAAAAACTGAGCTTATTATTAAAAAAAAAAAAAGTTCTCAGGAAAAAGTACACCACTTTCTGTTCGAGTTCATCTTGTGCTGTGTTAGTAGTCGGGGCATTTCCAAGGTCTGCCCATTCTCATGGCAAGTAGTTATTGCACAAATGCAAAGAGTTAATTTTTTAATTAAAAAAAAAAAAAAGAAAAAGGGAAATGAGGGAAAAAATTAAAAAAAAAAAAAGAAGAAAAGAAAAAAAAAAAAGAACATCCCCCCCTCCCCAGCCTCCATCTGCTTTGGGATCAACATCCAAATTTGTATGTGTGACATTCTCACAGCATTTCCAGCAAGGAATGGGAGAAAATGCTTTTCACCACAGAAATGCATAGAGTATTCCAAGAGGAACAACCATTGTTTGGCAGAGCTGATCCAACACTTACACTAGGGCTTCCTTTGCTCTCATTTTCAGTTTCTTTTTGGACTACACCAGAAGGAAAAAGAACCTGATGTGGGAAATTCGCCGGATGTTTTATTTTTTTTTTTAAGTGGGACACCCTCGAAAGGCAAAGTGCAAATTTGCTTCCCAAGCCACAGAAGTGGTGCTGTGCCCAGCACTGTCCCCTCTGCCCGTGCCAGGGGGGGCTGGCACAGCTGGCACAGCTGGCACAGCTGGAGCCTGCCCGTCCCTCCCTGGCCACGCTCCCGCCCGGCCTTGGGGCTGCTCTGCTGCTCCTGGGCCCCCTGGCCAGGGAAAAGCCTGAACACAGCAGCAAAACTGAACCCCCCTGCGTGCCACACAGTGCACAAGGAGGATTTCCAGAGCTCACACCAGGAAAAGTTGCTGCTGCACAAGGTGAATTATTATTTTTTGCCTTTTTTTTTTTTAATGCTTTTTTTTCCTTTCCTTGACCAACTTTTGAATGAGAAGGAAATCAGCTCTGAATTCAGAAAGTCAAACATATGGGCAACAAAGATGAACATCACAGGAAACCAGTCTCTCATTTTAAATGAACACTTGTGAGTTAATTGCAATGTGCTCTGACCAGGGGCTCTGTGTCTTTAGCAAATTCTCAGTAGAGGCTCTAGGAGGCTCAGGGTATTTTCTCTCTCTGTATATTTTAAGTCTCTTCTCTCACAACTGAGGCTTCTTATTCTCAGTCCTAAATTATTTTAAAAACTATTTAAATAATATTATTTATTAGGCATTTAGATAAAATACTTTTTTTTTCTTAAAAAAAAAAGATTGCTCTAGAAAACACAACTGGGGCACAATGATATGGATACTACGAGCCAACACCACCTGCTCCATCCCTAGGATATCCCAAGCTTCCTCCAACATCCATTTAGGGGACACAACCTGGTCTAGTGGGAGACATCCCTGCCCATGGCAGGGGGTTGGAACAGGATGAGCTTTAAGTTCCCTTCCAACCCAAACCAATGATATGTAAATACTCCTGTTGTGTTTACATCCAACAAAAAAACAAACCTCGACAAAAAAGAAACTGTTACAAATGAATCTCATAAATAGGAAATATTGGATTGTTGTCCTAATCACAAACCACCTCTGTGTATTTCACCTTCTGAGGCTGCAGAGAGAGCGAGCTCGGGGAGGGAGGGCTGGGGGCTCTGCACAGCCCCAAATCCCAGCTGGAATGAGTGGGGGGCCTCACCCCCAGAGCCAGCAGTGGCAATGGGGACAGCAGGTGTGGCTGCTGGCACAAAGGGCTGCCACAGCTGACGTGCACAGGGCTTTCTTGGACACTCACAGACCTACGAGTGCACAGGGCAGGCTGGGCCCACGAGCACAAACTGCTGGCTGACAGCTCAGTCCTGTCCCAGGAACTGCTGGAACGAACCCACAGGGATTTTCTTTCCCCCAGGAGCGTGAATTCCCCTGAAGGAGAGCTCACCCCACTGGCTGTGGGACAGGAACCCCCCAGGCACAGACCCAGAGTTTCTATTGCACAAAGACTCCTCACCCAGGGCTGGATGTGCCCAGGCACCTGCCAGGGTTGGGACACTGGGATGCTCCAGCAGTGTTTGCTCCCCCCCAAGAAAATGAAAAGCGTCTGGGAATGCTGCAAGCCAGATCACTGTGCTTTAGATTATTCTCCACGAAGAGATTAGGAAATAAGGCACATAGCTTTCCAAGTAGAGAAAGTGAAAGAGTCAATTTCAGGAAGCAAAACCTAAAGACTTAACGGGAAATGTGGCAACATACAGGATTTGGATGATATGCCTGTGGAGTGAAAATAAAATCATTTCAAGCTCGACTAAAATCTTTCTCCCACAGAAAAAAAGGAATGACCCATGAACTCCATCTCTCTAGAGAAGGTGAGAAGGAAATGGAAGCCCTGATCAAGGAAAAGGGGAAGTACAACACAGATGTGACCTTGCTTATTCCCCAGGCTCCTCCTTTCCAAACCAGATGCTCAAGTACTCCCTGCATCACCTGTACCAGCATCCAGAGGTAACCAGGTACTTTGGAAACACTTTTAAAGCTAGTAATAACTTACCCACATATAAATAACACATCAAAACAGCACAAAGGTCCAACACAAGCTAATAAAAGCCAGGGAAGTCTGATTGAAAGACTGATTGCAAAAATATTTTTCCTAGTTACTTGGAGACAAGATTGTACTTCAGAGCAAGTCAAGTGCCAAGGTTTATTTATTCTCCTGAAAGCACAGACACTCGCCTTTCAAGAGGAGCTGCCTAACAGAAAATTTCTACATCATTCCTACAAATACTTGAATTTTCAGCTAAGGGAGAGCAAGGCTGAGCTGCTTGCTTTAATTCCTTACTTGGCTTGAATTTACTTCATCAGCTGGTTTTGTGATTGTTTTAAAGATGTCTTTACTGTCCACTGCACATTGATAAAGGAGAGAGCACGACACGTGTGCAAATATCTGGGATATGAACTTCCTGCAGGAAGCCAAATCTACAGACAAGGTTTGACCCCTCCTTTCCGATTCCTTGGCTCTTGCACATCTCAGACCCTTGGGATCATTTTTATGTATTCTGAGCATGATCTTCCTGTCCTCATTAGCCAAAGCCATGCATCTCCAGCAGCCTGGTCTCTCCAGTGGCTAATCCCCTCTTTACTGCAGGGAATGGATCTGACAAGTGGGGAATGGCATCCTCTGCCCATTAAAATACATACTGGTTTTAAACTCTCGCTCACCTACATCCCAAATGATTTCACAAATTTGGCTGCAGCAATTCTGCTGCACCATTAAGACCAAAGACACAAATGCTAAATACACAGAGGGGCTTTTCCATCCTGGAATGATACACAGAGACACAATTCAGAACTCCCAAAAATGCATATTAATTACCCACATGGACAGAAGAGAACACAACTCTTACTGCTGCAAAGAGAGAGGCTGTGCTGTTGTGACACTACTAGGAATTACACAGGAACTGTGCAAAAATCAGGTGTGGCACCACAACTGCAGGAAATTCCAGGCACGATTCTCCATTTCCAAAGAGCTTTGGATGAAGATTGTACCATGTATTACAAATATCTCTGGAATTCAAACAGAAAGCCAAAGGCATCACAGGGGTATTCACTTTGCTGCACTGATCCTGCACTGTTTTGTTGTGGTAAAGGATTCAGCTGCTCTCTGCACTCAGCTGGTTCAAAGTCCAAAGAAACTGAACTGATGTGATGAAACCAACAGATTTAATAACAGGAAATCTACAGAACTGTGGCTAAAATCTCCCAACACCACTGTGAGTAAAGCAAGCTTGAAACTGCCAGAATTGACCTTTATAGAAGAGCTGGACAAGGACAAAATACAATAATCTTACTAGATTTTTTTTAAAAGGAGGCTTTTCCTTTTAATGCACTTTAGTGCCAGATTTTGTGAAAAGCAACGACAATCAAGCCCAGGAATCCCATCAGGGTTTTTTTCCATTCACAAGAGTTGTAGAAACAGATTTCACAGAGAGCCAAGAATTTTGGGACAGAGATGGGTGCCCAGGTCTTGGGAAAAGCAGGTCCTGGATTGTACCAGAGGGTGCTGGCCAGGGGCTCACTAATAAAGTTCATTGAATGACTTTCTTCAACTGGAAAATGACCTTATAACTAATAACTGCTATTAAATATGCCACAGTACCACTTGGCTGGGGGGAAATCATCCCTGAGGACAGAGATGGCACCACTTACACACCTGTTTTTAAGGCTTTCTGAAAACTTAAGTGCACAGGCCTAACGCTAATCTTCTCCAAAAGGATAAATTTCACGTTCAGAGCATAAAACCATTTTATCCTTGCATATTAATAGGGTAGGGTATAGCCCATGACCTGGTCATGTAGGACAAATCCCTCCCTAGGCATGGTTTAAAGAGCTTTTCTTGCTATAAAGTCCATTATTAACTATACTTTATATATGGCATAGTCAATATATCCTATAAAACAGATGGGGAGGAAAGCAGAAATTGGTGAAATCATATTTCTACATTTTAGAGCTCAAATATATGTGAAGGAGACAGGGACTGCTACACCCCTTTTGAACTACAAAGGTTACATCAAAAAAGAAAGTCAGATCTTGTACTTCCCATGCCAGTGATTCTCCTTGCAATTTAAAACCAGACTTTAAACTGCTGGGGGTGTGGTGGGGGGAAATCTTTCCTTTGTATAGAATTTTTAAATTCTCAGAAAAGTCGATTGTATATGCAACACAAAGAAAATGTTGATGTTCACAGAGCAGAAAAGGGAAGGCAGAACAACACAGGAATCAACCCAGTCCTGCTTTGCCAAAGTTTTATCCATGTGAGTTAAATTTGGGGATAAGAGGCTCCAACCAGCTGGTCACACCAGGGCCAGAACTGCCACACACTCACAGGAAAGCCTTGACTTGGTTTCAGGGAATGTTAAATCCAGTCCCCACCTAAGAACCAACTTTCCTTCTCCCCTTGTTTCTGAGTCTCCAAGAGGAGCTCGGCCACACTCGTGGCTGAAGACAGAGAACATCCACGGGGTAAAAAGGAAATCAAGAGAATTTCAGGAACTCCTTTGTAGGAAGAGACACAAATGGAGCAAAAATAGTGCCCTCCATGTACAGGTTAGAATGTCTACACTCCACTTTCAGTCTGCAATGAATTGCCAAGCTACTGATGTCTCACAACCCTGCTAAAGGCACAGATTGCTGCGGCATTTCAACTGAAATAAAACATTTTGGATCCGAGTGCAAAGTGTCCAAACCCAATTACTTTTTTTCGTGTATTCTCATAATTTCTATATGGTCAAAAATGATTTTTTTTTCTTGTTTCTAACCTGCTCTGTTTTTGCCAGGAGCATTATTATTCATAAAAGCTTCAAGAATACTGGAAATTATTAATTTTAAAATGGAAGATTACAGACTTCTGACAGCAGCTGTGCTTGTAGGGACTGCAACCACTGTTAGCATTTTCCATTATTTCATCACATTAATTTGTCACATTTCCCTCAATCCTGTTTTATGTCAATTTATCAGCTGTGCAGCTTGAATTACCACCAGCATGATGCACTTCTCTGACTTACTATTTCTCCTGTTAAAAGATTGAAAACTAGGGACTTTTAAGTAATTGGATTGGAAAATATTGCATAGAATTCTGTGGTGTTCATGGTCCTCCTGCTCTACACCAATCCCATATCAACAAGTTACATAAAAATAATGCAGAGATCTTTTAGCTAATGAGAAAGGCACATACTTTTTTCTTTTTAACTGTAATATAGATCTTTCCTATTACAGCAAGGAGTTTATTACTAAAGGGCTCACTAATTCATGATATGGGCAGAGTGCACTGATATGGGTTCCTTTAAAGGGTGGCTCTATTCATAGGCATTTCACTGATGAATAAATAAAATGGTCAAATTTTATGGCATCAAAAGCAACTGTAATTAAGTGCATTTCTGCCAATAAACATCTACAATGCTGTTGTCTGAAATCTGTATCCTGAAAAATGGAAGTGTATTGACAATTCCACGGCATGACCCTTCTGCCAGGGGATACTCTTTCCTGGCTTTTAGCAAACAAAGCACTGCACTTTTTTTCCTTCCCTAATCATCCAGAGAGAAAAATCAACAATTTAACTGCAATATAAACGTATTTCTATTAAAACAGCCCTGGCCCTTCATGCACAGCATTGGTAAGAGCATGGAACTGGAAACAGAGAGAGAAAATAAAATGCTTTTAAAGAACCTCAGGAAAAACAGAATCTGGCATGATGGATTTCCTGAAAACTGCCTGTGCTTTTATCCATCAGGAAGAGAAATGTCAGCAACGAGGCTCTGCTGCCCTGTGAGATGAGCCCCACGTCACACCTTTCACACATTCCCTTCCCCTGGAATAAGCACCCAAGGGATGACAGCCACTGTGCTGCTCTTTGGCATTTCTTCTCCAATTTTTTATCCTTTGAATTAAGTAAAAAAAAAAAAAAGTTATTCCAAAGCACATTTTCCTCCCAAGGATGAGTTCCAAATTGATCCCAACTATCTCTCACACCCTTCAGCCTCTAAACTGGGGGGCCTTGGCCAGAAACACCAGCAGGTAACTCATGTCCAACCCGAGAACATCAGCAGTAGTTCAACTAATCCATCCTACTTTCCACTGGAACAGAAAAGCAGCTGTGACCTTGGCTAACACCGGGACAAAGCCCGGGAGCATCTCTGAGCTCCAGGTCTGGGGGTGCTCCTGGGGCCCTGCCCTCCAACCAGGGGGTCACCAAGGAACCCAGAGGGACTCAGGGCAGGAGTCACCCCAACAGCATCTCAGCAGGCTAATCCACATTCAACACAGATCATTAAATATGAAACAGCAAAAGGAGCTAAGCCATTAATAAAGTGCCAAAAATATAGGAAATACTGACAGCATTTTATTTGATTAATTTTATAATAGATCCCAATGATAACGCTTGGCAGGATGGAGTGACTTCTGACTTCTGAACGCTGTCTTTAACCAGCAAAATTACATGACTCAAATGGAATAATGGAGCTTAGAATTAACAGTTAGTGTTATGAAAGAAAGATTTCCTCTAGGGCAAGCTACAGATATGCTTTTTAAAAATCATTACAGCATTAAAAACCGGGCGGACACTAAAGAATCCTAAAGAACTAGTGGAAACCTGAAAAGCAAACCAAAAATAAACAGGAAAAAGAAAAAAAAAAAGAAGATATGTTTCAAGGCACTTACATATTGCTTATTAAGAAGAGAGATTGACCTTAGGTGCTGCATTTGCATGCGACCTGTGAATACAGTTCTGCTGTCGTACAATGCAGCCAGAGCTCTCAGTAAGCATCATGGAATGCAATCAGATAGACACAGGCACAAGAACAGTTTGGGGAACATTAACTTAAAAAACAAAATAAAATCATCAAACAGAAAAAAACCCCCTCGCTATGGAGAAAGCCGAGAGTAACCACTTGACTGCATCCAGCACCTGGGTCTCAAATCAGCAGACAAGGACAGTAGGAACAGACTGGCAAGTGTATTGCCTAGAATCAATTAAAAAACCCAACCTGAACCAAACAACAATGAAGAAAAAAAAAATTAAAAACAATTCAAGAACCTAAGAAAATATCTGCGTCTTCTGGGCAGAAGTTTTGCTCTTGGCTGGAGACACAGCTCGTCGTGACTTGTACTAAGGTATGTGAGCTCCTACCAGGACGTGCTTATCCATGGAGCTGAGCTTTGGAAGCCAGCCCAGGACACTGGACAGGTACAGAGAGGTCACCCTTGGCTTCACCCCGTTGCCAGGCACTGGCCACGCTCCCACCAGGAGCGCTGCCAGCCCCGCTCCACACCCTGGTGTCTGTCACTGCCACTGTCCCTCAGCTCGTCACAGAAAGGGGCAGCTGCTCTCTCTCCCTTCCTCAGCTTTAGTTTTGCACCACGAGTCCCCAGTTACCCAAGGAGGAATCCTGAAACAGCTAGCAGTGAAAATTGGAAATAAATCCCTGCCTTTCAGCCTCCTAGAGCCTTCTTTCCTTAGTCATGAGAAGGATGGATTTTAGTGTACTGATTCTTAAATTTGTGAAAACTTGCGCTAAGTGCTGCTGTCGCATGTTAAGAGACTGTAAATGAAATACATAAGTTCTAAAACATCATGCAAGAAATGTGGTTTCACATCTTACAGTCAAAAATCCTACTAATGAATTAATACAAGCACACTGAGGTGTAATATTGGGAACATACCTTTAAAGTCGGAACTCCTCTCCCCCATCCCTCCCTCCCCCAAAATCAGAAAAGTAATATTAATTAAACTTAAGAAGTAATGAATGCACCATTAAAGTGTCATCAAAAAGATGCTGACCTAAGACAAAAGTTCAATGATACACAATACGGTCAAAAAAGTCTTCAATCAATAATATACAGTATGACAACTACATCTTGTAAATTATACCCAATACTGCCGGCAGTCTATCCCTCTAAAGAATATTTGCCCCCTTTCATCCCTTCCTAACAATCAGATAATAAAATACAGCACCTATAAATAAGCAAAAAAAAATTATATATATATATATTTATATATATATATATATTCCGAAATCATCTATTGTTAGTTTTAAAGATATGGCAATAAAGGAGTCTAAATTAGCAAACTTGTAGAAGCCATAACTGATAAAACAGCTTATTGAAAAAAGGTGGCAGTAATGCACTCTATGTGTGCACAAGTACGTAAGAAAATACACAGACGTATAAAATTGCACGCACACACCCACGCACACACATCCTTCCACACACCTCTATGCTCACGCATATACATATAGACAACAGGAGGAGTTAGAGACAAGTTAGAATTGGATTTGTACTTTGATCAGCCCTAACCTGTGCATAAAATAATGGGAAAAGGCTGCATGTCTGCAGGGCAGAACGGGCCGGACTGGGACTCGAGAGCACGAAGGTTTTGGTTTCGAGCTTGGGCTGCTTCCACCCCGGTGAGAGCCCGTCTGGGCATTGCCATGTACTCTTTATCCACGCGAAAAAGGAGCTTCCCACAACTAAAACGTATTTAAAATCAGTGCTCGTGGTGGGAAGAGAGTCAGTAAATGGCCACCAACAGCAGGAGAAGGGCTGGGTCTGCGGCAGCTCCAGTCCCTCTTAGTGGTGTGTGACAGCAATCGGACACGTGAGCTGCGTTCCCAAGGATCCAGGGAAGCTGAATGTTCGGGATACGGGCTAGGCCCCCAAGTAGCAGGCTGAAATGTTACTGGCCAACGTTTTTGGAGCGATCTGTCTTTGCTGAAAGGAAATCCTGTACACTACGAACCAAGTGAAATGATCAAGTACATGCTGCTTCTAAGTTGTCTCCTAAACCTCCCAGATATGAGGTCTGATCAGCGTGCTCTGTGGTTAGAGGTTAAAAAGCAGATTATAAAATACCTAGATTCAGATTTTTTTTTTTGTCCTGATTTGGCCTAAAATGGAGTGTATTAAACAAATTCTGGGCTGCAAAAGACCAGAATCAGTTAAAGCTATGAAACAATGTGCACTACGTGTCAATATTCTATTTCACTTACAAGAAAACACTAAGTCAGCTACCACAAATTAAGATATTTTCCTGATGTGACTTTTTTTTTTGTTTTGTTAAAAAATATGTGGAGTAAATGTGTTTTTTTTTTAATTCAAAGTTTCAAACAACAAGATTCTTTTCTTTTCTTGAAAATATGTAGGAATCCAAACTAGTGTGTTTAGAGTCAGTTGACTGTGCAATCTCTTAGTGGCAACTGAACAGCTACAAAAAACTTTCTTTTTTTTTCTTTTTCTTGAAAAATCTCCCCTTTTTTCCTGGTTTAAGAAGATAATAGTGTATTATCGCTCTGTAGCCATTAGATGGCAGATAAAAAGCCCCCTTTTAATATGTGGGTTTGATTTTTTTTAAGATTTTTTTTTTTTAGGTTTTTTTTTTTCCTGTTTTTCATTTTTTTAAAGCCCCACACCAAAGAGGAGGGCGCAAGGCAAAGCTGTATGAGTTATTCCAGAAATTGTGGAAATCACTTAGGGCAATAATAAAAACACTTCAGGGTACAAAAAAGCTTGACTACACATTTCAGTTTTCTTCCTCGAAAACACAAACATAAATTGGGCTTGACGCTCCTTTTTTTTTTTTTTGTTTTTTCTTTTTTTGATTTCTATATGCACCTTGGCCTATGGCGTTTTTGCCCTGTGGCCCGCAGGGCGGTTAAGTGCGAACACAATAAAACCAGTAGAGGTCCAGTTTGACTTCCCAGCTCTCCCGAGTTGGGCCAGTTTAATCTCAAAACTCCCACTCCACGGCCTCTTCCCGACTCGCGGCCTTCTCCAAGCGGTGGATGATGTTGTTCAAGTTGGCCGCTTTCTTTTTCCTCAGGGAGCTGTCTCGCGTGTTCCTGGAGCTCGCCGCCTCCGAGAAGCCGAACAAGCTCTGCAGAGAGTTGGCTTTCTGCGAGCCCGAGGCCGGCGTCGAGCTCGTACTTGGCACACTGGAGATTTTCTCCGAACTTTCTTTTGACTTGTAGGAGCTCTCCCCCGTAAGGACTGAGGTGGAGGCAGCTGAGGTAGAGGCATCCCCTTCCGTGGCAGAGTTTGGCAGTGTCTCCAGAGCGTCTCCCGGGCGCTGCGGTGCCGGCGGGGAGCTCTGGCGCGGCGCTCTGAGCCGGCCCTCGTCGTCGGTGTCCTCCAGGCTCTCGGGCTCCGCTCTCTCCGAGGGCCTGGCGCCTCGCAGTGCCTCTTCCCCCGCCTCGAAAGCCGGCTCGGCGGGCCCTCCCTGAGACTTGGCGGCCGCATTGCTGAACTCGTCCGCCTCCGGGCCGCTCGGCTTCCCGTCGGGAGGGCCCTCCGCGTCCACGCCGTCGCAGCTGTCCCCCTCGGAGCTGTGGGCCGCCCTGCTGCTTCTGGCCGAAGGGGAGTCACTCGACCCGGCCTGGCTCTGGCTCCCGGCTTGGATCTCCTCGATGAACAGCTCCCGGCGGATGCGGGACCTAGGAGAGAGCGGAGAGGGGTGTGAGCTCAGAGGAGGCTGGAGAGGGGCTGGGAACACAAACCCTGAGAGGAACCGCTGAGGGAGCTGGGGGTGCTCAGCCTGGAGAAAAGGAGACTCAGGGGTGACCTTATCACTCTACAGCTCCCTGAAAGGTGGCTGTGCTCAGCTGGGGCTGGGCTCTTTCTCCAGGCAGCACTGACAGAATGAGAGGACACAGACTCAGGGCTGTGTCAAGAGAAATAAAGGCTGGATATTAGGAACAAGTTTTTCACAGAAAGAGTGATAAAGGTCTGGAATGGCTGCCTGGGGAGGTAGCGGAATCACCATCCCTGGATGTGCTTAAAAAAAGCCTGGATGTGGCACTCATTGCCATGGTTTAGTTGAGGTGTTGGGGCTGGGTTGGACCCGATGATCTTGAAGGTCTCTTCCAACCCAGTGATTCTGTGAACTCTTCTGAGTCTGCCAGGGTGGCAAGGAGACACCCACCTCCACTAAAAATCCCCTTTCCGTGCCACTAAAGATGCCCTTTTGTGGAATCATTAAGGCTGGAAAAGACTTCTGAGACCATCGAGTCCACTTTCCAATCAAGTACCACCAAACCCTACTGCCAAGTGCTGCACTGACCTGTCGTTTGAATGCTTCCAGGGATGGTGACCCCACCACTTCCCTGGTGAGAAGTTAGTATTTTTAACAAAAAATATGAATACAGTTTTAGGAGATCCAGAATGAAGTGGATGGTAAACACAAAACAATTCAGATTTCTACTAGAAATAAGCCAGTTTGCCTAAACAAAAAATAAACCAGGAAAAAGCTGGACAAGCCCCAGGTTCTCCTGGACAGCAAGGAGAAATGAAGATGAAACCAAGACTGTTGTGTTGAAAACACTGTGAGAAAGCCAGACTGTGACAGGCTGCCAGTCTATGAGCTAATCTGACTTTTTCCTCATTTTTTATTTAAAAAATCAAATTCAGAACATGAATAGTGACAAGCCAAGCAGTGCCTTTCATAGGAATGACTGCACTCCATGTGTGGGTAGAATTGCCTGGTGTGCAAGGACACCCCAAACACACCACTTCTGCCATTTAAGTCAGGCCTTCCTCCCTCTTCCTTCTCTGATTAGGAGTTCCCAAAATCCTCACAAGTACAGAAAGGTTTACAGAAAAAACTCAGGCTCTGGGCTAACCCCTTCTCTGTCCTGCTGCATCCATGGGAGAAATGAACACCTTTAAGTCCTAATTTATAACCAAGAGGGAGCCCAAATGATCCGTGGTCAGGGATGGGATCACAGCCCTGGGGAGAGTTTACCAGAACTTACTATTTTTCAGAGTGAAGATAAAAAACTCTTGGTTTCAGCCACAGGGAACTGCCAAGGGGCCTGCAAACCACAAGTGACACGCTGTCCCAGCACTGATGGCTGAAAGGATTTTCTATTTTCCCTTAACTGTGCTGTGGAAGACAGCACACAATGGAAAAACATTCAGCTAAATGGAGAACACCACCTGAATACTGCTTTTGAAGCTATTGATCTTATTGACTTACTTGAAATGCAACAGAGTATTTCAGCAGTACTCGCTGACTCCACACTTTTGAAGGATTTAGGGGGTCTGTAATTTTCCCTAGGAGAATATTACTCACCTAACAGAAGCCCACAGGTGCTAACATTAATTTTCTATTACCATTAACTGCACGCATCCTGCAACATTGATTATCAGGCTCTATTTATGCCTAAAATCTCCCAGCATGAACATTGATCCAGAACATGATGCTTCTGTAACGTTCCCCAAGTCAGGAGAGGAGGCTGGTAAGAGCTCTGTGCCTGCATGGCATTTAAAACACCTCAGCTCCAGCAGGTACTGAACCTCACTGAGAGTCTGACCACAGCCCTACAAACATCAAACCTGTGTCTGTGGAAATCCCTGGAATTCACACCCAAGATACTGCTGCTGGAATCTGGTCTGGCTCCTGATTAACATAGTAATTAAATTCTTGTGGAAAAGAAGACCTGGTGACTGCAGCTAGAGGATTCCAGAGAGCATTCCTCTTGGGGAAGGTGCTGGCCTTGACATCCACACACCCTGCTGGATTTCACCAGTGGAACGCAAAACATCCGAGATCTGCTGGGTGTTTGCTGCAGCTCCCTGGACAAGCCTTCACACAACATCAAAACCAACACAATTTGAAGTTCATTGAAAAATACACTCAGAATTTAGGGTCTAAGAGTGCTGGATTACAATTCCATGAAGTCTGGTTTCATTCCTGATGCGTCAGTAGTATAATTTCTGTGGCATACTGAGTTTATGTGCCACTATCCACAGGTGAAGTGGGATAGAAATTCCTCCCTCCTGCTTTTTTCTACCATTCTTAAGACATCAGAGCCTCAAACTCTGATGTGTTCTGTATGTGCTTCACTAGTGCAAAGCAAAGGATATTTATTGTATATTCTGAGAGCTCTGTGACTGGTATGAATGCAAAGCCACAGACTTGGAGAAGTTTGCAGACATGTCAAAATCCTTTATACCTATTTATATTCTGAAGTGAATTATTTCTTTGCCTGCTGAGGATATTTTTTTCAGTGTTTCTTTTTGCTGCAGGAAATAAATGCTAATGCTGACTTTCCATCTGGTGGATATAAGGTAGATTCTGCTGTAGCAACCACATTTGGAATGTGAGATTTGGGCTGAATCCGAAAGGAAAAGCACCACTGCAACAGGATTCCCAAGAGACAGCAAGACAAACTTGTCCAAATCTGTGCCCTTCCTTATCTAAAGCCACGAATAAAAATTAGTATTAAAGCCCAAGCAGATAGTTAGAGATGTGGAACTGCTTCTGTATAAAAAAACTCTTCAGTTTGGAAAAGAAATGGCTTAGGAAGAGCATGAAAGAGATAAATAAAGTTAAGTGTGGCCTAGAGAAGATGGTAAGAAAGACCACCCATTTCTTACAACATACAAGCTGCAGAACAGTCAGACTCTGCTCCCCTCACAAAACATGGAACCTGTCCCTTTCCTGCAACACCCTACACATGATTTAAGAGAAAATCACGCATGACAGCTAAGAAAGTTATTGTCAAGGGGAACAAAAAATAGGTTTGTGTTTTGATTTTTCAGTGCTCAGAGCACACAGGGCTCCAAACAAGCTCAAAACAGCTTTTGAAAGCCCTGGAGTCCCAGCAGCACATCTGGGAGCAGGCCCAGATCACTCAAAGCTCAGCCTCGTGCTGCCCCCAGCCCCCAGTTTGCAGGGTTTGATTTTGGGTCCAGCTGTCAGCACCTCCTCCCCGGGAAGGTGGGGCTGGATCACACGCCCAGGCAGGGATGGATCTCGTGGTGACGAGGGAGGTGACACCTGCCACCAGCTCCCGCTCGTCTGCCCAAGTGAGAACAGCACATTTTGCTGTCAGGCCGAAGGGAACATATTTTCATAGGCATCCCTCCAACTTGTGTATAATTGCCTGCAAGTGGGAATTGGAAGAGGCCTGCATTTGGAGAACTCTGAGTGGTGAAAAGAGGCTGCATCTGTACTGAATTCAAGGCAGTGAAATTCAGTGTAAATATGATTAATTGATTTTTAAAAATTTTGTATTGTTTACTATAAACATTATTTAACTATTGTGCATAATATTTCGGAGCTCATTAAACTCTGCTGCTTTTGCTTCAGCAACTTCCCTGGTAAAAGCTGAGAAGGGCTAAAGTGTAAAACTACCCTTTAAATGTTAGCAGTTTTTAAAAACAAACAAGTTTAGCAATCTGGACTAATTAGGAACATTACTGGCTCCGAGTGAAGGAGCAGAATAGTATTAAATCTGGTAGCTTAACAGTACCTGTTCAATATTCATTAGCACAAATTTCTTGGAGAAAAGTCTGCTGCATTAATTAGGACTTCCAATCCCAAGCACAGTTGAAAATATGTTTATTCAAATCCTTATAATTCTTATGTGCTATTCCAGCCTTGTCTCTTCTTATCGCTGTCTCTAGGCCAAAACCTGCTTCAGGGGCTCAAATGTGAAGAAGTTTCCTCCTCAAATGAGAGAGGAACTGAACAGATCAACATTTTATTTCAGTGGGACTCAATGATTTAATCATACTAATGAAATAAATCATAGAATTTTGGAATGGCTTGGGTTGGAAGAGACCTAAAAGCTCACCTTGTTCCACCCCCTGCCATGGGCAGGGACACCTTCCACTGTCCCAGGCTGCTCCAAGCCCTGTTCAACCTGGCCCTGGGCACTGCCAGGGATGCAGGGGCAGCCACAGCTGCTCTGGGCACCCTGGGCCAGGGCCTGCCCACCCTCCCAGGGAACAATTCCTTCCCAATATTCCATCTGTCCCTGTTCTCTCGCTGTTTAAAGCCATTTCCCCTTGTTTTGGCACTCCAGGCCCTTGTAAGAAATCCCTCTCTGTGGCCATATCTGACTTCAGGCTTATTGGTTCTCTGTCCTTCAGGACTCCATGAAGCTTCCCAGAACACAGCACAAACACTGTGCCTATTTTCAGAGCTCGGTGACTCAAGACCTAAAAGAAAATCCTTTTTTTTCCCTTCTGATGCAGAAAAATGACACAATGAAAGCAGGGCAATTCTGATGGCATCCAATAAAGGACATTTCGAAGTACCCCCCACCCAGTGACCCAGGGACAACACCCACCACACACCCGACACGTGTCTGTGCGTGTGCACATGTGAGTCAGACAGAACAGCCTGGCCTGCTGCAGTGGCTTCATAAATATTCATCAGTGGACATCTCCACATCCACGCCCACCCCAAAAGCCAGACTTTCTGTTTAAAAGCACTACTCGCATCAATATGTGAGCACTGCTGCTCCTCAGGGATGACTTAAAATTAGTCTGGAGCATTAGCACTGTGTTAGTGAGAACCTCCCTGCTGTCAAAGCTGCCTGCTTTGCACAACCACCCGACAGTGTCCTTGAGGCAGAGCAGCACCTGCCAAAGCCAAGCCAAGCCATCCCTCAGGAGCAGGGATCCAGGGGGGTCACACACCTGTAATTGTGGAACCAGTTGATCACGGTGCTGGTTTTCAAGTTGAGCTGCGTGGCGAGTTCCTCAATGGTTTTTGGTGATGGGTATGGCTTTTGCTGGTAGGCTCGTTTGAGAGCTTCTTTCTCCTCTGGTGCCAGCACCACCCGGGGCTTCTTGAGCTGGTGCTGGGGCTGGGGGCTGGCGCCCTGGCTGTAGTCGATGCCAGCGGACGAGGACTCGCAGGACTGGCTGTCGCTGACGGAGCTGTGCCGCCGTTTCATGTAGGCTGAAAGAGAAGCACAGTGGATCAGCCCAGGATGAATACCAACGCAGAAGCAATGGATTCTTATCTATCAGGGTCTTTTTAACTTGGGTATGAACTTGCTGCTGCGAGAAGGAAAGATGGGGAAAGCTGAGGGATGAACATGGAGACGGCAGGTGGGGGTGCAGGGATGGGCTGCTGGGAGGGGATGGGAAGGATGAGGTGCCACCAGAGACCAAATGAGAGGAGGATGCAAGAGGCAGAAAGAGAAGAAAAGAGGGCAAGTCAGATGGAAACCTGCCAGAGTTTTCTGCCTTTACAATGAACGTGGGACACGAATGACAGGGTTCAGTTCACACGACTCATTTCGGATTCACTCCTCCAAGGGGAGTGAACTCCCACGTAAGGCCCTGACTGGGACAGCTGTGCTTCGTTTTGACTGAAAGAGGTTTGGTGGTTAAAACACTTCAGGTGTACACGGAGGTGTCTCTGACATGAAGGAAAACATGACTGTGGAAGTGGAGCTGCAGCATTCCCAGCCTTCCCAAGCCAGCTCCAACACACGATGGCGCCTGGAGCCCGGAGATGCCAGGGAAGGGCTGAACAACCATCAGGCGTTTGCTGCCTTTCCCTACAGCTCTCTGCTGTGGCACTGACACGTTATGAAAGAAAACCAGCCCCCAGCACCTCCTCCCCTACACAAAGCTCCTTCCAAAACACAGACACTTTTAAGAAAGCTCTGCCTGCACTGATGGGCTCGGTGAGGCTGATGGCAGGAGCCTGTGATCCTGCCACTGACCTTCCTCCCTGACTGGGAGTGAATTATCCTGGCAAATTCCACAAGGAAGGAGTCCCAGCAAAGGCTGTCACTGACTTGATTGATTTACACTGGGCATGGAGAGGTGGGATTTACTGCACCTGGCAGTATCATGCACAAGCATTGCTAATGAGGGGGCTGAAAACAGCAAATATAGATGAATCTTGTCAATAAAATATTTAACGGCCTGTTAAATACCTTCTAGATATTCAAGAGTTTACGTATTCAAGAGCTAAAATTTGATAACCTCGGGTATTAAGTTCCAGATTACACCAGCCTGACATCAATCCAGGAGGCATTAAATCTCCAGCAGCCAGGAGCTCTGGTTGGAGCCAGGGACACTGTGGGGCCAGTCACACTGGTCAGCAACCAAATTCTTCAAAAATTCAATTTTTCTCTCCCCACAGCTCTGCCTTCAGGCTGAGGCTGCACAGTGAATAAAAAATCAGTGCAATCAAATAAAATGCAGTGTTCAACCCCCAGCCAATGCCTCCTGGCAGGGCTCCCTCCAGGACTGGCTGGGTTTTCTGGCTTCAGTGGGCTCCTGCACCCTGCCCTCTCCATGGTGCCTCCAGTGGGACCTTTGGCACTGTGGCTTTACTACCAGGGAAGTGAATTCTGAACACACTCTGTAACCTTTGGGGGTATCTGCATGGCCCACATTTTGTTTTTCCTGAATATGACAGATTACCTGAGGATTCCCTACTGTGTAAGATCACTGATATGGAACACAACGTGAGTTGCTCGTGATCCATCACTCTGACGTGATACAGCCCTGCACACGTTTGAAATAACCATAAAAAACAAAGTGGGTTTTTAAAAAATAAATCTCCTTTAAAAATCCACCTATTTAAGTTGTTCCAACTATATATGTAAAACTTCAAAAAATCTGCATTATTTCAAGGTGACCCATTTGCCTTATTTTTGCAGTCTTCAAGGAACTGTTACAACCTTCAACCATGGAATTAATCATTCCAGCAAGATAATCTCATATTTCTGTAAGGTGTTTAATCTCAAAACTCCTTCCTGGGTGTTATTTCCTACTTGCATTGACCTACAAACTACAGCCCAAGCTCCCTTGTTTCCTTGCACAGCAGAACCAAGAGGCTGGAGGACAACATCCATCACCTCAGCAATGGGCAGCAGCTTCAAGGAGGCCACGAGACAAAACAGAACCTGGCATGGGAGATGTGACAGGGCTCAGACCACCTCTAACTGGAGTTTCTGGAATTTGGTCAGGTGGCTGAGTCAGCACGAGACACACAGGGATCAGGATGGGCTGGATCTCCCTCTGTCTGCTCTCCAAAGGATGGGATTTTTGGCAGGGCACAGCTCCTGTCTTAAGCAGCAAAGAATAATTCAGAGCTGTGAGAGCTTGGGAAAAATGTCATTCCTTCCTCTGCTCCTGTAACCTCACACTAGGATCACAAAAGGTGCACTGGCTGAGATGGATTGATCTCATGTTAATGGAACAAATGATATGAAAGCACACATTTCATTAAAATACAAATAAAGAGAAGGATGTCCTACTGTTCTGCCAGAACAATTGCTTTCTGGAGGACAATCTACTATCAGGACAAATTTCCACTGGGCCAAAGGCAGAACTAGGACTCAGACTTCAAGCTTTAATGCTGGTGTCTGGAAACTTAGATGACATTTTTAAAAGCTTTTCCATTTTTATTTTTATTTTTAAACATATGTGCTGCGTGCAGACAACGTAAGGAGATCATTCAGCACATTTGCAGTGACAGCAAGGCTCAAACTGGAATCCAAGTTGCAAACACACTTTATTTTTGGAGGAGTTTGATTTTTGTCTGTGACCAGTCTCCACTTCTCAGGAGACATATGAAAAAAAAAGGAAACCCAGCTGTAATTTGGGCAAAGGTCTGGATCTGGGTCTGAGGCTGACTGAGTTACACCTTCCCCCCCAGCATCCACCTGTGCCCAGCTAGGGATGCCACAGACACCACTGCACAGCTGCCCACTGAGATAAAACAGAGCCTCTTTTAATATAATTTTTACCTTATGTGGTATTGAACAAGATTATTAAAAAGTGAAATAATGGGGAAATAAAGGGAATTCAATTTTCTTCTGACAGCAGTGCTGTTCTGTGAGGAGTGTGATGTTCCAGCAGCCCAATACCCCAGAGGTTATGAGAGGAATGAACTCCTCCAAGGCAGGAAAGGTGTGCAAATGTCTCAGCCTGGTGAGCACGAAGCCCCAGCTCCCTCCAAAGAGGTTGGTAAGTGTACACTGCAAATTTTCAGAACCTCTTAAAAGGGACATTTATAGCACAAACTTCAGACTGGTGGAACAGAAAAGAAAAGGAGATACGCAGCTCACCTTTATCATAATTATTAATTTACTCCCTTAATAAAATGTGGCAGAGAAATAATTGATAATAATGTTTCACTGGAAGCAGACCCAGTCACATTGTTCTTAACTGACATTAGCTGAAGGGAAAGTTAAATTCTTAATGTGGCTCTGGAGCAATTTAAAAGGTTAAATCACAGGATTCTTACCTGCATGAAAGGATTTTGCAGAAAATACAGGGTTGAATTCACTTTAGACTGCTCTGAGGACAGCACTTGCACAGTTCAGGAGCTCAGAGCAGAGTCTCAATGATTTATGGCCTTATCTCTATTCAGATGCCATCTACAGACCATATGTATTGCTCACTATTTGATAAGAATCCAGTTTAGAAAATCGTTTTGAAAGGATATTGTCAGTACTACTTTTAAATTATTTTTATTTTATTTTGCTGCATTATGGGCAATATTCTCTGTGAGGCTATAAAAATCCAGCTAGTTGACAATTTTATTCCTGCCATGTTTCTAATACAGCAAAACTCCTCATGATTCCCTTTGGTTTACAGTTGTAAGTGGGAAACCCAAGTGGATTTTACTCCCCATGGAAGATCATACACATGCTGAGATACTGCACTGCTTTATTTTATACTGGTTACTGTGACAAGGGCTTAAATTTCTTCTTAAAAGCCTGCAAGACTATAATTTTCCCAGAAGCTCCCTCACTGCAATTTTAAATATAATCACCAAGTTCTTGATCAAATGTGTAAATGCTTTCAGAACATCAGTCAACAGCAAAGCTTTCAGTGTACACGATTAATGATGTCTGTGCTAATATCATTAAGGGGTAGCTCCAGAGATGTATATATCATTAATTAGTTAACTGCTGATAATGGCAGCCCACGAGTCTCTCTTGTAAAATCACATGAATATACTAAAAACAGGGCTCTGAATAACCACTGGGTTTTAGTGATGAATTTAAAATGGAGAGAGTTGGATAAATTTGGAGGATGTACTTGCTACTAACTGAGGGCACTCACAGGTCCATCCCCATGACCCTGTTTTATGTGAACATAACACAAATTTTATTTTATTAACACAATCACCTTACCCCTCCCTAAAAAGGCTACAAATATCATTATTCTGCAATAGCCTTTTATAAAGGCTTCATTTTTCTCTCCTCCCAGCAACCATCAGTGGCAAGGAGCTTTCCCAGGAACCAGTGCTCAGTTCTTCCAGCCCAACATCTGTGACCAGCTGCAGCACTATTAACTAATAACCCAAAGCCAGCTCCCACCCACATTTCTCATTTGGTAAGGCAAGTTATCAGTGATACACCAGGGCCTCAGTAATTAATCTATAGGAGAAAACAGCAATGATTCCCCAGCAGCTGGTGAATATTTAGGGTCTGGGGTTGGCTTTTTGTTGTGTGTTTGTTTTCCTTTTATTCTGAGATGGATCTGCTTGAGCAAGCACCAAACAAAAGCTCCAAAAAAAAGCTGAGGTGAAGTCCTTTTGCATAAGGCTCATAACAGTGGATCAATGCTGCCTCTCCACTATTTCTGGAGGGTTGTAAGAGCCAGGCTGAGGAGTGCAAGGCGTAAGTCAGCACTCTGCTCCCCGTTACCTTTTTTCTCCATGCGCTTCATATCCATCAGCTTCTCCACGTTGTTGGGATCGTTGAGCCACAGCTGCATGCGGACAAAGGGCTCCCTTCCCTTCAGACTCAGCTTGTGCCAGGGCTTGGGGCGAGCCAGCAGGTCTGAGACAGAGCCTTGGGTCAGCCCCAGGATTGTCTCCCCGAACAAACGCTGACCTAACGGGAAATTGAGAAGAGCGTGATTGGCAAAGAACACGAGATCATTCCTCAATTATTCTTACTTCAGAACTGCTTCAAAACCCAGAAGAAACGTTTAGGAGAATAAATGTTCTGCCCCCCACTAGAAAGGTAAATATTGAGCTTTAGTTTAATCCTCAGGATCTGCCTGGGATAAAGGGAGGAGCTTGACACGTTTGGGGAGTGGGACCTTACAGTGAAACAGTGTGCAAAAAATAAAATTAGGAGAGGAAAAACAAACTGAACTTCTAGCTAAGTGAGAGCAGTGAGGCTACTTAGCTCTTATGCAGGAGGGAAGTGCCACAGCTTTGCTCCAACAGGGCAATCCAAACATTTCCAGCAATCAGTGAACCAAGAGCAATGCAACCTGCCCCTTCAGCAATGTCCTCACAGAAACACGTATGGAATTTCTGTGCTGTGCTATCTGTGGGGATCTAACTGTGCCTTACTTACTAGAGAAAATCAGAATTTGCAATACAATTTTTGTTTTACAATCTCTACAGTATTTCTAGTTAAGAATAGTTAATTTTAGTTCTCTTACAAAATGCTGTCATCTGGCAGGGTGAAATCTGCCAATGCTTTACAGTGTACAGTGTTCATATGTGATTGCTGACAATGATTTTACATGGAAAAAGCCTAACTTATCAAGGACTGGGGAAAATGCCTGTGCACCTCAAACCCAGCCACAGAGCTGATTTTCTAACCCCTTCACTTCAGTGTTTTTCCTCAGCTCCACTGCCTTGATATCAACTTCTGCTCCAGGAGAGCCTGGAGTGATCTGAGTCATCAGATTTAAGATACAAGTGCTGCTGCCATGGGATTTCAAGGTAACCCAAAGATCTTTCCATAACCCCCAAATCTGGGGCTCAGGGTCCTGTGTCTGATCTGCAGCTTTTGAGTGCCCTCACTGACACACAACAGAGCATTCTCCCTTCACATCCCAGCACTTGTAGCCAGTGGTAACCAACAGATCCCTAAGGGACAACGGGCATGAGTGGGGGTTCTGACCCCACAGCTCTGCAGGACAAGCCCAAGCCTGCAAAAGCATCACCAGCTCTTAGGAGCCCTTCACAGCCTGCCCTGATCCTGACACAGCTCATGGCAAATATCTGCACTATAGACCCATCCCCTGCACTTAACTCCAAGATTTCCTCCTCTTGCTCTTTAAGACTTTTGCCCTGGTTTTTGTTTGTGAATATGGGACCAGTCAGAAGCTGCAGAACATGCCCCTCAGGTGTGAGGGGCAGGTGGGTCTGGAGAGCTTGCAGAGGAAGCAGCTGAGATAATGAGAGGCAGAGAGGGGAAAGGAGAACAGGATTAACATGATACTGCTCCAAAGAAGCTCTAAAACTAGCCCTGAAAACAGCTCCTACAGACTGAACAGAACCCTGCATTCAGAATTCACTCAAGTTCCTGAGTAATAAGTGCTTTTCCACTGCCCTCAATATCAGGAAAATCAGGCAAAAGAGGTAATTCAGGGGAAATTTTATCAATTTTATCTTTATGTTTTTATCACATGTCCTGCTGGGGTAACCTGCTCCCTGTTTGTATTTAAAAACATCAGCAAGGACTCATCCATTTCCCTGTAAACCTGCCAGCTACTAACAAGATAACAGAGCCACTTAAAAAATCTGCTATTGTGTTGCCACATGAACAGGAATATGGGCACAGATTTGCAAAAGGGTTGGGAATGAGCAGTGCTGGCAGTGCTGCTGAAGGAAATGAACCTTTAAACTACAGCCTAAAAATTAAAAATGCAAATGTAGAAGGAGGTAACATCATGTTCTCTAGGTGTTAAGAACAAAGCTAAAGATGTTTGTGTTGTTTATTTCGTGTCAGGATATGGCAGGACAGGAGAAAACACCTGAAAGACTCCCAGCTAAGGGGGAAGGTGTCAGAAAAAATCCTTGGGAGGGAGCAGGTGTATCACGCTCCATCTTCACCAGAGCACCAGGAATAACAGCAATATTTTAAAGCACAGGTTTCCTTAAGCTCCTCCCCACCTTTCATGCCTGTTCCCACTCATGTGGATCCTAATGGATCTTTCAGGGAAAGTCTTGCCCCTTCCTACAAAATGCCCCATATTCCCTGTCCTCAAACAGCTGAGTGCTTCTGCTTCCCTCTGTGAGCTCCGTGCAGCCCAGCAGGGAACCCCTGAGGAACTCTGACTTTTGGGGCTCAGAACATCAGCAGCACCTCAGTGTGAACACTGCCAGCACGGTGTGCTGAAGGCTCAGAACCTTCAGAGAATGTTTGGGTTGGAAGGGACCTTAAAGATCACCCAGCTCCAGCTCCTAGTAAAAGGAACACCTTCCACAGTCCCAGGATGCTCCAAGCTGGGTCCAACCTGGCCTTGGACACTTCCAGGGATGGGGAAGCTTCTCTGGACACCCTGTGCTGGGACCTCCCCACTCTCACAGGGAAGAATTCCTTCCTAACATCCCACCTGAACCTACTCTACTTCACTTTGAAGCCATTCCCCTGACTGGTGAGGGCAGGAGAGACCCACCCAGCTCAGTCTGAATTGTTTTGTACAACTGTGGTCTCTGGCTGGTGGCACTGGGACACCTCTGCCACCACCAGCTGACTGTGACAGGTTCACAAGGCCCAGTGGCCTAAAGCAGAGAAACCTGTGCACCAGAAAACCTGGTGCACCAGCACACTGAGGGCACAAAAGGAGACATTGAAACTGGTTCCACACCTAATGCAGAGTTTGGGGCACATTTCCTGGCTCTTCTGCTGCTTTTTAGGCTTGTCAGCCACACTGTAGGAAAACAGAAATCATGGGAAATAAAAAAGACTAAGTAAAAATGGCATAAAAGCAAATGTAAACAAAAATACTTTTTTTTTTTTTCCAAACCTCTCTGGAACACCAGAGCAGGTACAGCACTCAATAGCATTTTGCCCAAAAACCAGGGGCTTGGATCTGCAAACCCTTACCATGATTTGGGGCTTTATCTCTACCTTATCTCCACTGAACAGGCAACCACCATCTGCCCCAGCCAAATGCACAGGTAAGGAATTCTGCTGGGCTCAGTGGAACACAATCTCACTCAGGGTCTATCAGTGATCAGGGCCATTTCCTCTTTTTCCCCCAAATGAGGTTAAATGAGAACTTGGGACCTCCCCCATCCCAGTATTTTTTCCCCTTAAAAATGTTTTAAGGAAATAACATGTTACTCTGTGTCTAGATGAAAAAAGGCTTCCTCACATACTAAAATGGAGGAGTTTTTACTTTCACAGTCATCATGTTCAGATGATATGGATAAAATTCTTCTCACAAAAGAAGACATCATCAGTCTAAATCTGAACTTTTGGTCCTATTTGTAGGGAAGGAAGAGAAGCTGGGGAGCACCAGCCAATCCCCTGAACCCCTGATGCAGGTGGGATGAATCCCTTGCTGAGACCCAGAAGCAGGAGCAGGTAACACTGGCACAGCCTTACTGCCCTCCTGTCAGAGCCCTCAAAGGATGCCACAAACATTCCCCAAAGCCTTGTGGGGGAAGCAAGGGTTAAAGACATGAAGAACCAGTGATTTAGAGGCACAGTGACAGATTTAATGTGGACTTCCCATACTCACATCAGGTTGTTCCCTGTGACTATTCCAAACAATCATGACACTGAAGGCAACAGCCAAAAACCCCTCTGCAGGCAAAAGCAGCCTCAGCTTTGCACATCTCTAAGCACAAGAACTGAGTGGCCCTGCACACTTATCTCAGGCTCATCTAAACCTCAGCTGAGTCTGGATGTTCCCTCCCAGCTCTGCAGGACACTGTGCTCCTGCTTGTGGTGCACCTTCCTCTCCAACCATGCTGGCCTCCTCTACTTCACCCAAAATGGGTCTGGAATTTGCAAGTGTGGGGGAAACAGCCTTTCCCAAGGGGAGATCTCCCTGGCTCTGGGGTTTTGGGGGTCCTGACAGCCTGCTGGACTCTGTTTTGGGAGGTGGGAGCAGTACCTGGCTGCTGAGCCAGGAGCAGAGCTTAGGAAGAACAAGGGTGTGATAGGACTTGGAAGTAGAGTGTGACAACCTGAAAGGGGTTTTCCACCAATTAAAAAATCTTTTTAGCAAATTAAAGCTTAGGCCAGGGTCAAACCCAGGCATTCTCACAGACATCTACTGTAGCTAACAATAAAACATGAACACTTACACATGATTTTGTCAAGAAATGAGAATAAAGAGATTTACCAAGATTGTTGTCCGTGAGCACTTCCTTGACCCTCTTGGTGATGCCATAGGTGTCCAGCTCAGGGGACATGGCCACCAGTTCTTGGATGCTGAGTGCAGAGTGGCCTGAGAGTGGCAGAGGGGTCGTGGATTGGGATTCAGATGCAGGTGGCTCACTGGATTCCTGGGATTTGCCATCCTTACTCGTCTCTATGGCAGGGCAGGGCTGCTGTACCAACTCAGTCAGGCTTTTCACTGATTCACTGGAACTCATGGGAGACTCAGGAGCAGGACTGCAACTGGCAGAAGTCTTTGGAGTACTTTCTGAAATTAAAAAAAGACAAAAAAGTCCCCACTTTAGCATAATTGTAATGTTTTGATTGCAGGATATTTAACTTTTCTCCTCATTTATATTCTACCTACTTAAAGAAATGCCTAAGTATGCAAAATGCTACTTGCTATGACTTGGGTACTAAAAAGCCTCTTTTTAGAAACAACAAATATTTTCTAATTTTATCTTGAGTCGTCTCTGATTTCTTATGAAGACAAGATGTACAAATACAAATAAAAATCAGGAAAAACTGAAGTGCAATAGTCTGTAAGTTTGCACGCAATTTCCTTGGTCAGGAAATGTCAGTTTTGCTTGTCACAACATTTTTATATAAGGATGGTTTTAAAGCTACCATTCTAGATTGGTTTTAACTTCCTTCTGTGACTTGTAAGAAACTCACTCAGCCACTATTTTGTTCTGTCAATGAGGGATTTTCTACAACTGATACAACTCTCTATCTTGAGAGTGTTATTGATTTCATTTTGTTTCTTATCACACACATCACATTTCTGCAATTCTCTTTGTCCAGAAATAACAAGATTAAAATACAGTTTGTAATTATGTTGTATTAATTAAAGTATTTGAGAATCCAACATAAAGACAGAGAGTGGATCAGGAGACATCCAAATCTGTTATTGTGACACTTGGTTTAAAAGAAAGCTTTCCCAATCTGTTAATGTGCCAACAACAATAGGTTCTGTACACAATGTTGTTTTCCCCCAATAAATTTATCTCTCACAGAACGTACTGACTGAGCTTGTTCAGAGATTCCAGACATCTGAGGGTACAGGCTGAACCTTTTTTAAAGCCACAACATGAAGGCAACACAAGTGCTTTACAAGAATCATTCAGGAGATAAGGAGCACAGGCGATTCCTCCATCCACAGCTTTTCCCATTTCTGTGGGGCTCCTTCCTCCTCCTTGCTGCCTCTCAGCCACTCCTTGCCAGGGTTAATGGCATGGATTCCATCCTCACATATCCCTGGGGTTGGCTCCAGCTGCCTGGAGGAGGCTGACAAGGAGGAGCCCAGAGTTTCCTGAGCCCTGTGGTGCCACCACAGAGGATTCCCAGGTCCCATCAGGCAGTGGCTGCCAGCAAACCTCACTGGTTTTTGAGTTTGTTATCCAGAATATTGTCAGATCATTCCAGAGCACGCAGCCTGTGCAGCATGGAAACACATCCCAAATGCTGAAGGAAAATATTGCCACAGGAAAAGTCAGGCCCAAACTTAGAGCAGAATGCAGAGGATAATGGTGTTTGTTGTTCAGGGTCCCGGGAGCTTTCCCATGCTGCATTCAAGAGCTTCCCTGATACACTCACTTGGAGTTGCACTCTCAAACATAAAAATCTGACTTTTTCCTTAGTGCTTTATGTGAGATGCAAAAGAGGCAGACAGAAAGTGAGGTGCATGTAAATCTTCAAGGTAAAGGGGATCCTACAAATCCTATTTCTTCTCTCTGCTCACCCTGGGTCATCATACAACCGAAGAGAAACCCTGGGAAATGTTATTTCTATATCAGGAGCAGCAGAGGAATTGTACTGTAAATTTGCCCTGATTCACCCATGCGAGGGACCAATTTGGCAGATCATCCATCTTGTTCACTGTACACTGTCAGGGATGGCATGAATTCCCCACATGATAAACAGATTTCTTCTCAGGTCTGTGTCCTTTAACCCACAGCAAGGTCAAAATTATGGCTGCCTAGCTAATAAACTGCACAGCACTCGTTCAACTTCCCTCTAATTTTGTCCCTTGTGCCAGCTTATACAAATCTTACTGAATAACTAGAGCAGCTGCAAATTTCCTATACAATTCCTCATCCCCTGTGTGTGCATGTGAGCCACATGCACACACAGGGGGGGAAAAAGGACAAAATAATAAAAAAAAACCCAAAAACCAAACCAAACCCAACCATACAGGACTAAACAAAAGCATTTCCTAATGCCTCCTTCTCCCTCTCCTTCTCCTTTCCCTGCCCAGCCTAATTATGAACACAACAAAGGTAATCTGTGTTATCATCTATCACTGAGATGCTCTCTGTTGCTCACATATTAGCTTATTTATTTTTTATATCACTTACCAAGAGCTTACTTGAATTTCATTTTTAAGACCAATCTGCTGCTCATTTACTCCAAAAGGTGAGATTATCTGAATCTAATTTTGGAAGGCAGTACAGATGACAAACTGCTTTTTTTCCCCACCAAAAGGCAAGTGTACAGTGATTTCAGGCGAGGCATTATGTACATGTACTACAAATAACTCCAAATATGTTCCCTATTCATTTTTAGCATTTTTCCCTTCTGGAAAAACATTTTCAAGATCACATAAATATTTGAGGAAAAGATCCATTATTTGGGACAGTAAATTCAATAATCAAATAATGCAAACATTTCCCGTTAATCTACTTAAAAAATTAAATAGACATTTAGAGTACAAGTGACTGCTGACAGAACAAAGGGGAAAATTGACTGTATTCACTATTCCAGATTTAACTGTCAATCCACAGCCATTTCGCATGGTTTATGAAATAATTTGTCTGTATTCATTTCTCTCAAGTTCCTCACAAGACAAAGACACAAATTCAGGATATCGGAAAAATATACATTAAGATTTCCAAAGCAGCAATTGAACATTTCCAATGAAAACAATACATTGAAAGCTTATTTCTTTAAAACTGGCTCTGCTTTTTTAACCCCAGACTGCTCTGAATAATAACACTAACTTAAAAGCAATCTAGTTTCTTAAAAGTAATATTCACTGGATGTTTTCACATTTGTGTTTAAGGAGGAAAGGACCATTTTGTCTATATAAATATAACAATCTGCAAACTTCATGGCCACCATTTATTAATGAAATTATTTCAATAAATTCCAGGTAAACTGTGCTATACCAAAGGGGTTTGTTTTCCAACAGCCTGCATCCAATATAAGATGTGAAGTAAAAGCTCCAAAGCTTCAAAAATGAGGTGCTGGAAGAGCTGGATTCAGCAAATCAGCTGAAAACACTCCCCCAGCACAGCCTCAGCCTGCAGAGTGTAAGGAACCCCAGGCTCCTCTCCCGAGCATCACCAGGTCTGCAGGAACCCAGCAGCCAGGGACATTTGGACCTGCAGGGCACTGCTCAAGGGGAACCATTTCAGTGATGTCCAGGAACTCTTTCCAGGTCCACAGGACGCATCCAACAGGTGAAGCACAGCTCAGATCCACAGCACTCTTCAGCTGGAGGCTCCTTCTGAAGCTCAGGACATCTCATACAAAGACCTGCAGGTGCCACCTGCTCCCAGCTCCCCAGAAGATCTGAGACATCTACAGGACGTGACACCAGTGCTGCTGTATCCCCTCCAAGGAGGCATTTGGTGACAGAGCAGTGCTGAGACACAGATAAGGTTTCACCAGTCCCAGAGGCATCACGTCTGCCAGCACAGACAGATTCCTCCACTGCTACTTCTTCCATGCATTTTGAGAGCTGCAGGTTTGCTGCTTTTGCTCAGACCCTGCCTCACCTCTGACAGCAAACTGGCTTTGTATCCAAATCCAAAGTTCAGAGATTTGAACAAGAACATCTGAATCTGTGAGCATAAAGCACAAGCCCACTCTCAGTCTCTCCTCCCAGCACATCTGCCTATCCATAGAGACACCCTGTGCTCCTGGAGCTGCTGGCAGAGTAACCTGTCCAAGCCTTGCTGGAAACACAGGCTTAGCTAATAAACTGCAAAAGGACTCATGGGGAATGAGGTACGGAACATGGTGAAGCTGAGGAAGACCATGCAAAACACAGAAGGTATTCAGGGGCCTCTAAAAGGATTATGAAAAATATTATATTCTAAAGACAGCAGGCAGACAACAGCTGCCTTAAGTTTCAGAGGGAAGTGGATTGAAAAAATGGATCCACTATAATTTTCAGAGACAAATCTCTGTAGTTTATCTGATCCACTATTTAAATTTCAATACACAGTCCTCTATCTGCAGTAATAATAACCTAAATTCCATTTAGTGTTCATTTGAGCAGTCAGGATAAAGTCATTTCTTATTATCTCCCCACTGTGTAAAAAACAGCTTGAAGGTAGGAAGTCAGCAAGCATTTTCACCAAAAAGTAATTATTGTAAGTGACATTTTTACTGCTGGCATGCCATAAGGCGAACTGCGCATTTGGAAGGACAAGTTGCTAAAACAAAATGACAGGGTACTCTGTGACATTCCAACGAGAACCCAAACATGATTTCACTGCTGCTTGCTTTGATGCACCACTTTTCCCACTGTCCAAAGCTCGGGCTGCAGGTTTGGCCAGCCCAGTCCACGTTGCCTCCTGAGGAGCTGGGGGAGCAGGAACGTCCCACGGGAGCCGGGGGCAGCCAGGGCTCCGCTCACTCCCAAATCAGCACATCAGTGGGCAAGATGAAAGCAGACAAATGTGGACAGGAGATTTCTCAGCAACCTCTTAAAAGAGCATTTGCTACTTCAGGGCTGCATTTACCTCCTCGTGCAGATGAGTTAATGGACAACAACAGGCCTGGCAGGTTGCCTGAGATCAAAGTGTCTCACACTGGGACTGGATTAGTTTCTGTTTCTCGATGATGAGGCTGCCCATTCTACCCAATTTGTAGAGCAAAACCTGGTGAATGCTGCCCTGAGAATCAGGGCCTGATCACACATAGCTGAGCAACATCCCCAGGACAGCCCTGGCTTCCAGGGTGTGAGAATTTCAGGGAGCGATTTCTTCCCTCCAACCTTCTATTTGATTTTACCTTTAGCTATGTCTGCCTTTTCAGGGTCTTATCAGAGAATCACAGAATGATTTGGGTTGGGAGGGACCTTAAATCTCATCCAGTTCCACCCCCTGCCATGGGCAGGGATCCCTCCCACTGTCCCAGGTTGCTCCAAGCCCTGTCCACCCTGGCCTTGGACACTTCCAGGGATGAGAAGAAATTAGCATTCTAAAGTTAATATTTTAAAGCACCATAACAGCAACTCTCCTCACTAACAGTGGGTGCAGCACAAGCCTGAACTACGTAATAAAGCTGAACAGCACTTGTGGGAGAGCAGTGCAACACATCCCTCTTCTGACTAATTAAAGAAAATACGCGTGAAAGCGCCTTCTCCCAGGTAGTGCTTTTGGTGGATTTACTCTGAGTGAGTGAACCTTGCCTAGTCACAATTTACAAATTGATGTGGCTCATGAAAATATGATCCTCCCTACAGTTATAAACTCCCCCAGTTCTGTGTAGGGAGTGCACAAAGCTCCCTGCAGTTTGCATCTCTAATGATGGTTGGTGCAGTTAGAGTTGTGAGCGCTCGCTGGAGTTGCCACCACTCTGACTGTGGAGAATTTGTTTGTTTGTTTGCTTCATAAATGTTGTAACTTTGGGGAAAATGTTATTTTGGGTCTTGGCTCAGAGGGAAATTTTATGTGGATGGGGGGAGGGATCAAAGGAAAAACCCCTTTAGGAAAGTGTGCAGACGTATGTGTGTCTGCACGGAAAGGGGAGGAACCAGCTCTGGTTAACTCTGCAATTACTGGGGCAATATAAAAATAAAGGTTCCCACTCTGCATATATGTTAAGTGTCAGGAGGACATAAAACTGAATAATCAGGGTAGATGTTAGAATTACCTGAAAAAAACTGCTTTTGAGTCTTGCTGAAGGATTGCTGCAATTTAAGTTGCATTTTCAATCATTGTTTAAGCTTTGCACCTCTATTAAAAAATGTGTTTTCAGCTCTGGAAAGCAGAAGGAGCTGGAGAAACCAGATGAAGTTGAGAAAAGAGCACGTAAGATGGGATCTGGTGATAGACTCATGAGGAGAGATTTACAGCTGGATGTTTAAAACTTGGAGAAATTGGGCAACCAATTCTCCCTTCAACAAACCTGCAGCCACAAACGCTTCTGAGTTTTAGAAATCCCATTGTTGTGCCCAAAGCTGCACCAAGACCTACTTTAAGGCTACAAAAAGTAAAACTATCAGACTTTTACTGAGTTAGGAGGAGAGGGGAGCACAGATTGTCTGGAATCCTGTGCAGGAAGATACAATGGAGTCAGTCAGTTCCAGTGAAATCTGTCCTGAGATCTGACTTTGGAGCAGACACACCAAGCCCTGACAACACCACCCCAGGAGAAAACCCTCAGAGGAGAAGAATTAAGGCACATTTTTGCAATGGCCTGGGGGGAAGACGAGGCCTCTGTAACCCTAAGCACTAATTTACAATAAAACACAAAATAAAATGGGGAAACTTAAGAATTTTTTAGCCAGATTTAGACACACAGTTGAAAACATCAGAGCAATGCCCAAGTCAGACCAACAGCCCCAAATTATCCTATGATTCTATGATTCCTGAGCCAAAAGTGGGATCTTGGCATTGAAAAGTGAATTATGATTTTTTGGTTTTAGAGATGACTCTTAAGCAATAAAAAACCCTTTCTAAAAATAAACTATATTTTAAATGATGTGATTAATGGCAGAATCATGGCTGCTTTAAAAGACATTGCTCTACTCTGCCAACCTTTACTTAATATTCAGATTTTTCTGTGTTTCTGTAACTTAGCTAGAAATCAATATTTAGGAATAACTGCTAGAAAATATTTTCAATAACCTTATTATTAAACCAGCTTGTGTGCAGACGCTTTATTAAGGATTTTCTGAATGCTAAAACAAATATGTCATGGAAGCAATCAATCAAGATGCCACAACCCCACAGTGTTATATTTTTAGTATAATCAAGACAAACGTGTGCACAATACCTTGTGGAAAACAGAGTGAGAGCCTCCACGAGGAGGTTCTGCTGCACTTTATGGTGCCTTTGTTGACTTGCTGACCTTGTGATTTGATGTGTTAAACCAATGTGCTTGAATGTGGCACCAATTTTATGGCTGTTTGCTGTCCTCCTGTGTCAGGAGCCTGAGTGTGAAGGTATTTCCACACCCTCCCCTGAGATTTGAACCTTGTGGCTGCTCTGGAGCAGAGGCTGCAGCAGGATGCATATGTGCACTGTGCACTGCATTTAGAGAGATCTCCCCCACTAAACCATGTGGACATTCCCTTGCCACAGGCAATGTCCACATGGGATGGATCCCAGGCTAATGACTGCCCTCCCTCCTTTTTTCCTTCTTTCTTTTCCTTCTTTCTTTTCCTTCTTTCTTTTCCTTCCTTCCTTCCTTCCTTCCTTCCTTCCTTCCTTCCTTCCTTCCTTCCTTCCTTCCTTCCTTCCCACAGTGACCCTGAGCAGTGCTGCACTCAAGACCCTCCTTTTTGGAGGAGTGCTGGGAAAGTGCTGAAACAAAATGACATTTACATTGCACGCAACAATATTATAAAAGCTATTAAGGTACATTATTTTACACATCCTCATAATCTCTCCATACTGCTTTACTTAATTTGTGATAAAATTGTTGAGAAAGGGTACTTAATGTAGGACAGTCAGTAAAAGTAATTTATCATCTTCCCGCTTCGGTGCTCACGTTATCAGCGAACTCATTTTCTGCATTCATCATGCAATCAGCCTATTATTTGCATATTAATCAGGCAGTGGACCATGAAAGAGCTGCATCCCAGCCAAATGCTGCACTATCTCAGGAGGAACACTCAGTAATTATCATACATCAGTGTTATGATGTGGTAATTGATTATAACATCTTTCTGTTGCCCCTGGGGAGTCCCACTGCTAACCCAGCTTCAGGCATTCTGTGCAGATTTTTCTCTGAAAATTAGAGAAACCATTGCTGTCCTTTTATTAATGTTTTTTACCTTTACAATAGACAGCTCTCTGAGCATTTCCAAGGTACTTTTGCCTGTTTCTTTCTTTTTATTTAATGAAACCTTCATTAGGGAAAACACCTGTCTTGGATCAAAAAAAGTAAAAAAAAAAACCCCAGCCAATCATCCTAATCAGTCCCCCCCAGAAAACCCAGTTGGGCTTGTTCATATTTGTCCTCTCTCTTTCAAGGTCTGGTGGCTTTTTAGGTGCTGGTGTTGCTTATATAATGCCCTTCCCCATCAAACACAACAAAATGTTGCAACTTCAATAGACAGTAATTGCAAAGTTCGCATAAAGGCAGTTAAGTTGCTTTATTTAGGTGCCAAATGAGAGGCTAATTTTGGTCCTCTCATAAAGGACAAATGAAACATCTGCCAGTTCAAACTTGCACTATTTTTAGGACCCGAGTTCCAGAGGGGTAAACCAGAGAAACAAACACTAACCACAGCTGTGGTTACACCGTGGTCAATCTCACACCTCCCTGGCGTGGGAGCCCTTCCCAGCAGCATCCCAGGAGCCCTTGGAAAGCAGCAGGAAAAGGGGAGATGGCTCTCAGAAGGGACCACCTCGTGCCAGAAAACAGAGAAGGATGCTTTGATAAGGGCATGGAGGGACAGAACAATGGGGGAATGGATTCCCATTGCCAGAGGGCAGGGAGAGATGGGATACTGGGGAGGAACTCTTCCCTGTGAGGCTGCTCAGGATCTGGCACAGGGAGCCCAGAGAAGCTGTGGCTGCCCCTGCATCCCTGGAAATGTTCCAGCTCAGGCTGGACAGGGCTTGGAGCAATCTGGGATAGGGAAAGTCTCCCTGCCATGGTAGGGGTGAGACTGGATGGGCTTAAAGGTCTATCCCAACCCAAACCATTCTGTGATTCTGTGACAAGTTGCCATCAGCAATATCTTTGACAAGTATAAATACTGAACATGTACTATCAGGCCTTTTTTACATTTCTTGTTGTAATTGTATTTTCTCCTTTCATTGGCTTTCTAATTGGCTAACTTTCTCTTTTCACTTTTATTTAAATTTGATCTCAAACCCACTTTGCTTTGTTTTCAATGCAAGTTGCATTTCTCACCAGATTTAAAATAATCACTGGATTCTTTCATTTGCTGTTTCTCTGGAAGGTTGTTGGCAAGTTAAAAAACCCTACAACCCTACATGCACCAAATGAGGCGAGACAAATTCCTAAGTTTCTCTCACACTCTAATGTAAAGGACAGGATGGAAGGTAACTTAGAAGACATTAATTTTCTGGTAATCTTCTGTTTTTTCATCTTGGGAATGATTTGCTATCAGGCAATATGTAACTCTATAATCAGAACAGGCTGTTTATTTCCCTGTTTCAGAGCTGCTGGGTGAAGAGGATTTCCATCCCCATTATAAGATGGAAATAACAACCCGCACATTTGGTGCTCACACACCTTTTTCCCAGTATTTTGGGAAGAAAATAGCCCATTATCTGTTCTTTGAATTCAAAGCAAGGTAATTTTCATCCAGTGGAGGAGCATTGGTAATTTGCTGAGCAGCAGTCGGGCTGTTGCCCAGGGAGGGCTGAGGGCACCGTGGCCATCTCCATCCCACTGGTGGCCTGCAGCCCCCTTCCTTTTACCACCAGCAGCCAAAAGACCAACATGAACTTCTGCCAGCTGCCAGAATCTTCTATCCCCAGCAGAAAATCATCTGCTCCCTTTGGAGAAGCCTTTCCAAGCTCTTGTGCAGCTGCCAGCCCAGGGGGGACAGAGCCCGGCCGTGACGGCGGCTCCTGACCCCGCCTGGAGCTGCAGAGCCCTGGCCTCTCTGGGTGTCTGTGCTGCTCCACTCAGGCTGGAATTTGCCTTTCCAGCCTCTCAGCTCCTCCTTTTCCACCAGCCCCTCTGTGCTTTGCAGTTGGCAGTGGGGAGGGGGTGAGGGCCCCTCCCCAGGGGAGGCCGCGCGTCTCCGAATGCACATGGAGAGGGGAAGGAAAATGCTGGTAATTAATGAAGTGGAGTAATAAGTAATGAAATGAACAACAGTGGAATTTACAGAGCTAGACTACTCAATGGCCATGGTTTCTCTCCCTAACTACATCCCCTTTTTAGCAACTCTCATGCTAACTGCTACTCTGTGAACTACCTGAGAAGCCTGAGGCAATAATGGTCGGGAAAGTTTCTTTTTTTTCCACACAGCTTAAAAAAAAAAATCTTCATTTATTAATTCTGCTCTTTGAAAAAAAAGATTTTAAGGATAAGCCATTGCTGTGCCTGGCTCAGTGCTGCTGCAGAGCCACACTTGAACTCCTTGCTTGGGGATCTCACACTAAGGGGGAGTGAGTGTCAAGGACCCACATTCCCAAATTAACCACAGAAATAAAACCTAGCTGCAACCTGACTGGGTAACTTCTCCAAAACAAATGCTAGGAGTCCATAACTGCACTTAGGAGTGAATTAAATTTGCCTTCAGAATCCAGCACAGGTCTCCTCTTTGCGGTATTAACAGGAACATTGTAATTGAATCACAAGGAGTATCAGCCTAGAAAACAGTGTTCACTCCCTGATTTTGTGTTTTATTTTAGCCCTTCTAAAAGCCCTTTAGCCCTTTTCACAGCAAATATGTGACCACAGTGAGAACGGAGTAATCTTTTGCAAATTTAATCACTGGGTGGTTCCATGGACAGAGAAGAATACAACCAGCAGAGGAATTTCTCCACAAATACTGCCTATTTGCAAACATCACTGATGGCAAAGGAGCAGGGCTGTGGGAGGCAGCCTGGGCAGGACAGGCCTCAGCAGGAAGCAGGAATGCCCAGCTGATGGCCAGGAATCAGAGCCAATGTTGTGCTCAGAATCAACTCGAGGCACTGACTTCATGCTGCATTCCCAGGTCTCACTGAGGTGCTCTGACAGCAATTCTCCTGGTTTTATTGATACCAGAAAGGCTGCCAGGCAGCTTTTCATGGTCCAAATGTCAGGGAAGTGGCACAGAAGATGATCACACACGTTACAGACAGACTACAACAGCTGCCCTTATGAGGAGCCAGCTGATACCCTATGGTTTGAAATCAACACAGCCACAGACAACAGCTCCCGAGCCCAATCCCAAACCACACAAAAAAATGTGGAAACTTCACCAGGATGTGCCAGGGTGCTCCAGGGATAAGCACGAAGGTAACTCTTTGGCTGATGTAGTAGTTCAGCTCTGAACTTTAAAATCACATTTGCACCTAGCACAAAAGGCCACAAGTTTCCCAAGTCCAAGACTCAGCAACTGGTCGTCAAACACAAAACATCTCTGCAAGGAATTCCAGCAGTCGGCTGTCTGAGCCATGTGATCTCCCTTCTCTTCCATTTCACAGACTACATTAACCACAAACATTTCATGTCATACATTTTTATTAACCTGGAATGCCAGCAAATGACTGCAAAACCATTTCTCTCCCTCTCTTTTTTTTTTGCTTCAACAACAAAAACCAGCTCCAATTTGGGAAGGTCTGTCAACATCACTGCACCAATCACTGGTGATGTCACAGTGAAAAGATTCAGCTCTCCCTGTGCTAATCCCAACTGTGCTCTGGAGCACCATTGCACAGCTCTGCCCACCCAAACAAACCAGAACAATGCAAGAAAAGATGCTAAAACACAGGGAGATGGGGGTAAGGGCTTCTCCTTTGGCACCACAAGGCTACTGAGCTGTTCCCAGAAGTGCATCAGGATGGTGTTCTCAAATTGGGCTGAAACATGCTCTCTCCCTACTTTGTTTCTCCCAGAGCAGCCAACATGACAGAATTCTCCTGGTATTAGGAAAATGGGAACATCCACCCAGCACACAGTTAACTACCTGCCCACTCAGCAGCTTCTGTACTGGCCAATGTTACAGGAATCTGTATTACATACATGAAAATACAGTGGATACCTGGCTCTGCCATCACACCCCGATCTCTCTGTTGATATCATAACAACACAAAATCATCCTGAGGTTTTTCTGATTTGTGTCCCCAAGGGATGATAAGAAGTAATCTCCCCGTTGTTGCAAATGCTTTATTTTGAAAAGAAAGCTTTTATGCATATTTTAGTTGATCTAAATACAGTAGATCTCGGGTTTTTAAATCACCAGATAATACGCAATTATCTCAAGCTAGATTCTGATTTTGAAACAAGCTCTAATTAGCTCCCCATTTTATGCTGCTATAATCCTTTCTTCAACTCCCATGAGTGTTACTATTGCTAAGCAGCATGAGGTTAGGAATGATGGATGATACCCAGAAAGGAAGACAAACAAAAGGGAAATTCAAAATCCCCTGAGATCACCCGCAGCTGTATCGGCAAATGAAGATTTCCACATTAGGTCATAAGACGACCCTTACAGAAACACACACCAAAAAGGCACGTCTTCTTCCCACTGAGTATTTGCAAGCCTTTAATGTAGTATAGAGAGAGTATATGTCCTTCACAGAGGATAAAGAAAGAAGTGAATGCAAAAATTCAGCTTTCCTGTGAGCAGCCACGGACGGAACCAACAGCACCAAAAAGGAAACGCTGTCTCAATCTCCTATAGATACGCAGCACAAACCCCCAAAATAAAACCAACTAATAAAAGCTGTGCACAGTACAAGTATTTAGAGAAATATCTGAGCCTTCTCCTGGCACATGGCAACTGTTCAAACCCACCCTGGCTCCCATCAGCAGTAATGCAACTAAATAAGGGCCAAATTCATCAGGAAAAAATGCTGATGCAGTTGGGTGACACTAATTCAACTTTTTTTTCCATGTGATTTGGTCCATGCTTTTGACACATAAATCATTAAAAAGGCAGATTTACCCAAGGGCATTAGAGCATTTAGGTGGAAAGAAATACACAGAAAAAATGTTAGAAAAGGCACAGCAATACTATTTTTGACCACCTAGGGTACAGACACCATTTTTGTAGAAAACATGTTCCCTGAAACTTGCACAAAATTACCAAGCCTTGAGGAAAGCTCACAGGGAGAAAATACAGGTATATACCCGGCTGTCATTTTGGTATAGGCTGTTTTTTATAAAATCCATGAGTTTGGTTTCCAAAGAAGAAAACCAAGCTTGGCTTCCCTTTACTATCTCAACATATATATAAATATATAAAAAATATATATATTTATCCATTCACTATATGAAATACTAATGGGCCCATCTGTCTACACATGAAAATGGAAAATTACTAGACAAAAGGTGAGATTTTCATGAATGAGGTGTTAATCAAAACTTCGTGATCCAGAAGTGTAACTAACAGGGCCAGAAATCCAGAAAATCTTGCTGGGTTGATAGAATAGAGCCAAAGAGTAATGAAAATACTCCCAGCTAATAAAAGTTTGAGTCGTTACTATGCATGTTGACACTCTGTACACTGAAGACCTTCTTGGCAAAGCACTCAGGAGCCACTGAGTGTATTAGTTTAATTTCACTTTTTTCCCTTCATGCATTCAACAAGTTCCCAGCCAATTATATTACATGGAAAAGGCTCCAGACCTCTCCTCGTTTCAAAATTGTTCTGATTAATTTCTGTTTTAAAATTACAAGTATGCAACCTTCTCTGCCTTGATTTTCCTGGGAAATGTCTCAGAAGACCAGAAAATTGGAGCTGTCTCTCTCTCTCTCTCTTTTTTTTTTTTTCCTCCCTGCCCTGGAGTGATGGATCTTTCACAAATGCTTAATTATTATTACCTTTTCCAAACTGTTTGCTGCATTTTTAATTACAGAACAGCTGCTAATAAAAGGAAATTACCAAACTGCCCTTCCTCATTCAAATAACTTGGTTTTTGCTCTTTTGTTCTGCCTGGTGTCACAACCTTCCTTATTCCTTCACACAGAGAAAGGCACCAAGAAAAGAACATTTTGTACAACAATTCTATTTTTAATCCTCCGAGAGGAGGTAGAAAAGGGCACGAGCCCATTTTCTCATTTGTAAGTCGGCTTTAAGGAATGAAGCAGGACAATCATCAATAACATGATTTTATTAGCTGATAGGAACGTGTCACCTCACAAAATATTAGCTCAAGGGCAGGAACTGACAAACGACACTGGGAGTGTGGGAGGGAACAAAATATCCCAGCAGCAAAACTGAACTTCCTGAAGGAAATCACTTGCAGCTCCCAGCCATCCCCCTGGGAATCCAGAGGGTGGTTGGATTTTAATACTATGGGCTTGTCGTTCCATCTTTTATAATTAGAGCTAGTCATAAATATGAAGATTAGCAATAACAATGCAGCATTTCCCAGCTCCTCTGATTTCAAATTCCCCCTAAAATGGCTACAATTAATTACTCATATTTTCCACGCCGTCTCAGGCGTTTGTAACTGTGACACTCTTGCACGGCATTGATGCCACAAAAAAAGTACTCAATGGCATGTTTTTAATGAACCATCACAGGAAATTTCCATGTTCCCTAAATGCTTGGCTATAAGTAACAATAGCCCTATGATTGCAAATAATTTTCTCCCATTTTGGTTTTGTTTTCATGGCTTGTTTTTACTGGGGGCATTTTTTTTTTCCTTTCTTTTATGTATTTATTTTCAACTGTTCTCCTTAAGAAAAACGTGGACTGAATATCATCACGAATTTTCTTCTAGTAAAATCTTTTAGAATGCAAAATAGTTTCCCCAGTAGAGAGAAAAAAACACTTTAGCTGGGATATTTAGAGTAAAACCAGCAAGCTGCAGAAAAAAAGGAGTTTTTCAGAAGAGCAGAAAGGTGGAAGAAGAGCACAACCCCTCCCTGTCTGTGCCCTGAAATGCAGCAGTTCTCCAGCACAGGGCACTGGCTGTAAGTACAGAGCAGGGCACGGGTATTTTTCTGAGTGTTTTACGTCAGTGAAGCATTCATTGGTAAGAGGCTGTGTGGGTAGAGTTTGGTATCTAACAGCAGGAACACAGCTGTTCTCTCCTGTCCCAGCCTCCCTCCTATCCTGTGACCATCTCTAAAGCCTTCAGCCACTCCCTTCCCTGACACTCAGCTTTGCTGCATCTGCTTTTTAGTTTATTTTTATTTTTTGAAAATGAAAAAAAGAAAAAATAAGGTCAGCTGGGAATATTTAATGAAGCTTGAAACAGACGTAACGTGGTCTGTTCCCCACCTTTGGATTAACAAAGCAGATTTTGTGCAAAGGAGAGTGGAAAAAAACCTACCAGCAAGTGAGGCAGCTGGAGTATGTGGATCACATTACAAACCAAGGGCTTGTTTTACAGCCATTGTCACATGTCACATTGATAAGCTGAACTATGGCAAAAAAAACCCCCTTACTGAGCCAATGATCTCTAAGATCAGACAGTCTCTTTACCTAATATATGCAGCTAAATATGTGTGCTCCCTACATCTGCCATAGCAACAAGGAGAGAAGGAGGAATTAACTGCATTAATAAAAAAAACTGAAGGGACTCCTGTATGATACAACAAAATGTGAGAAACCTCTCAGCATCAAAGCAAACGCAACAAAAGCACAGAGAATTATTTCAGAGCAAATCATTGAAACCAGCTGATTACCTGAGCTTGCACATCCCTGCTGTAGGGAATCCTGTAATGATGTCACAGAGTGAAGGACTAGATAAGAGAGGAGAGGAAAATCAGGGAACAATAAAAGGAGATGCCAAACCACAAACTAAACAGTAAGCAGGCTCAACAAATAGCAAAGTGCTGATCTCGGCAAGGGCTCGCTGCTCAGTTAACTCATGGCACAGAAAGGTGCACCCAGGCCAGGCTCCAGCCTGGCTTTTCTGGGTCAATAGGTACTGGGGGAAGAGACAGCCACAATAAAAGTGTCATTGCAACCCAGCATTCCCCCTTTAAAGCTCAGTTTTCCAGCTCACCTCCTGAGACAGCAATCGATATTCTCCCTGGAACAATCCAAATCCCCTGTGCAACCCTAGGAAACAGCGCACAACATTTTCCAGCTCTTTGGCCAAAATTTTTGGGGTTGTGTGTCATATTCATGCCTAGATAATATCACCCTAATGAGGAACTTGATAACTGCTGCTTATCAATTACACATAAACGTTCATAAACATTCCCAGCACATTCCCTTAGGGACTGGCCGGGCTGCCAGGGTGGTATGGTGCCACTTCCATAACACCTGGACCAGCACTAGTGCAAGGCTGGCTTACTGCAAATTTAAAAAAAAATAAAAATACAGAAAATAGAAAAAGAAAAAAAAAACCTCTCCTCCTCAACTCAAACAACATAGTGGAATTTTAATTACCTTGTCCTTGTTGCTGCCCTTGTGCAGGCAGGACACACTGTCCCAGCTCACCATTCAACCAGAGCTGCATACGAATAAATGGTTCTCGGCCTTTTTGGGTCAATTTGCTCCATGGCTTTGGCCTGGAGAGCATGTCACTGACACTTCCTTGGGACAGCCCCAATACCTGAAGTGAAGCAACCAAGAATGGCATGTTAACACACTGGCAGTGGAAACGGGGGGAATTTAAATCATTTTGGTTTCCTTTACTCTATCGCTCAAATTGTTTGTATATGGACAATTATAAAAGCTGTAAAAATTGGACAATTATAAAAACTGCATTCTGTGGATACTTGGATGGAAATGCTTTTTTTCCTGCTGTGTTGCCTTTTGAAGGATGGTGGGTTTTTCCTGTAGGATCTGGGTGGCAGCAGCCTGGTGAGGGATTTGCATGCTTTTCATATTTTGTGTCAAACAGTTTCATCAGTTTTAACAGGAAAAACACCGAGTCCAGGCACACACAGGCAGATGAAACAGGCAATGACTGGCATGTATTTTGTTCTCAAACAAAAATAATTGGGACTTTTGAGACTAGGCCTATATTTGGTTGATTTTTGGGGGATGAATTATAACGATGTGTGTTTTCACCTGTAGCAGCAGCTGCTCCACATAAGTAAATATTTAAGAATACAGCTGAATGCGGGGGGGAGGGGGGAGAATTTCAGACAGGCAGAATGCAATTACTTGCCTGGTATTCAGCACTGGTACAAGAGTTAAAAATCATACTTAATGAAAGCTGCCATGCGATCTTTAATGACCCCGAGAGGTCAGACTTTTCATTTTACATCTTAGTGAGAAGGTATTAGTGCGATGCCATCTCCTATTACACTTTTATATTGATTCAATTCTTTATAGGAAGAAGAAACAACAAATGTCCAACACTTTTTACAGCCTGGGAGGGGTTTTCTTGTGTTTAGGGACCCTCAAAAATCCCACGTGCTCAGTGCTTAGGGCTCACAACGTGAGAACTTCAGGGAGCCTTATCTGTAATCAAACATTGCTCTAAAACATCTCAGAGCACCAGGTATTAGAAATAACTTGGAATTCTTGACTTCAGACTAAGGAGAGTTAGGGGATTTTCCATGTGTTTGTTTTAATGCCCTTGTGCACATTTCCAAATAATAACGACAAAGGAAAAGTGCTCTTGTGTCCTTAATCTTCGCTTATAACAAAGTTAAGACTCTCCAGTCATGACAATGGTATTACTCAAATATTCCACGAATTCATTACATTAAGCGTGAAATATTGAGTCTCAGCAACATTTGCTTCAGCTTTCAAGTTTTCTAAACTCGGGGCCCCATTCCTAATTCCAAGTGGCTGAAGCCAATCCCTGCATAAAAACCCTTGCAAATCCTACCACACAGGGAAACTAACACTTTGTGAGTTTTGAAATACTTCACACACGGAGCAAAAACATTTTTCCATAGGACCCCTCTGGCTCTGCACCTGTGTAAGGAGCAGAGGGCACAATCACAACACTGGTGAAACAAGAGAGAACCACTTCTTTACCTTTTCCCCAAAGATCCTTTGGCAGATGCCATTCTTTGCTAGCTTTTCCTTGACCTGCCGCGTTAGCTCTATGGTATCCACCTCCTGGTACATATAAATCTCATACTGCTCGGGTGTCAGTGGAGGAACCGAAGGTTTGGATGGCTTGGACAAGGACACGATAGGGGATGAAGGGAGGGGGCTATTCTGTGGTGTCTCACTGCGACTCGCCCCAGTCATGCTCAATTCAGAACTCTGCGAGTACGGAGATTCCGCGTTTGGCCACTCTTTCCAATACTCGGAAGAAGACGGTCCTTGGAGCTGGCTACGATCTGGCCTAGTCTGATTGCTGACCTTTTCTTTTCCACCACTGGCTTCCTCAACTTTTATATCTTCAGGAAGAGCTGCATTTCTTCTCTCATGCTGCACAGTATTCCACCAATGGTCCTTCCATACACCACCACGTCCCAACTCATTTTTAACATGCCTCAACATACCCTGGGCAGAATCACTTATTCCATGAAGCTCTAAAACAGGTGCCTCCTGAGGCTCCTTTTTGAGCCCAGAGAGGTTCTGCAATGCAGAGATACTGGAATCAGTGACAGATGAATGTTTCTTCAGGGATATGGCCAAAGGAGAATAGCTGGAAACCGAAGACATTGCAGGTGTAGACACTAGTTTGGGGGACAGGATAGAAATGTCAGCTTGAGATAGAGGTGGTGTTTTTAAGGCAGGTTCAAGGGCAGCCTGCTGTGCCTCCATTTCCCGTCGGGCTTGTTGCAGAATGGATCGAATTGCATCATCAGAATTGCCACTGCTAGAGGCAGAAGGCGGCTGAGCCGGCTCAGCTATGAAAAACAACCAAAAGACTAAATGCAACAGAGGAAAATGCTTTATATTCAACACGTGCTACTGTAAACATTTCCCTGACAGGGAAAAAAACCAAAACAAAACGGGGCTGAAATACATTTCTGGATGGGAGGGAGGAGTTTTCACTAAGCAGAGATTTGCACTTTTCAAAATAATGTAAGATTTCCAAAGTTCTTCACTGGAAAATACTGAGAGTTGCCAAAGTGCTGGATGTTTGCATGCACAGACTCGGCTGCACAAGTCTGGGATCACTTGCCCTTCCACCATTGTAAAAATTTTCAAATAAATGCCTTTGAAAATCAACCCTTCACTTCTTCTTCCCCCACCCCCACGTGGTCAATAACATTTTATAGCTACATTTACAAAGTTATTTAACCTTTCACTTCACTCTTTTCTCCACAAATGAATTTAACACGCACTCAGAACTGAACACAGCTGCATTCACCTGGACAGACTATTACAGTATAAATAAGGTGAGACCTTTTAACTTCAAAACCACAACACACAAATTACAACAAAGACAGAACTTTAGGAAGAGATGATCATCCTTATTTCACTTGACAAACTAAATACACTCCTGCTTCCTGTTTTCTTGTGCCATGGTCCCAACCACTGAAATAAACAGCTCTACCAGAGCCAGGCTGACACCTGGCCATCACCCTCTCCCTTATCTGAAGCTCTAGGATGGAGTCACAGGTGCTTTCAGCAGAGATAACCCCCAAATGCAGCATTCCAGTGGGGAACCAGGGTTTGGGTGGCTGTGCTGCAGCAGGCGGGGATGAGCAGAGACTGGGACGTGGGTGGGGAATTATCTCTGCAGAGCCAGGAGGTTTTGCAATGGCATCTGCTTCTATTTCAGTCTCCACTGAGGTCCCCAGTGCTTGGAAACCAGTTCCTCTGAAAGCTGCTCTGCAGAGAACAGGCAAAGTGAAGCACCAGGTGGGAGCAGGGAACCCCACACTGCAAGGAGTGGCCCCAAAGTGAAATAAGATTTCCAACACGCTGTGTGTGGCTCCAGTAATACTAAAGCTCATCTGAATGCATTTCTGAATTTGCCTCCCTGCATTCCTTCCTGTCACACACTGTAAAATACATGAAAAGCTAAGAAATAGGAAAAAAAGACAGTGAGACTATCTCTGCTGTTTTATCTGCTGGTTTCACAGGGAGTTTTGAGGCCAAATTAATATTTGAAAGGAAGTCTGAGACTCTCAGATGAAACATGCTACTGAGTAACATTCTTGCAGTTTCCTGCACAAAGCCCATATTTTTCTCTATGTAATAATTTCCTGCATAAAGTTGTATTATTTAGATCATATATTAACTAGTGTTTTATACTCTACCATGAGATTAACTTAGTTTTCATTTGAAAGACAACTATCCAAAACTGTAAATCAGTATTTACTTTAAAAAATGCATCAGAAGTATTGCACAGTAATTTCTACTTCAGCCCAATAGCACTACTGGGAATTCTTAAAACTGAGAGGGCCATGGACTAGACAGAAATGTTAATTACATGACAGCATATAATGAGAAATTAGACTTATTTCAGGCTAAGAGGGATTTTTTGGGAAAGAGACTGTGTTTTGGATTTGCCAGTTCATTCACTGAATACGTTCTGTAACCAAAAATAAAGTCATCTAAGAGTCAGGACTGAGTGTGCCTATATGAGTACAGGATGTACCATGGTGCTGGGACTGGCAATTGCTGCCTGCAGTGTGACCTTCACCCCAACAAATCCAGCCAGCCCCTCTCCCATGCTGCTGTGTCCCTGGGGCCTGAGTGAGACAGAATGGAAGAGAAAGCAGGAGCTGTTCCCTTTCCAAGGAGCAAACTGGGAGGAGAAAGGATTCTGTAGGTTCCCCTCAGTGACTCCTGCAGGTCTGCAGGGCAGCCAGGAGCTCAGGGCTCTCTTTATCACAGGGACAAAGGTGTTCAGAAACCCCACAGGGAGCAGGGAGAGCAGAGACCCCACCACGCTGGGACACGTGTGACCTTAACTCGGGACATCTCAGAGACAGAAACAACTGCACTAAATAACAATAAAAATCCAAAAAACTCTTCAAACCTATACTGAAGCTTTTAAGAATATAATTAACTGACCAGAAAGCTCATGGCAATTGTTTTAATTAAATTCTGCAGTAAAAGCAGGCAGAGACGAAATGAGGCCGTACCTGTTTTCTGTACTTGCAGCTCCCTTTTGGCTTGTTCCAGAATGGATTTGATGGCTTCATCAGAGCCAGACTCTGCGGTTCGGATTCGTGTGGTTATGTTACCTGGGGAGGAAAACACAACTAATGACACCAGGAAAACTCTTATTTGGCTGTTTTTGTAACACAAACACACACTGGATGTGATACATGGCCAGCACAACCTGAGGACAACTTGCACAGGACCTTTACCAACATTTACGCCACACAAAAAAGTTCTTAACATAATAAAAGCGAAATATCCTCGTTGTGCCTGTCTCTAGCTGCCCAGAATGGTGAGAACACCAGAGGAAGAACTAGGTGGTCATATATTCCTTTTCTATGGTAACATATATAGATCTATTCTTTTTTCCTTTTCTTTTTGATTTTTTTTTTTTGGGAGGGGAAGAGGAAACAGAAGGGAAAAGAACTGGAGGGGAAAGGAAGAAAGCTAAAAAAAATAAGTCCAGGAATCAACTTTAAAATGGCATCAGCTGCTAGGCAAAGCAGGATGAGTATACATTCAGCCCAAAACAGAATTAAAAAGTAACTAGATAAGAATAATTTTTAACTTTCTAGAGGTTAATACATTAAGAGAAAAGTCATTTAAACGCAGATACCATTTGAAGTACTCTCCAGCTAAGAGCTATTACTTGGTTGCTTGGTTTTGCTTCTTTTTTTTTGTTTTGTTTGTTTTTTAACCTCTAAGGGGAAGAAAAGGAGGGAAAACTGTGAGTGCTACTGCACTTAACTGCATTTTCCATTATGAGATTATTGTTTGTAAGCAACTGAGGTGATTTGTGACTGGAGTCAAAATAACTACAAACTTTTGATGTACCTGCCTTTGTTTTTCCTTCTTTCTGGTCTCACTAAAAGAAAATTTCTGGAACTAATCTACAACAAAAATGTGCAGACTTTCTGTTCAGTGATAATTTATGGATCTGATGTGCACTTATCTTGATGTCTTTTTCATACATAATACTGAACTAAGCATCACACTAATTTAGCAGTGTATTAAAGTGGAATTTGTCAGCATAAGCCCCATGAGAAGAAAGAAGTAAACCTAGAGCAGAAGCAGTATGCAATTGATGTTATAACTGTGCAACTTTCTCCCTCCAAAACCATAAAAATAGCAAAGAGAGCATTTCAATAGATCTGACGACTTTATAAAGCCACTTCCATCTCTTCTCTCTCTTTATCTGTTTTGCAGGGGGGATGGGAGTGGAAGAACTGTCCAAACAGGGTTACGTTAGTACAGCAGCAGCAGAATTAGAAAAAGCAAAGTGTTCATCTAACCCATGGTTTGTTTTATACTTACTGTCTGTTTTTCTATCAGATTCCAGGCCAGAATCAAACTGCACAGTTTTAAGGAAACACACAGCTAAAGCACACTCCACTTCCTAGGGATTGACTGCAAAGAAAAACACCTGCCTGTGACGTACCTTCAGACCCATTTCTTCGTTTCGGTACTTCCTGAAATAGTCTGTTCAGGTTCTGGCCTGGATTCTCTGTTGAAAAACAAGTTTGGTAAGAACAAAACAATCAGGGGATGGTTGCTCTGACATCACGGGCTGTGTGACATGAGGAGCTGGCAGCCTGGCCCTGAGCTCTCCTGGCCCCTCGGGCCCCTGAGCAGGAGGAACTGGCTACTTGGGAAGAAGCGAGGCTGGCTGATTTGTTAATAAAGATTACAGCTATGTTCGGAAAGGAGATTAGACAGATATAAATAAATGTCTAGAGATACCAAAAATGAAGAGGTTAAAGATGGGTAGATAATCCCCTCAAGTACAATCATCAAAAGGAAGAACAGATTATAAATCTAACAGTGTGTGCTTCCAATTAAACAAAATCTAGGAAAACCCTGCCTGTCCTTTCCAATATTTCTTGACTGTAAACAACTTACTTTTCAGTTTCTCTAAATGTAAATCTCAGCCTTAAGATGAATCACAATGAAATGCATGTTACTTCTTAAAATCGCTGCCTTAAATATGCAAAGCTGCTTTAAACTGGGATTGTGTTTTAATTACTCATCTCATGCATCACCTACCCTATTTTGTCAGAACACTTTGGGGAAAAAACATAATCACACAAGACACAACAAAAGCCTGGTCTCAGTAAATAACCTGCAATAAAAACCCCCAAGTATTTCTGAGGGCTGCTACCCCGAGTAGCTGCTGACCCTTTTGGCTCCGTGTTCAGCTGTGGCACGGAGGGGCTGGGCAGTGAGGGCTGTGAGTGTCCCTGCTGCTCACTCCTGCTGACAGGCACCAACCAGTGGCTAAAAAAAGCATAAGCACAGATACGAACCTGCCTGAGTGCTGCAGAGCTGAACTTGCTGCACCTGGCACCTGACCTGGGTGAGAGCAGCAGCAGCAGTGCACAAACAGCCCCGGATGCAGAAGCTCCTGGTTTGGAATGTTTGGAACTAAGAGGAGCAGGGGGCTGGGGAGCTCTTACCTCTTTGTCTGCCCTGGATGCTGCGAAGAGCCAGGATGTTCTGCTCGTCCGACAGGAACTGCTTCATCTTATGAAATGGCTCCTTGCCTCTCACAGTCAGTTTATTCCATGGCTTTGGCCGGGCCAGGATCTCACTCACAGACCCTTGTGACAGTCCCAACACATAATGTCCAAATATCCGCTGTCCAATATTGTGCTTGATCAACTGCTCTTTCACCTGACGTGCAATTTCGGCCGTGTCTATCTCCTCGCCTTCGGAGATGCTCCCAGCACTTTCTGACTGGCTGGGAGATGGGGCCATGCCATTTACATCCGGGCTTTGTTGTAATGGACTTTGGGAAGATATGGAGTTTGTGCTGTATGGACCTGTTGGAAAAATCATGCTTGTGCTTCCTGCTTCCTGCATTGCCTTGGAGTAGAAGGACTGCATTAGCTGTCGCTGGAGGAGAGAGTTTAGTGCAAATTTTCCTGTGGAGGCCAGGGGTAAGCTGGGGCTCGCCAGGGATGAGCTGAAAAAGTCTTGACTTAAACCCGTTGGTGAGAACTGGTGTGTACCATTAGTATTGGAAGCCTGCTCCCCCGCGTTGCGGAGCAACTGGGAAGGAGGGGAGGCCGGCAAGGTTGCAGGACGCTGACTCTCAGGCTGGTCTTTCCCTTTTCTCCTGGCTGACCCTACAAGGAAGGTCAAACATAATGCATTATGGGGGGTCAAAGAGGGAAAAACCAAGATAAAAAAATGCAAAGTTTGCCCCACAAAGGGAAAAAGTGCAGATTGACACGGGCCAATGGAGTGGCGGTGGGAGTTTTGGTTTTGTTTGTTTTTGGTTTGTTTTCATTTGTTGGGTTATTTTTTTGTTTTTTAATTTTTATTTTTAATTTTTTTTCCATGATTGAAAATTTTTAAGCCAAACAAGGCCCCCAAAACAAACAACATGCATTTCATGTTTGCACCTTTCTTGTATGTTGCAGCCTGGAGAATCCCCCTTACAGACATTAACACTAGAACATTTACATGAAGTGCAGTGATACAGTTAAATAAATCCAGTTACAGACAGCAAGTCTCTCTGTTGTCTCTCATTCAAGATATGACTCATTGGACCTGACTGAACCCAAATGCAGCAAACATTTACATTTTGGAACAAACCAATTTGAATAAAGGAATAACCATTAGGTGGATGCACCAAGATCGCTCAGTTAAAAGTCATAAAACGCTTCAAAATTCAGTAAACCCAGGGCCAGTGGCAACTTTTAACTTTCTTCCAGCTGCAAAAACCATCATTCAAGAATCTGGAAATTCCATGACTTGCCATTTAAAAAATGTGCACACAAGATGTAAAAGCCCACATTAGGAAAGCCAAACAGCAAACACACTTCGCTGGGAAGAAAGGATTTTGCTTTCCCAAGCTGACCTGCTGGTGGTATATCCAAGTGTATCAGACAGGGAGACTGTGATCTACATGCAAACCTTTTGCATAACACTGTGTGTGGGGGAAAGAGATGGATTTGTTCCCAAAACAGAAGACAGCCTCAAACACTGGTACAGCCTGTAATCCTCCTCCTTCACCTTTATAGACTCCCTGACTTTTACTTCATTATCCAGCCTATAAAACTACAGAAATCCAACGTTACGCAGTGCTCCTGTTGCTTCTTAATCCTCCTGCCATGCATTAGCTCAGGCACTCAGCTCTCACTCAGCCCTCCCTCCCATCACAGGACAGCAGAGGCACCCAGAAGAGCCAAAATTCGGGTGGACCTACCGCTCAGGTCGCTGTTGGTGATGCGCAGCGTGGCGTTCTCCGACTGCAGCGAGCGGTTCTTCTCCAGCAGCAGCACCTCCAGCGGCTTGGATGCATCCTAAAGGAAACCAAAGGGGGAGGTTTGTCTCTCAAAGCATTGAGAATCTCACTCAGGCACTAAAAAGGATTTCAGAGGGAAAAAAATTTAAAAAAAAACAATTGCTTGACTGGTCTCTGAGGGCAGCGAGGGAATTTGCTGGGCAGAGATCAGCAGGAATCACTCTGGGCTCTGGTGGGAGCCATGGAAGAGATTCACTGTTAAATTTTCACTGTAAATCATTCACCAATTCTGCATTATTTTGAGATGTGTAACGGAACATTTTCTTAATCTTACTTATTTTTAAATGGTCCTGGCATGCTTTCAGTTTAAAAGCTGTAGACTTCTTTTAATCTGATTAAAACAGAAGTTAAGATTATATTATTCCTTCTAGGTCAACTGACCCAAGCTAAGCATTTCCTTGACATGCTGCACTTCAGCAGAAACAGTTTGTTCAAAATAACACCAGTCAGAGAAACCTGCTATTTACTCTCCCCAAAATATCTAACCCTTGATCATTAAAAATCCCATTGAAAATTAATCCCAGCACATCGATATTCAGTTTGGCTTTCAGAAACAGGAATTTAATTCATAACCTTTAAACTGAAGTAAGATTAATTTGCTGGAACAGCAGAGCTTTCTCAGTACTCCAAGGTTTGTTTTCTTTTGTGAAAAGAAATTTTCAAGGCTAACAAATACTTAAAACTGCTGAAGTCCTTGCACAGTGTGCTGCCTGTACACCAACTCCAGTATCTTTAAATGACTCAACTTCACAACATTCTGCTTTACCCACTCCAGCACAGCTGAAATGTCACTTTGTCCTTGACCACTTAAATGAAATTAACAGGCAGAAAAAAAAAAAGTCCAGTTCAGCTTTTTACATAAGAAAACATCAGGAAAAACAAGGATGGAAGCCTCAACATCAACAGGAAACTGTCAATGTCAACAACAAGGAATTGAAAGACAAAATTTTTGTTAATCAACTGAGCTGCTGAATAAGTAAGAAAACAAAAGTAAGTTCAGTACCTGCGCACCAGAGCTTTCAGATGGTGCAAACTCCATGGATTTCAATATACTGTGGAAGGCAGAAAAAAGAAATTATTTTCTATTTCTTCTTTTCATAACAACTCCACTCATGAGCATTAACATTATCATGTCTGTTCTCCAGCAACACTACAAGTGATGACAACTTTCCTTGCAGTAACACAATCTCCTAATGAATACAGAATAACTCCTCAAACCAGTTATTGGATAAGAAAATTTTCTCAAGCATCATCTAAATCATTCCATATGCAATCCCACCAGGCCAGTTTAAAGTGTAAATTTAAAGGTTAATAAGGATATAACATTTTAAGCTGTCAGAAACAATATAAATTTATCTGTGAAGCTGGAAGGGAATGAGGAAGTTGTAGCAAAGCAGCAAAAGAGGGGAATCACCACCACAGTACAGCACTTTACAGAATATACACCAGCTCACCAGCAAGGAAAATATGCACAAATAATCCTCCCAACCAAGGCACTACAGGCTAAAAGGCAGTTTTTCATTTTAATAACCCCTTCATTCTATGGCAAAGGGAAGACAAAATGGCCCAATATTTCTTAAGAAATATGAAAGATCCAAATATTTATAAGTACATTAGGAGAAGAATCTGATAGTCTCATTGTCAATATTTTATACAAATAGTGAGTGGTCAGAGGACGTCTCCCTTCAGAGGCTTTCAGTTAGAGCTGTGTCATCTGGCAAACCAGAATCTTACAAGAATCCAGACTTATTACTGCACTTTGTTGGATAATTTTTTTAAAATCAGCCTGATGCAGGCAGGACATGAACTTCCTCAGACTGAAGCAATAAATTATTTCAGCTTCTTAGTGTACAAAGACAACATTCATTTGGTGAAGAAAAACACATAAACACATAGAGATGGTGTTTATACAGCATTTGTCATGTATAAAGCACCAAGAACTCTGTGAGCAGGAACAACCTGGTTAATCATGTATTAAACTGTATCAAAAGCTGTGGATCATGTATTAAAGGTTTTGGAATTGCCCCTGGATCTCTGGAAGTGTCCAAGGCCAGGCTGGATGGAGCTTGGAGTAGTCAAGGTGTCCCTGGCCATGGCAGGGGGTGGCACTGGATGGACTTTAAGGCCCCTTCCAGCCCAAAACATTCAGTGATTCCATGAAACGTGGAAACTGAGAGGGAAAAAAGGCAGAAGTGCAGTATTCTGAGTGCCATGAGGAGTTAGCCAGGCACCCATTAACTGCCTGAACCTGTCCCTGGATTAATCCAGAGTTAGATGTGCATTAAGTGACACTCTGGAAATCAGGTCTCTGGGCCATTCAAGATCACTCAAAGTCATAGCAAACCCAAGGGAAAAAAAAGCAATTCTGACAAAGAGACCTCATGTATCTTGCATCTGTGCATACTCATTGCACACAGGGTTAATTCTGACAGGCATCCCTAAAATATAATAATTAATGAAAGCACAAATTTCTGGCAATCACTTTCATTACATGGCATCACTCAGCGTCACCTCTTGCCTGGCTGTAGGGTGGAGCCATCATCCCATACACAGCACATAAAGTGATGTTGTGAAGACTCTGTGTGGGCACAACAGCTCAGCCACATACAAACCCAACTCTTTTATGTTATCAGTGGACTTGTGCCAGTCAAGGGGACAGGATGTGGACTAATGGCTCGAGTTCACACAGACCCTGACATCCCAGGTGTGTGACTCCGGTGGCAAATCCCCAAAAGCCAAAGTATTTCTAGGCATAGCTCTGCATCACAGGACTCCAAGGAGCTGGGGGAGATAAATGCACAGAGACTCATCCAGGGAAAACCCCAGCCAGGTCTCTGTTCCCATGAATTCTGCAGGGAATGGCCTCTGCAGGGACAGCCAGTCCTAATACACATCCTCATGATGCCCAAATGAGGAGACTGATTTGAATTTCAAACTCAGTTTGAACAGTAAATCATCACGTGGCAAACATTCCATGGGAAATCCCATTTCAGTTCAGACCAGTTGTGACCCCACTTACCACACGTGGGTTTGCCATGTGGAGCAATCCAGCAGCATTCCAAACACCTTCCTTCCTCCTGGATGAGGCTAAACCAGAAAAAGCTACTCTCTCCCAAAGGAGCAGATGTGAGTGCTGCCCCCAGAACCAGGCTGACAATGGTTGGAAGCATAAACCTGGTTATGGTTATATTTGGTTCTCCACACCAAAAATCTGCCTCTAAAGCCCTGATCCTGTCATCTCTCTCCTTGCACAGGCTGATGATTTTTGGTTCTGAGCACCTGCTGCCAGCTGGGACCTTCAGGAAGGATCCTGAGCCTTGCAGCACCTGTGTTTCCAGTGAGATTGGTGTGGCAGTGTGTATTCAAACCTCGGCTGGAAACTCACTGACCTCTGCCTACCTGAAGGGGATTCTTTGCTAACTGAATTAACTTTGTGACAATTTCACAGGTAATTTCCTATACAGTTGAAACACAAAATATACTAAAAATCAAGCTGATGGCACCTCTAATTGCCCTAAGAGGAATATTCACTCCAGCAGGTTCATTTTTAAAAGAATGTAAAAGTTAAACATGTCAAAAATGACTCTCCAAATGTGTCACAAAAGACAAATTCTCCTCAGGAATATGAGGAAGCACAACGTTTCTTCTTTGGATTCCAGGAATATCTTTGCCCATGAGATCTTGACTCAATCTGTGGCTCAAGATCAGTTACCTGCTTTTTAAAGAGATGATCTTGTGACTTGAATCTGCACATCTAAGAAGACTTGAAAGATCTGACTGTGAAGAAAAGTGTGCATTGGGACAGCTCGACTTTCTGTTCGTCTGATCCCGACTGCAAAGGCAGCAGGGTCAGCGTGTCGTGCTACTTGAGAGGGAACTGAAGGCACACAGAGAGCTCTCAGATCTCAAAAATAGGTTTAGAAGCCATTGGGCACAAAAGCCAAGGCAGAAAGTGAAGAATCCTCCCATCCCAGTTCTTGACATGGGCCCACCTAAGTTCCTACCAAGTAGAAGTTGGCTGATATTGAGACCCTCAGCCCAGCATGCCTCTAACATCCCAGGAAGGGTTAAAGAAAGTACATCAGTGCCAAAACACCTAAAAAATTCATTCTATTCTTGCTCACTGACAAGACTTCTTTTCTCTAGGTGCAAATGTTATGAGCAGCTCACTTCTGTCAGTGTTCCAGGGCACAAGGCAGGTGCAGCAAGATTCAGTGTGAGGGCTCCAGATTTACAGCAACAGACTTCTCCCAGCCTCATTTACAGCAAGTCTCACTCAGACCAGACTGTCACTGCCAGGGGATGCACACTGAGCCTTCAGCACACCTTCTGGACTAGATGGAGCAGGGGAATGGTGTGAAGCAGCTGCTTGGAGGATGCAGCATTGCAAACATCCTCAGTGCTCTCCTGGAGGGTCTCAACCCTCAGACCATCCCACAGGATGGTGATGGGCCCCAGGGCCCTTATAAGCCAGCTATCAATCCACAAATTAGGGATATAAAAGCTGGAACAGCTGGGAAAACAGGGTTAATTTATTGGTGCCCAACCAGGGCCACTTCCAGCAGAGTCTCCCATTTATTTCACTGCAGGCTCATCCTGAGCAGAAGCACCATAGTGTCATAGTGTGACACTTCCTGTGTCACAGCTTCTCTGATCTGCCTTTCCACCCCTGCTCTCATGTAAGTCAGTGTTGTAAAAAAAAAGAAAATTAAAATATTGGTATTATCACCAGGAATACAGGGTTTGTATTTAAAGTATAAATGCAAAGTAAATGAGTATATTCAATGAGCAGATTGGGTTCTCGGCACTTTTAAGTCTGGCTTTAAAGTCCTGGTCCTGTTGTATTAAACCTTTGCATTAAAGCAGGTAGGATTCAAAACTCATTTGTTGTTTCAGCACATTTACACTTAATATCTAATGCAAGAAGCTGGAAGGTTGTGGCTTTATTCCCATTCACTGCTTTACATGTGAGGACATAAACTGGCTAAAATCTGAAGCTTTTCCCTTAACTCAGGAGAGGACGTGGATGTATTTACCCCTAATCACTAAATGATGATGCTATTTTGAGCCCAGGTAATAATCAGGTAAAATGACCAAATAAATGTTCAATTCATTTAATTCCAGTGAAAATTATACCCCTACATCAGGGTGTGCTGCAGCTGGTGGTGAACCAGAACCTCAGCCAGCATGGCTTGAATAAATCAGCACCAGGGGCTGGGCAGTTGTGGGGCTTGCAAATCCAAATCTGCTTTCCATATTCTCCAGGGACGTGTAAACAAAAGCACATGACTACCAGCCTCATCTGAAATACCTCATTAAACCAGGGAATGGGTTATTTCAGCCTTTTTAAAACACACACAGAAATGCCAGAATGATGAAAGAAGAGATGGGAGTTTCTCGCAGTTATTTAAACCTTGACACTAAACATATTTCCAGTCAGAAAAGTTCTCTTCTGAACCTGACAGCTTATCTTGTTATAGTTTAAAATGAGGCTCTTTTAAGTCTCTTAAGAAAATCCCTTGAAATAGGAAGAGACTGTTTGTGGCTTTAGTTTAAAACCACAATATATTAGCAAAAATATACAGTGAAACAAGCCCAGCATTAAAGTGGTAAGTGCTGAGCACTGGCTGGCAGGAGCAGAGCAAAGGTACCATGGCCAAAGGCTCTGCATGTCATTTTTAGTCCACATTACCCTCAGCTGTTGGCTGGAGACTTTGAAATAGTGGTCCACCTAAAACAACACAGATTCTGAAACTTTTTTCCCTTTGTGGACAACAGTTTTAGTGGCTTTTCTTCGTGGACACGTGTTTTATTTGCTGTTGTGATCCTCTGCTGCAACAAAAAGGAGCACTCTCAGATATAGCAGTTCCACTGGCTCTGGATGCAATTTCTGCCACTACTCCCAATTTCCTCATCTTTGTGGTTTTGACTGAATTCTTTATTGTTCCAAGAACACAGATTTGTGGCTTCATTTAACAAGCACTGTTCAACCAGAGTTTGTGAAAAAATTATGTAAGCATTTAACACTTACTTTAATTCTTTCTTAACCTCTTCATAATCAGCCTGTCCTTTCAGTTTTTCTTCCAGTTGCTTTAAAAGAGAGAACATGGATTTAATTATTTACATTGTTTTTTTCCTGCAGGCTTTGAAAATCATCTTCAAATTATTCCATATATACAGCAGCGCACAAGTGAGGGTTAATGACTCATACCTAATTTACATATATTAGAAAACAAACTATAACCAATTAAACGTAAACACAATTATACCTAGCTCATCCTTTGTTTACAGAGTGCCAAGCATGACAGAATCCAGTGGGTCCCAATTTGGCTGTTTGCAATGTCACTGTCATGTGCTCAGGGAAGAGATCGGGGATGAAGGTATTAAAAAAAAATGGGGCAGCAGAAATTTTCAGGGAGATTGAGTAAACAAGCAGGATGCTTTGGCACATACTGTATTCTTAATAGGACAGTTCTTGATAACCTTATCTACATGATAAAAAGAGCAGAGTGAAGAAGCTGTTGTTGACTGGAATGCCTTAGGCTTGGAAGGCTCCTACAGCACCTCGAGCCCAAGCAGAACAGCTGTACCAGAGGTTTTACAGGCATCACTGACTGCAGTAACCAGAGAGGCAGCACTGAGGCCACCCCAGCAGCTCCTCCTGCTCTGCCCCACCCAGGATGACCCCAAAGGCTTCTCCTGGCTGTGAGGATGCCCCAAAGGATGCCCCAAACTACCACGATCCAGAACGCAATGCCACACACTTGGACCTTACCCAGCTCCCAACAAAGTGCTCATCACTATGGGGTAAATGCTTCAGGAGGCCTAAAACATATTGATACATCATTGATGCAGTCATGTTGCTTGCAGAAGCCACATTAATTTCAATAATTTCTTTGCTTAGCGCAGGCACACCTGATCTAAGCAAAGAGCACAACTTACTGGCTTGCAACATCCATGGATAAATTCAGGCTAACTCTGCTTCAGTTCATTTTTGGTGTTAAAATTGGCACAGAATCCCAAAGGTCATGGGAAACAGAAATAACACAAGGACGTATCACCTCAAAGACAGAGAATCTACTTTGAAAAGGAAAGGAATATATGACATGAAAAAGAAAAATAGGACTTTATGTCCAGGAGAGGCTGCCTTCAGGGGAGAGGGGAATTCAAGATCCTACACCCACTCTGGGGCTGCTCTTTGGACGCAGGAGGAGGGCAGGGGAGGGCTGCTGGGAACTTGGATAATTTTAGCAAAGCTGTTTAAAATGCAGCCCCACACAGCTGTGCAGCAGGCCAGCTATGGGGCATGGAGGCAGGGCTGGGGAAACAGAATTGGGAACCTGTTCCCTGTGCTGTCTTCCCCATAATTCAGTGTGTGGGTATCACAGAGCTGTACAAACCCCAAAATGATGCAGCACAGCACCCACAGGACAGCAAATCCGTGGACTGAGTCATCTCAGTAATTTAAATGAGGCTTCTTCAGATGCCAACAGCAGCATGGTGGGGCTTTGTGGGACCTCCAGCTATTCTGCCACTTTTAAAGGATTTCCTACCCAGCCCTTTGCAGCTCTCACACTGCTGCCATGTCTGCCTTGCCATCAGCATGGCTGTTAAAGAGCAGTGACAAAGTGGACAGCCACGTTACCAATCCACAGCCCTCTCAAGGCCCTGTTCCTGCTGTTTGCCACCACAGCCCAGCATCCTGAGAGAGGAATCTCCTGCAGGAACAGCCAGGCTCAACGAGCAGCTCTTAATGGATCCCAGGAACTGCTGCTCAGTGTGGAACTGGCACTCTCTGGGACATTGATGGAACGAGTGGCCTCTTAAAAAGGTCTCATGTCTTTTGTCATCAGTGGTTGTGCAGTCATTCCAGTTGTGTTAAAAATAAAAATGAAGTGTCTGTTTTAGTGACAACCATTTTTTTTTTCACCTGGAATAAATACAGGGCAAGTTTTAGTAGTTTTTTCTGGCATGTCCTGCCTTTCCAAATTCCAGTCTGGAAGTATAGGAAGCACTGGCTTTGCTTTAGATAGCAGAAAAAATCCTGGTTGATGTGACCAGGAAAATCCTACAAATAATAAAGATATTGGAGGTTTTGATAATTTACAACACATGTTGAAATCTCATTATGGAAATGTACAGTCCCAGGGCCTGAGGTCTCACATTTTGAGGAGGGTCAGCCACAACAGGCAGCTCAAGCCTGTTGTTTCAGGCTGTTTCATGAGTTCAAGAAGCTTTTCAAGCTGCAGCTCAACACTGAGCAAAACAGAGTGACTTCAACAAGACATCCAGGTGGAACTTTTAGTTCATCTGGTCAGGCTGGAGAGAGATCTTTAAATGAAACCAGTGAGCCAGAGAGCCCTTGGTACTGGGGGGAGACTCAGCATCACAGCTGAGAGTTTTCCAAGTGGTCACAGGCAATGGGAGCACCTGCCAAACCCCAGGACATCTTTCTGCTCTCCTTGGTCTTGTCACTTTGTCCTTCTGCCTCTGCAAATCCACTGCAATTCACCCTTTCCTTAACTCTGTGACTTGTAACATTTTGGGTCTGGAGCAGAGGAGCTTTTACCGCAGGAATAACTGGCAATTTATACCAGTTCTCAGTATAAAAAGGACCAAAAGAAATTTAAAACAAACCCTGGATTAATATCTTTGTTACTTATGCAAGGGTATGCTAAGAAAACAACCTTTTGTAGAAACAGAGATAAACCACAGAAAAGCTAATGATTCCCATTTTAATGAATTCTGTATTAAATGTAATTCTGTGCAGGGAAGTGCTATACCCTGGTAGAGTATTTCTGGTACAAAAACACAGGTAGAAAAATAAAGAGTAAAAAGAGATATTGACAAAATGCAGCTGTTTTGGATTCTCAGGTACTTGCTACAGCAGTATGACAACCAGCAATATTTTACTTTGGGTTGTATAAAAAACACACACATCCATCATTCCTAAGCACCTAATACAGAGATTGTTGCCATGGAAAATCTGCACCTAAACATCTACTTTACTAAACAATATAAACTAACAACTGAGGATGCAGTGCCTGTGCAGAAACAGAACATTTAGGCACTTGGCATCTTCCCAGTCAATGACTGTTTTAAAATGTATTAGTATGGTAATTGTCTCCAAGAACCCTGTAAAATGCACAGAACATAGGATAACAAAGGTTCAAGCTGTGAGACAATCTGGAGGATCTAATATATTGCACTAAATATCAACCTGGTTAATTCAGAGAAAATATATTCTAATAACCTCCAACACACAAAAATGCGGGAGCCAGAGGGCAGAAGGAATGGACTGGTGGCTTTTCTGCACATTAAATTTGCAAATATCCCATGTTAAAGAATCATCTTGCATCTGTGGTGTGAATAAACCCATGTCAGAGCATGCAGAGATTGGGTCCCTCCTCATGTTATTTAGAAAATACAATCACTACTGTATTATTAACTGAACTGGCACAGGTAAATAGCAGGGGCAGTATTGAGGGGCTTAAAACATTTCAATAACCATTAGATTCACATTGTAGTTCAGTTTAGAGTGATCAAATCACATTACTGAATTTTAACTGGGTAGCAGAGACATTCTAGCACCCAGCCACAAAGGGTTAATACAATTAGAGTGAGAAAAGTCTTGTTACTAGAGGACATGTTTTGATTATTAGATCAGATGAAGATAAAGAAGCAATAATTTTGAAAGTATTTCTGTATTGTGTTATTAAGTCATAGAGTATTAAACAATTCCCCCAAGATACAGGTTGAGAACATTGCTTTAATTTGTGAAACTGTGAGTTGTTTTCTGTGGAGGCAACCATTAAAATCTCTGTTATTTCAGAAGCAATTCCTCCATAATCAAACAGGAGATCAGCACATCATCACTGAGATTTGGTGCTTTGTACAACCTGGGCCTGGCACAGGCTTTGCCAGCACTTTGGGGTAAAAATAACTATTTGGAAATATTTTTATACTTGCAACAAATAAGGTTAAAGAGGGTTGAAATGACTAAAACTTTATCAATAGAGGCACTACATCAGCTACTATCAACAGAGAGCTAAATACAGAGCATTAGCCAGGCAAGGCTATGAGAAAATGGAAGGAGATTACTGAAATGAAAATCAAAGACTTGCTCTGTCATTTCTATGATCCTACTCCCTTTGAAGTTAATGGCTAAACTAATACTGACCTCACCAGGAACATGCTTTATTCCAAGAAAATCTGTCAAGTGCAAGGATTCAAGATATTTTCTATCAGGCTTTATGAAAAAGTAAAATTAAAAAAAAAATCCCCTGAACATGGGTGTAGCCAGCAGAATGTGTCCCTCAGAACCAGGGCAGCTCCTTTCTCCCCCAATAAAAGTGGTGCCCACATGGTGACAGGTGGGCAGAGACTGATACTGTCAATGGAGTTACATAATAGGTGCCCTTTGCTCCACTGAATTTTCATAAAAATTCTGCAAAGCTGGCTTAAAGCATGCAGAAAACACTGACTGCAACACTTCAGCTTTCATTCCTAACAGGTCTCTCTCCATGTGAATTATGCTCCACCACAGCAAAACCAGTAACTGCTAAAAAATGTTAGAATTAGAGCAATTTGTAAGAGTTTCAATTGAACATTAAATCATCCTGATAGAGCAAAGCTGCCCACGCCACAGTCAGAGCTGAGTGGGAACTATCAGCCTCCTGCTCTCAGAAAACTCTCAGACTATCAAACCTGCAGAACTACCAAGTCTTTAATGGAATAGATAAATTTATCTTGTTTACACTTCAGAGCTCATAGATGGTGGAACAATGAAGGAGACAGGAGTTACAGGAAACTGATTCATACCCCACGTCAGGAAACATTTCTCATGCTCACTCAGAGATCAGAACTGTGTGGGCTCAGTACAGGGAAAGTGAAACTGCCCAAGAGAGAGGTAAAAGGGTCATTCAGAGAATTCTTAGCTATTCCTTCTGGTTCTAGTGCACTGCTGCTCCTATGCAAATGGGTATAGGGCTAGACTGCTAATTATAAATGGGAATTATTGTGCAGCAAATACACAGTTAAAAAAAATTTAAATGGTTATTGGTAATAATAAATAAATAAATATTATTTAAATAATTAAATGGTTTTTATATAAAGCCTTCTCCATGTCCTGATTTTACTTGTTCCTATGCCCTAATGATATACTTCCCATTTCCAGTGGAGAGAACTGGAGGGGGTAGCAGGGACATTGAAAGTCAAACTAATTCCTTGCAAAATCTTCAGTATGGATAACTGGAATGGGAATTAAAAGTTTGAAAATCTAAGAGGGATTTTCTGTGCTTTTTCAGTTCAACTGTTTCATTAGATATCTATGTTCAATGCATGTTGGGGTTTGCTGGTGATTTTAATCCCAAAGGTAGCCTTGTCCTGTAAAAACACATTTCAAAACAGTAAGGACTGGGCCATTTAGAACTTAAAAAACCTGTGATCCCTTAAAAACAATATACCCAGGGGGTGTGGAATGGGATGGGTTTGAAGTCCCTTCTAACTCAAACCATTCTGTGATTCCATGAATGCCACCAGAAACCAGAACTCCCTGAAGGAGCCAACGGCTCAGGACCACAGGAACCCCCAATACCATCATCTCTGAGACATCCTTTGGGCAGAACCAAGCCTTACTTTGAGTGTGCTGTTCTTGGCTGTCAGCTGCTGCTCCAGCTGGGAGATTTGGCTGCTGGAGTTCTCCCTCAGCTTGGTGAGGCTGCCCTGGAGCCTCTGGACATCCTCGACGAGCTGCGCGATCTCGCGCTCCTTGGCTGCCAGCTCCACTTCCAGGCTGGAGCGAGTCAGCACCTCGATGGCCTGCTCCTGCAGGGAAAACAGCATCAGGGCACAGAAAGGAAGGAAACAGGCAATTCCTGAATCTGGGACTCCCGTGACTGACAGTGGGAATCTGGAAGATGGAATTTCCTACAGCCCAGGACAGCTCCCTGGGAAAACAGGGATAACGGAGGGAATAAATTTCCCTGTTTCATAAGTGCACTGGAAAGATGCAGCAGTGAAAGTCAAAGGATTCTATTTAGATCTATTTATTATTAATAGCCCAAGTGCTTTGACAACTATGAAAATCTGTGCTTACAAAATACTAATCAGATAAAATATTCTGAAGTAATGGAGCAGAATTTCTTAATCAGGAACGGCAGAGCCATGTGCCTGTGGCTCTCTGCATGCACACTGCACGTTTCAGGCAAAATTGTCAAAAATTGCCCCAAACTGTTACTTCCAATGAACTTGATCCTAGCATGAAAATTGTTCATGTTAACATTATTGCAAGCATCCCTCCATGGGGAAGAAGAGAGATGTGACAGCTCTAAGACAAGGCCATTCTCCCTTTGGTCACCACTTTCAGAAATTCCCTTTCCTAAATCTTCCCTTCTTCCAGTTTCCTACAGCTGTAAAATCTGTCCTCAAGTCTGGAACTTCCTCTCTGGACTGATTTCCTGGGAGGACAAGGAATCAGAGAGGACAGAGAGGTCCAGAAGGAGGCAGAGCCATTCAGAAAAGATAATAGAGACTAATTGCACCATCTCTGTGTCCTTCTGTGCTGGGAGATTACAGCTGTGGTGCACTGGGAGCTCTGAGCCTCCTCCATGGAGAATGTGAGGAAAGCCTTGTGCTGTGTGGGGGGCAGGAGACAGCCCAAGGAGGGGCACACATTCCATTAAAGAGCCCAAAATGCATCTCACAAGGGTTAATGGTGTTCCTCAGAAGCACCAGTGAAGGAGGAGAGACTCCATTTAGCAAGAGGCAGATGAAGATGGTGAGCACTAAACCAAAGATCTGTGGTGAAAGAGCTGAGAATTCACCCCAGTGACACCCTGACAGCTGAAGGTGACGCTGCAGCAGATTGAAATCTACTCCAGACCCTCTTTTCTGGGAATACAGGAACAACAAAATCCCCTTTTCCATATCTGCTGAACATTCAGCTTGATTCTCAGTGACTACACCCCGCTGCACTCACAGAAAGCTGCATGTAGGAACAGCAGTTAACAACACTCTCCTATTACACTGAATTATACTTTTAACTTGAAAAAACCTCTAATTTGCTTGCATGAAACATCACAAGTTGTATAATCATCTGCTGCTTGTGCCTATTGAGACTAGAACGTAGAGTCTGAAATAAGATAGATAATGATCATTTTCATCCTGCAGTAGTTGTCATATTAAATATAAATGAAGTGCAGAAGTACTATTAAATACAAGAAAGACCTAATGTTAAAATAATGATAAGACTAGGACACGAGATAGGAAGAGGCAGGTAATTCAGAGTTACAAGTGATATTCAGGCTTTTTCTATTTTGTTTTGCAGCCTACTTGCCTATCTTTTGACTTCTCTGAGAAAATACTGGGTTGTATTAATAGACAACCAAACAGATCTGGAGGACTTATGGTTTGTTACTCATTCTCTGCAAATGATTTTTAAAGGCAGCCATGTGTTCCTCTGCTATCAGTGTCAAGCACGTATAAGGCTTGCAAGGAAAAAAAAAAGCAATGATTTCTTTTGTTTCTTAAATCTGCTGCTTAGAAGTAGACTAAATTTCACTTAATTGCATATTTACATTTAAATACTTCTATTTCTCCTTTGGCAAACAAAAATCAAAATAATCTGGCTGCTCATCTGTGATACCTGCTCGCCCAGGGCCAGCTGGAGCCCCCTGTGCCTGCAGGTCCATCAGCAGCCTTGGCTTTATTCAAAGCACACAGGAGGCAACAAGCAGGAGTAGAGGGTATCTTAAATTTCCAGGGATTTATAGGAGTAATTCTCAGTTTAGATAGAGCCAGTGAAAACTGGAGTGGTATCAAGTTTATTTCCAGTTTCTCTCACAGTGCAGACACGGAGTTAGGAGAGGCAGAGAGCTCTGGGTGCCCTCGGGATGGAGCCACACCTCGGGGCCCCACAGGCAGGCACGTGCTGCTGGCCACCAAGGCTCTCTTGCTGCCTCCATTTCTCCTCTGCTGGTGCTCTCAGCCATGTGAAATGCTTTCTGAGAGCTGTGCTGTCCACCTGGAGCAGGGAGTGATGGATCACCCCAGAGCCAAGTGACCTCTGTCCTTCCCGTGGTCTCCTCCAGCCACCAACCCCCTCAGAAGCTGAACCCCACCACAATCCCAAGGGAACACCCTTCCCTTTCAGTTAAAATATCACTTCAAACAGCTGTTTTTATAGCTGTGGGCATAAATTGAAGGAGCTGTACTGCAGGAATGTCAGAAACCTGTAAGAGTCAGTAAATATTTTCTCTCACCACATCAGGTGCCTTCTGGATCTGCGTAGCAAGTTGGAGAGATTTGTTAGCTGATGAGAGCTGCTCCCTTAAGGTCTCTGCCTCTCTCTGAGCCACCTCTGCCCTCTGAAGGAAATGAAAAGGGGTGAAAAGAGAAAGTACATTCAGTTTAACAACTGACAATTATTACAAGAACATTCATCAATTCATGCCTGACTGAATATAATTGATTTTCCTAAACACTCAACCTAATAAATGTTAGAAAAAAACACAGAATGTGATGGATTTTTATTTTAAACAGTACAAGGAAGAAATAATTGAGCGATTATGACAGTAATTTAACGCTAGGAGCAAGGAATCCCCTGCTGATACTAATGCTGCGGCCCACTGAATTTCCCAGACTGAATAAATACAAGTGGAAATGGAGTCTTTTTATTCAATTTCTTTCTATTCTCATAGACCAAGCAGATTTTATTGCAAGGCTCCTCATGGGAATAATTCTCACGGGTAAATGCTGAATTAAAAGATATTCTGACCACTCTCTCAAACACACATACAATGTTGTGGGCTGTCTTTCTGCAGTAATTATTCCCTAAAACATGAATTGTTAGATTCTTTTCTTTCAGCAGGTCTGTTTATTCAACAATATTTAACCCTAAAGTGACAATTTTGCACAGCTCAGTTACCAGCTGCTGAGGATTTATGCAATAGCTGATAAGCCTCTGACTTGGCCACTGGTCAAAATTCCCATCTAAATATTGAATAGTGATAGAAAAGAGAAAGAATGATGGGGAAAAATTGTCTGTATGAGAGTTTGGGTAGAGACAGATGGATCAGTAACTTCAGGCAATAAATAGCAGCAAAGTCCTTTTCATAACTGTCTGTAAGCTTCTGTTAGAAACGGAACAAAACCTGGTTCTTTTACAATATACATTCCTCCTGGCAAGACTGTCTTCTCTCTCTTTAAAAAAATGTATTTTATTGTTATAAAAGCACACTGCTTTCCTCCTTGAGTAATCACTGCTTTTTGCTGGGCTACTCCACGCAAATCATGCTGTGCTTTCAGAAAATAGCCAAAATAATTTTCTATCTCCACTTCCAAGACCTATCAGCAATTCTACCAAACCCATCAGCTGCCACCACTGAAGGTCAAAACTTTTCTTGACCAGGTGATGGATCCCTTCCTTCATGGAATGACAAATTCCCACTGCCGTTTTTAAGCCACCCAAACTTCCACAGACTCCTTGCTAATCCTTTGGAAAACCTAGGTCTAAAATCTAAATATGAATCTAAGTGAATATAGAACACAGAGCAAATATAAAACCTGTAGTGAATATAAAATTGTAGTGAATATAGAAGTTGTAGGAAATATAGAACTTACAGTAATATAAAACATATAATGAATATAAAATCTGTAGAAAATATGAATCCTACAGTGAATATAAGCCCTACAGCCCTGCGTGTGTGTGGTCTCTGACTTCCTCCCCAGCCAAAGCAGACTCTGCATGTTTAATCAATGAGTAAACTAACAGCAATCAAATACTAAACGCATCATCTGCGCTATTTGCTCACAACATTGTATTAAATGATTTTGCATAGGTTCTACAGCTGTAATTAAAATGTGATTGTAAAAAGTACAGTGACGTGGCTCCAATAATCAGAGCAGGGGACACAATATATTGTGTGCTTGGAAAATGTGGAAACAGCAGCAAAAAAAGGCAGAAAAAGAGGGATTTATGTTGTTTATGTGGCTGATAATATTAGGATAAATACTGAGCTAACAATACACATTGAGATAAATTATTTTCTGGTACTTTATTAGATGTGCAGCTACATATATTGATCTAATAACTGCAGAACAACTCCAGCAAAGCAGGACAAGTTACTACACTGTGGCACTTGCTCCTCCATCTACTGCTGGATAAGTAATGGGTTTTGCAGCCTTGAGCAATTCTGCTGATGGCTTCCATTCAGTGCAGCATTGTTTGGAGAATCTATTCAGCTCGCATGCAAGCAGCCCGCAGAGGATATTGCTAATAGGTGGTACATCTGCATATACAGTGAGCTGTCAGCTGCCCTTTCTGCACAGCCTCCCCAGCCAATTGCCAACACCTGTTGTGATCCTTGGAATAATACCAGACAAGATTTCATAGTAGGCATTGTTAAAAATACATCAGCACAAACTCTGGGCAGTTCTATTTGGGAAATACTGGTCAATTCCCCTTTTTCCCCCCCTCTTATGGAAGCTTTTTAGAGCAGAATTACAGATGTGCTCAGTGTCTGGAAAGCACTTTTGGGTGCTATCACAATATAAATTATAAATGACACACAAAACCCTGTTAAAAGAATGCTAGTTTCAAATTTGAGCACTTACAAGTATGGAATAGCCAAGCCTGAGGCTGGTGCTCAGCCACCCTGTGTTAGGGTTTAGGAGTGGGATGGCACCACACAGGACCTGCTGTGGCTTTTCCAATGACATTTTCCCAATGATATGCCCTGCTCCATCAGCTCTGAGAGGAACATGGCTTGGTGAGTGATCTTCTCTTTGTCCTCTTGTTCCCTGTGTGACCCCTGCACTTCATTTGCTCCCAGCTAATCCCATTCCCCACTGCCAATGGCATTCACCTCTACCCCATGGCAGCTCAGCTGCACCACCAGAGGTGCTTCAGGAATTAAAGACTGCACTGGCACGAGCCCTGTCTGGAGCTGTGTGGGTTCCTGGAGCCCCTGGCACATCTCCCTGCACAGCAGCCCTGGCTGGAGGCTCCCAGACCCTGCACAGTGCCTCAGTGCTGCTCCCCTGCCAGACTCTCTGGGTTTGCCTCTTCCACTGCCACCCCTCTCTGCTTGTCACTCTGTCCCCTCCTAACTAATTTTGGCTGCTGGAAGCCCCACCTCTGTCTCCTGTGTGCTCCATGGAACCTTTAGCTCCAGTCAGGCAAACCCCAGCTCGTACCTCAAACCACCTAATGAGCATCCACAGACATCCAGAATGAGCCTTACCCCACGATTTCCTCCTTCCTCTTTTCCTCCTTCCTCTTTTCTCCTTCCTCTTCTCCTCGTTGCTTCTTCTCCAATGTCCTCACAAAAGGTCCTCCAAGTGTCCCTGTCCCCATTCCCTGCCCACCACGAATCTCTCTCCTTGTCCTGCTCCCATGCTGATGTCTCCAGTCATGGCAGGGGCAGCCTGGGGAGGGTCTCCCCTCCTTGTGCCCCCAAAAAATCTCACATCACACCCAGAAAAAGCAAAACCTGCCTGGTGGATGCTCACCCAGCCGGAGCAGTGACTGCAGTGTGCCTGGGACAGGCACCAGCAGCAAAGCCTGAACAAATTCAAACCAGATTCTGCTGAGTTTCTGTGAACTCTTTTTTTCCAGACTCTTATAGGCTGGCCAAACTTGAGGCTGTTTTTTAATTATTATTATTTTTTTTATTTTTCTACTTGAAGTAACAGAAGATACAACCCTGAGAAAAAAGGGAACCATCCCTCATCAAACCCCTTCTATTAAATCTGGGCACAGCAGGCTCCTCACCAAAACAGCAAGAAAAACTCGTAACATCTGGGAGAAAATGGGTTTCTTTTTTCCTAATCTTGTTCTTAAAAATGGTTGAACAATTTTTCCTGAAGTAAGAAAAAAGAGAGCAGCCAGAGACAGGCACCCAGTATGGAAAAATGGCTAAATCTGAGGAATCTTGCACAACTTGGAGCCACTGGAAAGTTCACAAAACCTTCTGTTTGTGTGAACTGTCCCACTTCAGCTGAGAAATACAGAGAGATTCATAGAATTACAGAAAGGGTTTGGAAGGGAGCTTAAAGATCATCCAGTCCCATCTCCTGCCATGGCAGGGACACCTTCCACTGTCCCAGGCTGCTCCAAGCCCCGTCCAACCTGGCCTTGGGCACTGCCAGGGATGCAGGGGCAGCCCCAGCTGCTCTGGGCACCCTGTGCCAGGCCTGCCCACCCTCACAGCCAGGAATTCCTTCCCAATATCCCATCCAGCCCTGCCCTCTGGCAGTGGGAAGTCATTCCCCCCATCCTGGAACTCCAGCCCTTGTCTCCAGTCCCTCCCCAGCTCTCCTGGAGCCCCTTTAGGCAGTGGATATTCCACAGCACAGCTGCTTTTCACCAGTCAGTGCTCAAACTCTTGGTTTCTTACTCCCAAATCCTATGCACAGCCTAAAAAAACCCCTCAATGACCACTGACAGTCACACTAATGGCCTTGATGAAGCTCATGCCAATCCAGCATTGCCCAAAATCCTGTTTTTCAGCACAGTTCAGTCGTACAATTCCTCCTAATTCCTATCACTGTTTTCTAGTACAGAACTACCTCCCTGGTAAGAAAATATTTCAAAATAGTTCCATTTTCTTTCATACAGCAGGTAAATATTGTACTGCTCACAGTGGAGCCAGGAGGTCACGATTGTAACGCTGCTGTGTGCTTTCCAATTAAAAACAGAAAAAAAAAGCCTTTCACAATATATCCAGTTTAAATTATTCTCCTTGTTTCCTGACAAGATAATGAATAGCATGAACTGAGTGCTCTTCTACTTACAGTAAAATGTTAATTTGATCAAAGACCAGTGGTGTGAACAGCAAAATGAGATACTAATGTGAAAAAAAATGTATAACCTTTCCCTTAAAGTTCCACCAGCCAAACTCTATTTCCTTATTCCATGCTAAATTCAGTGCTGTATGTGGGAAAATCTTCCTATGGGCGAGGAGGGGGTATTATCACAAGTAATTCTGCTGCAGTTAATGAGCCTGGTTATGGCAGCAATCACCACGCTTGGAGCTGACATTCAGACTTGCAAGCTGCTGCAGAAGCTGTGTTTCTTGGAGTACAGCATCAATTAAAACACACTGGTTCAATGTGCTTTAATTTCCTAACTTTTCAGATAGAAAAATTTGCTATAAAACCTTTAGATGGCCCTAACTTCCACAGAACTTCAGCAAGGTTAGCAGAACATCAGGGACATGAAAGATTTTTCAGGGCTCTGGCACCTATTTTTTCCAACAATGGAGAAATATATGAAAAAAAGAGAAAAAACTCCACCAACCAGAAGAGGCTGGGTTGTCTTCATTCTTGTCTTCAGGCTATTGCACTTTCCTCTGTGTGCTGAAAGGCTGCCAGATAAATGTATTCCCAGCTGATAGCCAGGCATTTGCAGGAAACCCATGTTTGCATGAAAATAATATTAACCATATTTTGCCTTTATCCAGAACTTCTCCGTGCAAGGATCTCAAATGCCCTTTGCAAAGTAAATGTTTTTATTCCTATTTTACAGACAGTGAAATCCCAGGATTAAGTGAATTCCTTCATCTGCCATGAAGCAGTGTAACTTAACTGGATCCATGGATTTGGGCTGGGAAGGAGCTTAAATCTCATTTCATTCCATCCCCTGCCAGGGCAGGACACTTTCACTATCCCAGGGTGCTCCAAGCCCTCTCCAGCCTGGCCTGGGGCAGTTCCAGGGATGGGGCAGTTCCAGGGATGGGGCAATTCCAGGGATGGGGCAATTCCAAGGATGGGGCAATTCTCCAGAGGATGGCACACAAAGAAAGCACCCAGTCCACTGCCAAGGGAGTCAGAAATCAAAGCAAATCCTCTGGCAGGGTCTGTGGCAGCCTCGGTGCAATGCAGGACTGGAGCAGGATGAATTCCCTTCCTCGTGGAAGTGCAAAGCCAAGGATGCCCCATCAGGGCTGTGCTGGTCACAGCAAACCCCCCCGAGCATCCTGTATTGTGCTGCACTTGTGCTGCTGAGTGAAAAGGGGAATTTATTCCATCTGCTGCTCAAAAACATACATATTTTATGGCAATCTCACTTAGCAGGAATATCTTTTGGAACCATTTTCCAATGTGATTTGTTGGAGACAGGAAGGTGCCACACACAAGGAAATAAAAAATAATCTTGAGAGCAGCATTTCTGCTAAAACACCCTGGTGAGGTTTTCTTTCTACTTTTATAGCAGACACTGTTTTATGTATTTTAGTGGCAGTTTGGCTCCAAAAATTGCTTAAATTCACTAACTCTTCCTCTACAGACTTTAAAACCCAACACTACGTTTCTGTGGAATAAATGATATTGATCCAGTCTAGATTCTTTAATAAAAGCTGCTATATTTTAGAAAGTACACTTTTCTTGATTTATTGCTATTAGAAGTTTCTATATTTGACTTTCTTTCCCCAGAAAAAATAAGAACTAGAAATCTGGGAGCACTATCAGTACTGTGAAGATGGAAAGAAAACCAATGAAAACATTTGGCTTTTCCAAAGGGATAACAGAAGAAAAAAAAGTCTCATGTTTTCTTTTTCTTACCACTCTCAGAATCTAAGGATACCTATACTTGAGTCTGCTTTTCAAATCAATTTCCTCTTCTTTCAGATTAAAATACAATAACCCAGGAGCAAACAACCCCAACCAAAGTTCTTCTCTTTTTATTTTAAAAGTGAAAAAGTACCTTCTTCTTTGCAGGAAGCTCAAATTACAAAGCCCATTAGATTTATTTTTTTTTAACCATGCGATCAATGTGTAAAGGCAGAAAAGAGATCTGGACACATCAATGACTCAAAGCCACAAATTCAGACTCAGTATTAAAACCTTAAAATGAGCCCAGCTGTAATTTAAAAAAATTAAAATGTATTTATATTAAAGATAATATATTTAAATATTCAAATATATTTAAATATTTCTGTTTTCACAACCTAGGAATTATTCTTCTCAACAAAAACCTCTTTTTCTCAGGCACAACTGGATGATTCCAGGTTCCTGGATGAACAGAACAATAATTCATTTGAAGAAATTTGTCATCCCAAAAGATTCGTGACTTTGCTGCCATAAACACTGGAAAGGTGTAAACTTGAAAAGGTACAGGAGAGTGCTAACCATAAATATTTGTCTAAAATAAACAGTCACACAACTGTAACTGCTGTGAATGCAGAAATGTATACTGGAGCTTCATTAACTTCCCTGATTGGAAATTAGAATATTCTGGGAATCAAACAATAAAAAATTCAAAGATGCTGTATCCCAAACTATGATAAATCATTTATTTTGACAAGTACGGGTAGTTTAGTTTTAATTATTTATTCTTATACTTCGTAGCATATCAGAAAATATGCAGTGATTTATTGTGCAAAATGAAATCTTAATAAAACGAGTCCCTTCACCAAACTACAGCATTATTAAATCTTCATGGAAATGCAGGGGGAACTCTGGGTTATGTTATCAAGTTTTGTCACTGAGCTGCTGGGTTAATAAAGTGAAAAGGAGCCCTTCCTATTGTATGTGGCTTTATTGTGCCCTCAGTGGAGCTGAGCCAGAGTCCCACAGCCCTGGGGATGAGCAGAGGATGGACAGGGATGGACTAAGATGGACAGGGACGGACAGGGACGGACAGAGATGGACAGGGATGGACAGGGACGGACAGGGATGGGCAAAGATGGACAGGGATGGACAGATGGACAGGGATGGACAGGGATGGACAGGGGTGGACAGAGATGGCCAGAGATGGACAGAGATGGACAGGGATGGATAGGGATGGACAGGGATGGTCAGGGATGGGCAAAGATGGACAGGGATGGACAGAGATGGACAGGGATGGGCAGGGATGGACAGGGATGGACAGGGATGGACAGGGATGGACAGGGATGGACAGGGATGGGCAAAGATGGACAGGGGTGGGCAAAGATGGACAGGGATGGACAGATGGACAGGGGTGGACAGGGATGGACAGGGATGGGCAGAGATGGACAGGGATGGGCAGGGATGGACAGGGATGGACAGGGATGGACAGGGATGGACAGAGGTGGACAGGGATGGGCAGGGATGGACAGGGATGGACAGGGATGGACAGAGATGGACAGGGATGGACAGAGATGGGCAGGGATGGGCAGATGGACAGGGATGGACAGGGATGGACAGGGGTGGGCAGATGGACAGGGATGGACAGGGATGGACAGGGGTGGACAGAGATGGCCAGAGATGGACAGAGATGGCCAGGGATGGACAGAGATTCTGCACCCTGGCTCTCCTGAGCCTGGACATGATGGAATTGCACCTTTCCCCATGAAACCAAAGGGGGTTTTGGCTTCAGACCCTACACCCCTCCTAAAGCTCCATGGCAGGAGCTAACAGCTCCCCTCCAGGCAGCTGCAGCTGGACCAGACATTTAATGCACTGTTCTTGCCTTTTTTATACTAAAAACCCTCTCAGGACATTCCAAGGGAAGGGTGACAGCCATGTCACCCTCTCTGCCAGCCAGAATGGAGCAGCCTGCCATAAAGCCCCTCTCAAGATTGTGGATTAATGGCACTGAGCACCTGGATGAGCAGCTGAGAAAAAGGGGCTGTCACCTCTCCTCATCTGCAACACCCAGTGAAGGATTAATTTCTCTCACTGTTATGTTTTGTGGGAAAATTCAGTTTACACCTTGTGCTAATGACACAATGGAGAGGGAGGGAGCTTTGTGGTCACTACCCCTCCCTCTCTCTGAGCAGAAAATTGCAAAGCTCACTGGCATTTAAAGGCAATTATTCTGATGAGCCAGTAATTTGTTCTGGGGTTGGTATTAAGCAAAGTAGCCCAGAAAGCTCCTGCATGAAAAAACTTGAGGATCCAAGTGAGAAAAAACATTGGGAGAAGAGAGGTGATGGAGCTGAAGATAAGTCCCTGCTTCACCCACAGGACAGGGCTGGGAGCCACAACATCAGCTCTGTCCCTGTGGATTTGATCACTTTTATGGACCCCTGGACCAAGGTCAGGGGGCACATCCCTGTTCCCTGGAGAGGGAAAAGCTCTCCCCAACTCCCAGGAGCCAGAGAGGAACAGCAAGGGAAGTTCTGAAGTGCCAGCTCTGGATTGAAAAAGGGACATAACTGGCAAAGGCATTTTCAAGAAAGGTCAGATATATAAAAAAGTTTACACCTATTTCTTTTTCCCATATTTTTAGTGGAAACATGTAAATCTGTGCTCTGAATCCCAGTCATTTGGGTCAGTCCTAATTCCAGAGCAGCAAAACATCACATCCACATCAGCAAGGCAGTCCTGAGCAAAGCAGGAGTCGTGCTGAGCACTACTCTTTAAAGGTAGCCTTAATAATGGGGAATGAGCACTTACTGAAATGGTAAAAGGAAATGTTAATTTAACTATTAAATACATAATTAGGTTAAGTACTTGTTTCTGCAATTGCAACACTTCAGCCTGATGCAAACTCACTTTCTGGCCTGTGCAATAGATTTAATTTCTTCCAGTATTTTTTTTTTCAGCTATGAAGAGGTAAAACACAGGAATTGCTGCTACAGAGATTAGCTATAACTCATCAAAGTGCTTTATAAAGGTAAAGCATCACACAAGGCAAAGAGTCTATGGGCAGCAAACAAGCTGAGCCCCTGCAGCAGCTCCTGCTCCTCTGCAGGTGAACCTGCCCTTCCCTTCTGCAGCTCCTGCAGGGCCACAGAGTCCCTTTGTGTCCCTTTGTGTCCCTCCTGGGGCCCCAGCACAGCAAAGACATGCAACTGTTGGAGCAATTCCAGAGGAGAACATGCTGGGAGAGCTGGGGATGCTCACCTGGAGAAGAGAAAACTCCAGGAGAGCTCAGAGCCCCTTGCAGGGCATAAAGGGGCTCCAGGAGAGCTGGAGAGGGACTGGGGACAAGGGATGGAGGGACAGGACACAGGGAATGGCTCCCACTGCCAGAGGGCAGGGCTGGATGGGATATTGGGAAGGAATTCCTGGCTGTGAGGGTGGCCACAGGGTGCCCAGAGCAGCTGAGGCTGCCCTTGCATCCAAGGACAGGTTGGACTTGGAGCAGCCTGGGACAGTGGAAGGTGTCCCTGCCCATGGCAGGGGGTGGGACTGGATGAGCTTTAAGGTCCTTTCCAACCCAAACCATTCCATGATTCTGTGATTTGGGTGCTGTGGTTTCTCCCATGTTTTTTTGAGCTGCCTCAAGCTGCTAAACCCACAGAGAACAAGCCCTTCATCCCAAATCCAGGCTTTCCCGCACTTGCTGAGCTCAGTGAACCCTCAGTGAAGGGATCCCCAGGTGCCAGAGCAGCCAGACGGGGGAGGAGGAGGAGAGGGAGATGGGGAAAGGGAGACAGAATCCCCTCCTCTGGCCTTCCAACAGCTCAGATGAACAGCATGCTGCTTTTATGTACAGGCAGATTGTGCAGAACAACAACCAAACTAAGGGTTATGCACATAAGCAGTTGTAAATTTTACCTAATTATAAGAAAAACACCACAATGAAGTAAAAAAAACCCAACAAAAAACAACAACAAACCAGCCTACATTGCAGCTTTGTATTAGTTAGATAGAAAAATAGCATTTCTAGATAAATAGGTATAATCAATTTTTGGAGGCAATGAAGTATTCAGAAATACTGTTCTTTAACTACAGCCCCCTTTAGACTGAGGGGGAAAAAAACCCAGCTACTGGTTAAATCACTGCAAAATGAACTGCCTTTGCAAAAATCACAAAATAATTCTATCAAAACATTTTTAACACCTACATCATTTCTAAAAAGTCTACATATTTTCAAATAATTACTAGCACTTTCATAAATATTTAATGCTGTCTACAAAAGTTCTTTGACAGAACTAAAAACCCACTGCACAAACACCAGTTTGCTTTTACTGACTAAATAATCAACTCAACAACTTACAAATATGATTTTGGCTTCATTAAGACATTAAGATTCTGGAGTGTGTCCAGGGAAGGGAATGGAGCTGGGGAAGGGTCTGGGGCACTAAAAGTGGCTGAGGAAGCTGAGAGAGCTCAGCCTGGGGAAAAAGAGGCTCAGGGGGGATCTTCTCTCTCCCTACAACTCCCTGGAAGGAGGCTTTAGGTGAGGGCTGGGCTCTGCTCCCAGGTTACAAGTGACAGGACACAAAGAAAAAGCCTCAGATTGCTCCAAGGGTTGGATATCAGGGAAAATCTCTTCACTGAAAGGGGTGTCCAGCCCAGGCACAGCTGCCCAGGTGGAGTCCTCACCCCTGGAGGGATTGCAAAGCCCTGTGGATGTGGCACTTGGGGACGTGGGTTAGTGGTGGCCTTGGCAGTGCTGGGTGAAGGTTGGACTGGGTGCTCTTGGAGGGCTTTTCCAGTGGAAATGGTTCCGTGATTTGTATTTTTCCGGTTTTCCAAGAACTAATACAAAGGCCAGCAGCACTTGCTGCAGACTTGACAGCTGCAGCAGGGAGTGTGGGGGCTGAAAGCTGATCTGGCAAAAGGGAAAAGACAAAACAAAACAGCAGCTGGAGCAGGGGGTGCATTTTCAACAGGATCAGTGACCTGGTCTGGCTCACACAACCACTGCTGACAGCAGGACCCAGGGAGGGGAAGGAGCTGCCATATTCTCCCTGGAAGGGAGCTGCTCTGAGGCAAACTTCAGCTGGATTATAAATCCGTAGCCTGGGAGATTGAAGATTGCAATCTCTGGTGGTACCTGGCAGCAGGATTAATGAAGCTCACTGATAAGCAAATCCTGAGGTTTTCCTCTGTGAAACCAGCAGCCAGTGGCTTGTGGAATTTCCATTGTCACGGAATCCATAGACATCTCCTCCACCACCTCACTCACTCACTCACTCACTCACTCACTCACTCACTCACTCACTCACTCACTCACTCCCTCACCCACCCAGAAGGGTTCTCTGCAAGGCTGGTGGGTTTGGGTTTGTTAAAACTCAGTATTTCTGCCACTCGTGCCAGGAGTGTGTGCACTGGGAGGGGTGGCCAGGGAGACATTTCACAGCCCAAATTAATATCTGCAGGAGCAAATGGCAGTTTCTTTGTGGTCCTGCACAGAAAGAACAGTCTGATCCAACCCTTGCTAAAAATGAACAGGCCAATAAAACACAGCAGAAAAGGAAGGGGGGAAAAAAGTCTGGAGAAGTCCCCAAACCTGCAGTCCTGCCACAGCCACAGGGCAGAGACTCCTTAATTTGGGCAAACCATTCACCTGCATGTCTGAGTAGGGGCCAACATGATGGATTTAGAAACATAAAGCCAATAATAACTACAGTGGGAAATGTAAGTTTAAATTATTAGAAGGTAAATATATGGCAAGCACTGCTCTACTGTGCACACAATCCCCACAGAGCATCCCTGAAGAGCTGTATTTTGCTCAAAATTTGCATATTTTCTTACTCCACACAGTTATGACTGCAAAATGCATATAAAATAACTGTCATGAAATCCAAAAGAGAATTTAAAAAGAATAATCAAAGTCACACTTAGAGTTTTATGGGGGACTCATTTGAAATCCTACCTGATTGGCTCTTTCAAGGTCTGTCATGATCATCTCGATTTCATCAGCCCTGGGAGAAGGAGAGAGCAGAAGTTTTGTTACCACACAGAGAACGGCTGCTGCACGAGCTCAGGCACAGCAACAGGCACACAAACACCAATATTTATTGTCAATATTGATTTGTAAAAGAACACAGTAGCACTGGGCAGCTTATCTCCTGACTGGTGAGACCCTCTGGAGTTTTCTGGACCACTCTGAAAATCTCTAATTTCTTTGCCTGTCCCCCTTTTTGCAATGCAATAGGAAAATTGATATCTGGGCATATGGATTGGATCTTTGAAGGTCTTACTCCCCAAAATTCCAGGAAGTGTCATCTTTCCAATGTGTAAAGGTGCTTCCCAAGTGATAATTATGGAGAAGTCAAAGACTGCAGTTCTTCAGTCAACTCCCCACATATACAAAAGCAACCAGCTACCCTTCTGTTTCAATGTGCCCAGAAGTTTGGTTTTTAATTTGGCTAAAAAAAAAAATATCAAGAGGTCAAAGAGACCAATAAATTCAATTTTACATTGTGTGGAAAGGAAGGGTTTTTTGACATGAATTTATCAAACCCTAAATTTAGACTCCTAATGCACTTTGCAAAGCTGAATTGGAAAGTCAAAGGGTTGAAAACCATACAAATAGTCAAGGAAAAAAGAGATCCTTCAGATCCCTGTGTTAGGGAGCAGCTCCCAGACCTGACCCCTTAAAAATCAGCATTTCTAATACTTCACTCACACAAATGGAGCCAATCCTTAAGCAATCTTTTCTTATCTTCATGCTCAATCATGGGCAAATATTTCCCACTCAGGCTCTCACCTGGGAAAGGCACCAGGAGAAAGGGCTGACAGCCCTAAAGAATGTTCTGTATCAATATAATAAGACATATTATTCTCCCCAGACATTCTGCCTGTCTTGTATGCCTGAACCATATGGAAGCAATAAACACTATCCTCATCTCCTCTGAACAGCAGCTTTACCAGCAAGTCCTTTTGCAATCTGCCAACACCATAATGTCTGGGTTTTGTTTTTAATCTGTAGCAGATCATTATCAGTAAAAGCTGTGAAATACTGGAATTCCCTTCCTCTGCCCATGCAGAAAAGTCAGGGTTTGTTTTTCTGCTGATTCTCACAGAAGATCCATTTCCCTGTGCAGGTGTTTGTTAGGAAAGATGGTTAATTGAAGTACATCAGGGTTCTGGCACACTCCACACTGGATCATTACAGTGAATATTGACTTAATCCTCAACAGCATTTTAGGCTTTTGGGTGTACACTTAGGGAAATGCAGCAAAAGATCATAATAAGTAAATGTGCATGTATATAAATTAATGGAAAATGATTTTTAATTACAGCCTTTAATGTTGTTGGGGCAACATGAACTGGCTTCTGAAAAGATCTTTTGGACAATAATGGAAAACAGATTAACATGTGTTTTCTTATGCAGGAGAAGCTAATGTGCTCTCACACTGGGCAGAAATCCTGCACACCATGTTTTGAATTAATAATAAATAATGGTCATTACTTACTGAACTGAACAACCACTGCCTGGGCAAAAAGGATTCAAGGGAGTAGCCACAAGACTGACCCAGGCACATTAACATCAGCCTGCAATAACACTTTCCATCTCTTTAGCCTCTGCAGTTGTGAAACATCTTTTGTTTTAGACTCCAGGCCCAAAAAAACTTATTAACCCACTTATGGAAATGACAGTATTTCACATGAAAAAGATGTCCCAAAGCTCATACAAGTGACCCCACTGTATATCTGTACTAGAGACAAGAGGGAAGAGAGCATCCCAACACACTAAAAAGATGCTTCCCAGCATTTCACAAATATTTTTAGCCAGGATAGTTTAAGGATCCTCTTTATGTAAGCTTCTGCATTCGGGCTCAATTTATGTGTGAATGCCTCAGGTTATATGGAGCCAGTAAATGATGTCTGGGTTCTGTCACAGAGCAGAGCTGGGAATGTCCCACCCCAGCACGCTGCCTGAGCTGAAGCCAGTGCAGCTCCTCTCCTTCTCTGGAGGGTGGGGAGAACACTGAAATCCCTGCATTTCCACCCAAACGGGGGTGCCAGGTATCAGCCAGAGGTCTGGAACAACACAGCCCCTGGGAGGAGTGACAGACTCGGAAGCAAAAACCCCTGGGATTGAGAGAGGGAGATTGCAGAATTTGGGGTTTCAGCTCAGCCAGGGAAACTTTTTTTTTCTGGCAGAAAGGAAGATGACTCTGATGGAGAAAAGATGAGTGGGAAGGGAGGGAAGTGAGAGGGAGTCTGGACAATCCAAGGACCTTCAGCCACCTTGAAAGGGGCAAGGGAAGGGGAGCCAAAGGTCAGGAAACTGGAGAAGACAGAGGAGCAAGGCAAGGAACAGAGGGATATCCAAGGCCACTGGAGCAAGGGGAGAGAGGCACAAGAGCAGCAAAGCAGAGGAGCACCCTGAGCCAGAGGAAAGGTGGGTGGCTGCCAGGGAAACACAAGATGGTGCTGGAAAAACAAGGTAAAAAGACTCAACCCTGCATTTAAAATGGAGAGAAATATTAATACTGGTATTTGTGTCCCATTTTGGCCGGGGTCAGGATTTAAGAGCTCTATTACAGCACTGGGATACACAGCCAATTACAAAAAAAAAAGCAACTGAGGATATAGAATGCCATAAAAATGACATTTGTGCCCTTCAGTGTGCGCAGATAATTCTGACTGAATCCAGTAAAGTGTCAAACTGTAGCCAAAGGCAAAATTGTCCCTTTGTCCTTGTATCAGACACACCAGCTGACTGATCCTGAACTCCCCTTTCCCTCCTACATTTTTTTCTCCCAAGCTTTCCAGTACACCTAATAAAAGGATGCAACACCTCTAAAAAATTCAAATAAACACCTCCAGCCTAGAGTCTGCACACAGATGGAGGGTAATGCTGCAACCATAAACGCTACCTTTAAGTAAAGTAATGAATTAAATTACTCTGTATTCTTTCCTAGCACAAGTGTCAACAGCATTCAGGAGAATCTTCAAAAGGAATTCAGGCTTTTCATTTTAAAAGCTCGACTATCACATCAGTAGCTGGCACTCAGCAGCCTAAAATCACTTATTTGAGAAAGTCTCTAATAGCTGCACTCACTGTTTGCTTAGCACAAGTATTTATTATAAAATAAATTACAGTTCTCACACCTTTTATGCACTCACAGAAACAACCTGCATTGATTTATTGTTTACAAAGGACTGTGTCAAATTCAGACCTGTCAGGCACGAGGCAGCTCTGCTTGGCTCACTGAATGAGTCCCACACAGGTCACTTTTGATGTATTCACTCTCTGCTACATTTGCTCATTTTCAGCCCTTCCTGTTTCAATATTCCTCTTTATTTCAATGGAACAACTTGGCAGGCAAAGCATCATCCAGCTCTGGGCTTGTCCTGCAGGCTTGCACTGAAAATCTGAAGGGAATCTTGAAGGAAACTTGGAAAGGACTTTGGAAAATCACCTTGTTCCACCCCTGCCATGGCAGGGACACCTTCCACTGTCCCAGGTGGTTCCAAACCCCGCCCAGCCTGGCCTTGGGCACTGCCAGGGATCCAGGGGCAGCCCCAGCTGCTCTGGGCACCCTGTGCCAGGGCCTGCCCACCCTCCCAGGGAAGAATTTCTTCACCTAATCAACAAATTTGGGGATACCCAGAATCTATTTGTGACCAAAGTCACCCATGTGAACGAAGCTGACTTTTAAGAACCAGAGATCTGATTATTTCACTTTTTAATTTCTTTGTTCCTCGGCTCCTCATGAGTATCTCAATTTCCCCATCACCCCAAGGGATGAAGGCAAGGAGAAAAGTTCTTTCTTCAGACAAATACAGAGAATAAGGGTAATTAATAACAAGAAGATATTTTGCTAAAATACACTGATATTTCTGCTGGGTTACACCAGATTTCCAATTGCAACCCAACATTACTCAGGGTTGGTAAAGGGTGATACTTTGTAAACACCAACACAGATCATGAGAAAAAGAGTGGGGAAAAGCTGTTTTCAGGAATAAATGCTATCTACCCAGTGTTTTTGCATTCCACAGATAATATAATCATTTATCTGATCCAGTTTCTTGTAATCTCTGTGGCAGAGGAAAAGTAATCATGGAAGCAAGACAGTTCTTCAGGGTGTATTACAGCTTGTTCTAGGTTTCAACATTTTCAGACTAAGGAATTTAGGAAATCAAATTTTAAGCCCAAGCATTTGGAGCTACAAAATCAGCATCACCACGTAAAAAGAATCTGAACTGTTGGAACAGCACGACCATGAAATATTCTATTATTTCTTCTCTCGGTACTGTGTTTGAAGTGAGAAACAAAATGCATTAAAAGCTATGGATTTTACAAGGTATAAGCTTTTACCAGTCATGAAACAGCCCTCAAAGCTAACATGCCATCTATAAAAAACAACTTAAGGAGCTGGAAAAAAACCCCAAACCACCCCACTTTTCAATTCAATTGCTTTGGGGAAATAAAAAGTGCAGAGAGGCTCGACTTTCATTTTGAGATCAAGAAAACCGATTAGGTTTGAAGAGCATAACAAGTCAGCAAATTCAAGGGTTGGTAACAGGGAAGAAGCTCAGTTCCTCTTCTAAATAAAATTAAATCAGATGAAAACCCTGAACACCACAGAGTTATTCACGTGAAGCAAGAAGAATCTGGACTTCATGATTAAAATCCAGTTGATCCAAGCCCTTCATTTAGCTACTAGCTTAAAGAGGCAGAAACAATTCCTTTTTTATTAACATGACAAGTGAATGGTTTGCCAAATCTTGTGGCTACAGCCCCCTAAACATTCAAACTTACTCAACCTTGAAGGAAACTGCTGTTGGATTCTTTATACATGGAAGGACTGAAAAATATAGATGACACTTTGGAAATTGCAGTCAGTGGCGTGGCCAAGAAACTTCCCTACCAGGGCAGATTAATACTTTGGTTTGGCAAAAAACAAACAACATTTTTTTCCCACACATTTGTTTTCTTTAAAAACATGTAAAAGTTTACTAGTCAGAGCAAACGGTATATGGAGCCAGTGGGGCTTGTTAAAATGTTCTAATTACCCAAACATTTACGCAGGCAATTTCAAACTAAAAGCAGACATTATCAACTAATGTGCATTTATGTTTAATTAAGGAAAAAAAAAGAAAAATCCTCCTTGTAACGTATATCTGTGATCAGCACAGAGCAGATTTTTGGCCAAATTAGGTAAACAGCTCAGCCTCTTAAAATTACAGGCAGTGTAACCCAGCACTTGGCCAGCACAAGGCAAAAAATATGAGGTTATTTGGGATATTTGGGAAGGGAAGAAAAGAAAAACAGGGGCCAAAGCATTTAAAGAAAGAAAAAAAAAAGAGCAAAAGGCAGCACACTGAATTTTTTTCAGGTTTCAATGAAATTTTTATCAGGGAAGGTTCCCTGTTCTAGGAAGCAATTTCGGATCACTAAACAATGGCAGAATCGCCTGCAGCCCAATGATCACGGCATTCACTCAGGGCACAAGAGCATTCCAGCATTTGAATATTCAATTTTATTTCTTCTTTAAGCAAAGCAGAGGGAAGACAAATTCCCTACCCACATCCAAACCACTTCCTAAGCTCTGCTGTGGATGCCCTCATCTAATCCCTGCTCCTCAGTGACCTGCCCAGGTGCCCAGGATTTGTTGCCTAATTTCTAGGAAAGAAAAAACCAACAAACACTTTCTTAGAAAGCCTCCAAAGGAAGGTAATATGAAAAAACCAACTCATTTTATTTTTTGACACTTTATGAGCATCACTGTAGACACATTTACATGCTTTTTAGAATTCATAATTATTCCAATCCAACAAACATCCACAGTGTAAATTCACAGGATAAATTCACCTTTACTGCCACTACAAGATGGAATAATAGGCAGAAGGTTTGTACAAAGAACAAAATAAAAAGTGATTTTAGTATAAGATGCCAAAGGGGAAGATGTCACACACCTTTTAGTGCTAAGTTCTCAAATCTACTTTTCAAATTGCAAGAGCTATAGGTTAATATTTTCTTTCAGAGCAACCCTCTAAGGATCTTCAGATCAGATAATCCTTTTTCCAGTGTCATATAAATCCAGGCCTCTTGTAAAAGAATTTCTCTGTTCAGGGATTCATAAATCCACCAAGTTCAGTAATGAACTGGGTGTTTCCTTTCCTAGGAACTCAATTGAAGGAAAAAAAGTCCCCTCTCTGCTAAGCAGTGAGAGACTGGAGGCTTTAAATGGAGAGATCAAAGGCAGGCTGGGTTCAGGTGCTCCGGTGATCACACCCAACGTCATCTGCACTAATCTGGGAGTGGGAAATGTCCACTGGACACTGCCCAGACCCCTCTGTGCAGACACCCTGCACTAAATCAAGTTCCTCCCTTGGCAAAAAGCAGAGACAGCCAAGGCTTTCCCCATCTTTTTTTGTTGTTTTATTAGAATTCATCCTGGTTTCCTCTCGCCGCCCCCACGCACGGATCCAGGCTGGGGAAATAAATCTCAGGAAAGATTCCTCATTAAACACACCAGGATCACCCAGCCAACCAGCTGCAGCTATGATCTCCAAATAATCCAGGTGAAAGGTATCAAGTATTCAAATATTCAATATCAAATACTGAAAAAGTTTAAAGAAACTGCTTATAAAGCCCAAAATACTGAGCAATACCCCGACAAAACAAGGATCTTAAACTCTCGAGAGAAAAGACCCTATAGAATAAAACATCTTTCACTCCATATGGGGAGTGATTTCCAAGAAAATCTGCACAACACTTTGTTTCCTCTTCAGGTTTTAAGTCAGGATTTCAAGGATAAAACAATTATGTTTGTAATTAGAAAGTTTTAAAGGCAACAGAAATCAGCTTTATTCCAGTGATACACAAGGGAGCATGTTCTAAAGATCATCAGTGTTTTCTTAATCATTTCTGGAGAGAAATTGATATGACTGACACTAATTGATATGCTCAATAAAAGGCAAAGAGGAAAAATAAGAATTATATGTAACAGACAACATCAACTCACAGCACCCCAGAGCTGTAATTCCCACAGTGTCACACACACACAACCTTGGCACACTTGGCAAACCAGAGAACACTTAATGTAAGCAGCTGGAAAAAAGAAAAGATGTATTGCTTGGATTAAAAAAACCCAAAAAACAACCCAATATATAAACAGATGATCCATCTTTTTTATTTGATGGCAATCCTATTTTCTTATGTGGCACATATTTGCACATGTTGCACCATGGCCAGTATGAATTTTGGCTCCCCAGACTGTTTAACCCTTCATTAAAAAACCTCTTACTCAGCTCTCATTGTGTTATTCTCTCCCTAAGAACAGATCTCTTGTGAACTCCATGACCAGCAATCATGCTGCCCATCACAAAAAGGAAAAGAAATGCAATAAATCCTTTTTCTCCTGATCAGATATTTTTCTTTAACAGTGTGCTTTTGCTTCACCCTGCAAAGCCCTGTGAGAAGCATTGAAGTCAGAAATTAGGAGTGTCCAGATCAGGATCATTCTTGGTTTCCTCCCATCTCAGAGCACTGGTCCCAATCCTTTGGGCCACAGAGGAGTTCAAAGAAGGTGTTGAAACTTAGGACAATTTTTGCACCTGAAATTTGCAGAAACAAATAATCTTGTCTAAAAATCCATTTCCACCAACTCCTGAGGGAGCTGGTGGGAAATCTGGAACCCCTGGAGCTGTGGGCAGATTCTCCTGCAGGGGCTGCACTGGGACACAAGCAGAGACCCTGCAATTCCACTCTGCTGTGATCCTTCTGACCTGCCTTTATGGACATGGAGAACAGCAAGGAAGAACATTCTGATCTTTAATTTTTCATGTATTTATGGCAGAATCCCACCCTCACTGAGGCCCTGAGGTTGAGGTGCTGCAGCAGCACAAGCCCAGCAGATTTGCAGGATGGAGTCCTCGGGGTGGGGAACAAAACCTCCAGGTTGTGCCAAGTGTTTGTGCTCAGACTCAGACAAACATTCCCAGCACTGCCAGCCTGCCCTGGGAAGCAGGAGCCATTCCTGATGTGACAGAATTTCCTGACAACGTGAGATGACATGGATGCAGCAAACTCCCAATTTCCTCGTGCCTCATGGTACAAATTGAAAGAGCTTTCTGCAATTCCCCTCTCCTGACTTCAGCTGATTCAATAACACACCAGAATTTAAACACAGACACCCTTCCCTCTCCCCTCCTTGCACACACAGCATATCAAACCCATGGAATTACTCCTGACTTGGCCTTGAGCAGCCAACACGATGTCAATTTTACATGTTTTATAAAGCAACAGCATGTAGAAAGCAACTCAAATGCAGGTCATATCAAGCATGTGACCCACAGAGCAATCAAAGACTGCCTGAAACTGTCATTCAAGGTTCAATCAGCTTCTTGCAGGAAAAATGAAACATCTGTGGCCCAGAGAATTAAGTTATGTATTGCATAATTCATCTGGTGTCTGCCACAGCAGCCATTTTAATGCTCTAGTGATAAACATGTTTGATTATTTTTGTTTTGTTTCCTGTCGCCTCCATGGTATTTCTATTTATCCACCCATACCACAATGCGGAATGGAGATAACAAATATACAAACCAGTGTTATAGTCAGCTGATAAGATGTGGGAAATCAGCAGCCTTATAAATCACAGCACTGTTATACCCTGTGTTCCCTGCAACTGTCCTCATTTGGGGTCTTTTGGGTACACTGTAGTTAGATTTGCTGATGAAATCATTGTTTCCCAAGGATCCAAACATTTGGATTCAGCTTTAGAGGTTTTTCTATTAGGAAAGCTGCTCTCCTCATACACAAAGCAAGTTCCTCGCTGGTTCCTAGGTTTTTCCTCCCCTCAGTTCTTTCTGATCCTGACACAAGCAGGACAAATGTGCATCTCACACCAGACACTGGATCCTTCTCCATCCACTTATTCCACTGGTGGGTTTGTGGTGCACACTGGCAGAAACCCTGGTTCATCCTTTGCAAGTCATTTTGGGACATGATTAGTGGTAACTTAGTTCACTTTACTCCCAAATGTGTGAATCCTGACACCTTCCCAGCTGCCCTGCACCTCCCTGGTTTCCAGAACACATTCCTGCAGGGCAGGTGGGGACATGGAGGCTCTGGGTCCATACCTGATCTCTGGGTGATTATTCCCCTTGCCAGGGTTGAGCATTTGAGCAGTCTGCTCACAGAGCTTCAGCTGGCAGTTAATTTGCTCCCCAATTAAACATCATCTGAGAGAGATTTAACAGACTTGGGTGACAGTGATTTACTCCAAAAAGCAGCTTTGAACCAGCTGCTGTAAGAAACCAAGGAGCAGCCTCTGAAGTAGTGGAGTCAGGTGGGTTCTGCCCCATTTTTGTGCCTGAGTCTGTGGGATTCCTGCAGTGAGGAAATCCTCCCTGCACAGAGCAGCTCTGCTGGGGCAGATTCACCTGACAGCCAGAGCTGCTTCCTGAGGTGCTGCTGCTGGAGGTGAGTCAGGGATAAAAAACATCCTCCCCAAGGCCCAGGCCAAACAAAGCCCGGCTTCCCATGGATTGTTCCCATAAAGTTGTTTAGACAGCACCTACTGTAACAATATCAGCTGTGCCATCTGGGCTTTTTTAGCTGCCCCCCATTGCTGCTTCCCCTGAATGTCCCCTCTCCTCTCCCGTGAATGTCCCCTCCTCACCTCCCACCCACAAACTGTAGGAAATACAGATTGAAGACGTGGCTGATCAACCTGCAGCCCTCCAATGGGTAATTTTGCCTGCTTTTTCTCCCATCCCCAGCTCCTACAAGCTCCACCAGAGCTCCCCTTGCCGGGGATTTCTAATGCTGTTAATTACTGCCGAAGTCAATCAGCAGCTTCCAAGTTAATTTAGGAGGGGAACTGATGAGCTCCAAGCAGGCTGGCAGTGAAACAGAGCACAGGCTCCTGGAAGCTCCATTTCCTTTGGAAACTGGGATAAAGGCTGTGGTCCTGCAGGGCTGTGGATGCACAAACAGGCTGCTCTACTCCCAGGACACAGCAGCAGAACCTGACAGGTTTTCGCAATTTGCCTTTTTTTTTTTAATTTTACTTGAAAAAATAAGTATAACGAAGTATAAAATAAAAACTTCTTAAAAGAACAAATCTTATTAATTCTGCTTCTACAACTTCTATAATCTCTTTTACAATTCTTTCTCCAACTACCTAAATAAATAGAATTTATTTTTATATACAATATTTAATAATAGTAATAATAGTAATAACAGTAGAAGTAGTAATAATAATAGTGGAAGTAGTAGTAGTTTGATATTTGGAAAATAAAGACCCTGCAATAATTTACCTATTTTTACTTATGAAATTAAAATAGATGATTTAGCCAAAATTAGAAATCTTAATTGCAGGCATCTTAAGTGTCATTCTCTTTTATTGGAATAGCAATATTTTAGATTGAAGAATCAGCAGGAAGAATTGTCTGTGCTTTGATTAAAGATCCTCTAAAAATACACACAAATATTTAAATTTACTTAATAATATCACTGCAGTTACAATGTGTAAAATAAGCACAAATGTCAAGGATATGGGATGGATTGCTGGCTTTTTTTTGCTTTTATTTTGTTTTGTTTATTTTTATTTTTGTTTTGTTTTTATTAGAATCACCATGTCACATTTGAAATATTCCTTTAGGTTTTGAGCAGTTACAACCCCAAAATGAACAATCTTCCCTCATTCTACACCACTGCCAAAATCACAGATTTCTGTATGTTTGTTTTCTTTAGAGCACAAACAACCTCAAAAAATTGGAGACTGTTCAGAATTTTTACTGTATCAACATTCATATTCCAGATTAATCTTTAGGAGCTTCTTTCCAGAGACACTCAGCATCTCCTCCTTAACCACAGAGAGAGCTGAGGAGCTCAGTAATTTGGAAAAATTAGGTATTGATTGACTTCTGCCCTTATTCCCCTTATTTATTCTGTGTCTTTGTCCATCACTGTAAGAACCCATAAAAGCTTTTCTCTGACTCCCTCCAGTTTATACTCAGTAGAAGAGCTTTAAGTCAGTTTGAAAACAAGAGCACAGCCAGAATTCTGTGTACAGGTGTCACTGCACAGACACAGATCAAAGGGAAATTACTGCATCCCAGCAGAGCAGTGACAGACCCCAGCTCCTGCCTTTGGGAGCAGAGCAATCCCCCAGGGAGCTGAACAGGGGTCAGGGGGAATCTCCCACCCCAAAAAGGGGAAGGCAGACCTGTTCCAATCACAGCCCAAATGCTTGAGTTCACTGAATTATCTGTGCCCTTACCCAGTCTGACCTGGGACTGCTGCTGTGGAGTGTAAGACAACATCCTGCACAGCCTTTTGAAGGATTTATTGCCAGGAAACACAATGAATGTGTCCACCAGGCCAATAATCTCCAATTTACTATTTCTTACCAAGCTGCTGATGTATGCCTCCAAGCACATTAACCAACAGGCACTCAAATACAACAATATGCTGCTTTCATTGTCAAACCACCTGTAGCACCTGGACAGTGGTTTATGGGCATTATTTAGGGATGGAATCTGCATTAAAATGCAACCTTTTGCCTTTCTCAGTTTAAAGGACATTCATGTTGTGCAAACTGACTGCAGTAACACAGCATTAAACTGGGAGATGTATTTGGAGAGTGCTTTAGATGCTCTTGGCTTAGAAGTGAACACAGGTGATGTGCCCATTCTCTGTCAGCTCCTCAAGCAAGATATTTGCTTCTGGCTATTGAAAATAGCATTACATGGTCTTTGATAAAGGCAGCTGATGTCCTTCTATTCAATAAAGGGAATGAAAATTGCAAAAAGCATGATAGAGATGTGTTTATTCTATATTTTGAGTAGGTTTTACTTTTCCCAGGAGCTATGCTGAAGATTAACAACCAGGATGATTGCTGTCTTTATAATAATGTATTCAATTACCAATATGGTTTTCTCTCTTCCCAATTTGTCCCAGCTTTGCTCTGAATGGAGACACCACTCCTGTCAAATGGCAATCATGTCAGCACTTTGCAGCTTCACTTCAGAGCTATCAACAGCATCAATCTTGCTGACCCCACTGACAAAGCAGCAAAAAAAAAAACAACAAACAAACAAAAAAAAACAGGCAGAAGGAAACAAAAGGAGGGAATGTGAGACCACAGAGCAGGGAAAACACACCAGGGCAAGGAGAACAGGCAGGTGCTGTCCAAACCTGCACAAGTTCATTATCACTTCATGAGGGCAGGCTCCTGAGACACAGGACAACCTCCTGGGCTTCAGATGAAGGAGTTGCTCCCTCTCTCTCCTTTCCCTTCACTCTGTGGGACACCCAAAAAGCAGGCTCAGCCCCAGAGCTCCCAGGAGTAGGTCAAGGAGCTGGATGACAATTTGGCACTGACCTCTGGCTGTGCTGGAGCTTTTCTTGAGCCTCCAGTGCCAGCAGGTTTTATTTTCACATCACTGCTGAATATTTAACTCTGCTCAATTTTCTCCAACTTTAGCATCCAGTTGTATTGGATTGTGAGGGATGCTCACTAATATGACTGACAGATTGCCTGTCTACACAGAATCCAAACTAGACAGCAAAATTACTTTAAATAGTCCTCCATGGCAAACCCCAGCAACACCAGGTATGACTGCAAGCCCTTGGAGGACAGCAGAGCATGATCTTCTAATTTACCCTTTTAAAATGTTATTTGCAGAAATACTTTTCAAATTCTTTATTTCCCTTTCAACAGTTGTTGAGACTTTAAAATGCTGCTGAAATAAAACAGCTTCAGGCTTGACTAATGCTGTACTCCATGGTAAGGAACTATTTGATTATTCTGTTTTGACAGTTAATAGAACAGATTTAGTATTTCTATAGAAGGGGAGTTGGAACTGGAAATATTAGTTTTGTGTTGCTAATGACAATTCCTCAACATTTCTACTACAGCAGAATCCCTGAGTGGATGAAAAAACATCCTTCCTACATAAACAAACAGCTGTAGGAGAGAAGGGAAGTAAGGAAATGCCAACCAACCTTTTGGATTTGCCTGGTTTTTGCTGCAGGGCTAATTCTGCAACCAGCAGCTCCCAGGGCCACAAACCCAGCATTTGCTCAGTGAGTAATTTCAGCCTGCTCAGACCCTCAGTGCCAAACACTGCCCCTGCTGCTCCTGGGCCTGGGGAGGTGTAAAGGTCACCTGTAACCCTTCTGCTGTCCCACCTGCACCCAGCTCCTCAGGGCTGGCAGCTCTGCCCAGCTCTGTGCTGCCCCAGGTCTGAGCCAAAGCTTCAGCTGGGCCCTCCTGGAGCAGGAAGCTGAGAGCAGGCACAGCCATGGAGCAGGGCAATTCCCCCTTCTCTCCCAAAGCACACAGCTTGTGCCAGCACTCCTGGGCTGAGTGTGTAAAACTTTCGAACTTCCCAAAAAGAGCGGGTTTAGTCTTCTGCTGTTTTCCCTTTATGGCTCTGGGTGGTAAATCATTACTCCAGGGAACCTCACTTTGCTCCTCCAGGGTTCTGCAAACCCTGAGGATGGGGCTCTCTGGCTCTGTCTCCTTCCTCATCACCTTTCCTGCTGCCTGCAGCTGCAGCACCTTCCCAAGCCATGGGCTGAAGCTTTCTGCAGGAGTTTATTTCAGTTATGACTGAAATAAAAGGTGTGGGAGGAGAGGTCTCTATGGGCAGGATGCACAAATACATTGTAAGGCTCATGAATTTAACCCAGGAATGTTTTTTATTAAATTTGTTCCAAGAAATGGTCAATAATTAAGTCTTCTACAGGCCCTGGCCATGTAGGTTATTTAAGGGTACTGAATACAGCTAAACTTAGTCCCACTGCTATGGAGGTAGAAGGTGCAAGGGATCAGGAATTAACTAGAGACAATGTGAGTGTAAATGATAAATAATAAAAGTTTAGCTCATACAGACGCCAGACAATATGTGGACTGAAAAACAGTAACAAAAAGTGTTAAGTTGATCCACCATACACTGCACAGAAGGATTGTTAAACACTGCCCTGGGTGAGGACAGGCACGTGCCTGGCAGGTCCCACCACTGCCAGCTCCCTTGATGGCAAGGCAGTGACAGAAATCAATCCAACAGGCAGCAAGACAAATAAGTCATCTGTATCACAGCTAAAATATGGTGTTGATCAATAACAGAAAATGAACTCGCACTCCTTTGCCAAGAAAATAGATTATTTAATCAGAGTACAGACAGATAGAGATGTTACATAATCAAAAATAGCTCGTGCTGCTATATTTAGTGGCCACTGTGTTTTAGAGAGGAGGGCAAAAGTACACCCATTATCAGCTACCAGCCCCCTGCTGAAATGGTTTTCTGATGAGTTAAGCTGCTCAGACATGCTTTAACACCACCATATTGGATATTTAAAACTACAACAACTATGACAGTACAAAGACATTAAATAGAGGAAAGCAAAGGAGCCACTGCTGTCCTATGGACAGAAATCCTCAGGGTTAAAAGGATCAAGTCCCAGCCAGAGCTTGTGCACCAGGGGATCTCCAGCATTCATTTCTAACTTGCAGACTACCTGGAGTTTTCCATCAAAGGATGGAACATTAGTACAGCACATTTGCAGTTTATGACTGGTTGCCTTTCACAGTTATTGCTGTGATTTCTTAGCAATAACCAGTGGAATTGCAGGAATTTGCAGAACACACAGAAAATCACTGATCAGGACCATCAGCACAGAGCTCACTTGATAGCACTGCAGCCTGCCTGGCCATGGCACAGCTGAGAGAGAGCCTTCCTCCATCCCCGAGATCCACAGGGATTTCATCAGAAGCTCAAAGCAAAGCCTGTACATGGATGTTCCCCCAGATGTGAACAACATCACCAACAGGATCATCTCTCCCCCAGCTTCCCCACCCAAAAATAAACACTGAGGAAAAGAGTGCCGTTAATGCTGAAGCCAAGCACCTCTAGTTTTTATGGTTTCAGGTATGGAAAAGTTCAAGAAAGGCACCAGAAAAACCAATAAACTAAGGGCTTCCACCCTTTTACATAAAAGTGGAAGAAAATTCCCTCTTCTGATCCAGAACATGGATAAAAAGAACATTTAGTAGAATAGCCAGTGATTGAACTTGGTAACCACACTTTCCTCTATTGTTTTAGGGTTCCAACCCAACAAGGAATTACAGAAATTGGGATTTGCATGAAGTTTATAGAGCTGCTTCACACGGTGTGCAGCCACAGCAGCTCTTGTTTAAAGCAGTCCTGGAAGGTGGTGATCCTGCAGGACCAAAGCTTTGCCATGTATTTTTCCCTGGGATATCCATTTTGCACATCCAAAGGAAGCAAAAATTTCATGAAGACAAAAAATTCTCGGTGAGCATTTTAGAGAGATAAGAAAACAAACTGTCTAAACAGGATCAAAGGTGCTGTTTCAGTGTAAGATACATTAAAAACCCCTCAAATGTTCAGGAAAGCCAGAGAGGAAAGAAAGCACTATGTCCATTAATACTACTACTAATAAAAGATAATTATAGCTGGCTCCAAATGTTAACAATTTAATAGTTACAGGACCTAAGTACTGTAAATGACTAATGCAGGCAGCAAATGTATTTGCAGCAGTGTGCAAAACAAAGCCCTTAAAAGTAGATAGCTCTGGGAAAGGAAGGATAAACTGCTTTATAACATCAGCTCTGAGCACACGACATGAAGAAGGGCTCTGTAATATCTTCCTTTGGTGACTGGTGACAAGAACATGTCCTTGATTTACCAAGATGATGAAAACCCAATAATGCCCAATTTGGGAGTGTCAGATACCTGCATGATTCCAACAGCAATGTTGTATCTTTACTGTTCTTATCAGAATGATACATGATGGGTGATTTTTTTCTATTTGCACAAGAAGTCACAGCATACTTCCAGACCTCATCCATATGAAAAGCCAAGGAAAGACTGCTGATGAATTTAAGTGACTACAAACTGGAATAAGCAACAAAACTGCTGATTATTTACTACCTAAAACTTCCAGGTTACATTCTCCTGCCAGAAATTGTGTTGAGTAATGCTTTCATTCGATTTGCTCACGATGTTCTCTGTTGATGAATATATCTGATTTCATGTAAATGTGATTAAATAAATCAGACAGTGTAAGGCTGTATTGAGTCTCAAGAGGTTCTAATTCAAGATGTGCAATACTTGCCCCAATAAGCACAACTGAGCTAAACCTTGTGCATTATTACCTTCTTAACCTCAAAAACCCTCTGCTTGCCTCATTGTTGTTAACATGGGTGTAACATCAGATTTGGCATAAATCACCCACACTGATTCAAAGGTATGTGAGGACTGAAGAGGAAGGGATGGGAAATGAAAAGGAGAAATAAAGAAGGTGGGAAAACTCCTTCAAAACATCTTTACTTCCTTGGAGCTCCCAGCTCCTGGCACACAGAGGGAGCAGGTAACATGGAGTGAGTGCTGGGGCTGACATTTGCAGGCAGCAGAAATCCAAGGGAACAGCTCTGAAGCCAAGGCTGTTGATAATCACTTGTCTACACGTGATGCTACAAGTCTGATCTTACACAGTACAAGTGTCAGACCTTCACCTGCCACACAGAGTTCTGGGCACACCAATCTCTGAGCAAGGAACATCAGCCAAAGAACACAGTGAGCCCACGCCACATATTCCTTGCAAATTAAAAAAGGTTTTTTGGAAAGGTATTAGACGCATGATTCAGAACAGGAACTGTGTCTGCCACCAGCAAAATGACTCCTGAGGGTGACAAGATTGTCATTTCCAGCACAACTGTCCTACAAAACTGGGTTTTCTAGGCTCTAAGGAATGAAGGATATGGGGATTTTCCTGACTGTCATTTACTCTCTGTGAAATCAAGTTTAGACCTCACTTGTCCTACAGCAGATCAGCACAGAATCAGGGAATGGCTTGGGTTGGAAGGGTCCTTAAGGATCATCTCATTCCCACCCCCTGCCATGGGCAGGGACACCTTCCATGTGCTCAGGGCCTGTTCCAACCCAGCCTTGAACACTTGGTCACTTTTTGTTCATGGCAGGAACACCCTCTGCCAGGAGGCAGGAATTTTACCCCTTTGAGTCAGTCCCTAGATCTCTCCTAGAGTATGGCAGAGAGGTGAAGGATCCCACACTCTGTGGGAGCCACCCCTGGAATTGCAGCCCATGGCTGGAGCTCTTCCCACCCAAGGAACAGCTCCTGCCACTAAGGCAAGGCTGAGTTTGCACTTAACCAATGGAGTAGGGCTCATCCACACCCCAAAAGGGTTTGCTTGCCCTACTGCAGACAAATTCTGATATGAACTGGCAGACAATGCACTGGCTGAATGCTGGAACAAAGAGGCTGCTGGTGTCTCCAGCAAGTTAGGGACAACACCAAACAACTCCACTTGTAAGCAGAACATTATTTTCCCCGATATCATACACAGAAGCTGCTGTTTAATTAAAACTAAGCTGCTTAAGCCATTAAACTGGCAAATGGCTGTACCAAATGACTTGTCATTGTTAGCATTCCAGCAGCAGGAGTTGTTTGTTGTCACTCAGATGGCAACTTCCAATGCTAATGCACATTTCCCAACTGGCTCCATGGATCTGAACCAGCCCAGGACAGGGAAGTTATTAAAAGTGCTGCTGCGTATTACCAAGGAGTACTTTCTTCAAAGACACCCACATCGCGTACTCTGCTGCAATTTAATTATTTCCAACTTGTGCCCTAGAAATATGAGCCATTCCAGGCACTCACTTGCATTTTAAAAGGTAGAACAATCATTTCTGTATCAATTCTGGCTTGAGCCCCAAGTTTAAGCAAGTCCAGATAAGCCTCCTGATTTAGATCTTGCAGATCTCAGCATCAAAATCTATAATAAAAAGCATAACCTACTACAGCAGCTACTTTATTCTGATTCCATGCAAATAGAAAAATTAAAATACATTTTTAAAAAATCAACATTTTATCTTGGGTCAGTAACAAGAAAAGATCATTCTGGCCATGCAGACAACCTTCAAAGCCATGGACAGTGATCATCCAGGAATCCAAGTGAAGACATTCCAAAGGTCTCTGTTTGCTTATCACTTGGATTTGGGTCAAGACAGGGAGCATCAGGCAGAGGTGTCTCTGGAATCCATGGTAGGACACTCTGCCTCCTCTCCTCTGCAATCTTCCCCTCCCCTAAATGGGAAGGGCTGTGGTGAGGAACAGAAATAGTTAAATTGAATTTGTCCATCTTTTTACTTCCTATGAGTCATGTTCCTCAACTCTACCTGTCTTCGTATAAAAGTCTACAGCTCATTAAATAAATATTTCCACTCTGGCTCAGTAAAAGCAGAGGACTCCCATAATAAAGCACCACACAGGTAAAACAATGAAAAAGGGTACAATTATTAAAACAGCCCATCCCAGTGCCCTAAGATGGGGCAGTCAGTGGTAACACAGCATTAATATTATGACAGATGCCATTTGCATCCTTTTCCTTTGGTGTGGTCTTCAGGAAAGAAGAATATTTCCATTCATCACAGAATGACCTAATGGATGTCCAAATGAATGATCAGCAAATGCATTTTATGTGCTTCTATTTATGTACCTTTATTTTCACAGCTACAATGCAAGCACCAGAACAGCACTTCCACTTTCCTACCCAAGGGCTGAAAGACTGCCCACATTAATGCAGTCTGGCCTTACCCTGTGTGCCCTTTTCACATATGGCACAACTGAGTCATCCCCCTTGGTTTAGGTAGTGTGCTTGACACAACAAAAATAAGATGTAGAGCTAATTGCCACTACAGCAATAAAAACAGGAATGTTCTTTTCATACGCCAGTCTCAAACTGAATTCCTACCAAAATCCAGTGGTTTTTTATAGAAATGAAGTTAATAGATACCTAGAACTACTGAATGAACCAACAGGATCTCTCTGCATTTAGCAGCAAGCCTTGAAAACCTTAATCTTGTGAGTCAGTAATAACAGTGGAGGACGCCAAGCCAATCTTAGGTCTATAATAATAAGACAAGCTGTTTAAAAGACCTCCTCTGAAACAAATGTGTAAATGTCTCACCAAGGCTGAGATGCTGATTTAAGATTACACAGTGTAAATGTACTTATTTTGGTATCAGGAAAGAACAACTCGTGTTTCTCATTCACAAAGGTTTAAGGCAAATGGTTTAACAGCACTTGAGTACAAGCTCCTCACTAAGTCTTTCTCCAAATGCCATTGACACCTCTGCCTGTCCTGTGCCCCAGCTAATTCTCTGTGGCTTTCACCTGTTCTATCACAATTTAAATATATCAGGCTCCTTCTTCATTATCAAAGTTAAACCTACAAATACAAATTTTCCCTTGACAAAATCCTGCTGAGGTACCTGACGAGGCTGTGACATTGCTGCCAAAAAGAACCAGCCAGGAAAAACCCAAGGGCTACAGAGAGACAGGGGAGGATTTTGAGAGCAATATTCCTCCACATAATGCATTGGAGTGGTGTTGTTTAAGAAGTGAAGGACTGGTACAGCAAAGCTGATGAGCAGCACTGCAGCATTAACTGAGGCAAAGCAGAATTATTATTGCCAAAACTACAGAAGAGCAAAAAGTCCAGACACTAAACCAAGTCAGGTGAAGAGGCAGCTTTACAGCAGACGAAATTCAACACTGATAAACAAGTGCTAATGCCCTGAAGAGTATTTGGGCTACTTTTCTCCACCTCTGGGCCCTCCACTTCCCGCTAGGTAAATCAGGAGATGAACTAATAGAACATCCACATCTGATCACATTCCAAACAGAGCAAAATCCCCTTGGATGGACTATCATGACCCACTGCATGAACAGCTAAATGATCCAATCTGGAAGAGCAGGAACCTATGGCAAATTCATCTCCATGATGCATTACAGAGCTGATTTAATCTTTTTTCCCTCTCTGGCCATGGAGGCTGGGTCATTATCAGAGCCCAGACAGTGGGCAAGACAGCATCCTTTTATCCACTACAGAATGACTGCAGCATTGCTGAGCCCAGGAAAAGGGAACAAAAATTCCCATTATTAAAAGAGGGAAAACCTCCCCTAGATAATTTTGGGAGTCAAAATCCTAGCTGTGTGGGTGCATCTGGAACCTTCATCCCACGTGTGTTAATCTACAGGGAAATGAAGTGCTACACCCTGGGTAAGGCAGGGGTTAATTCTGACTGCTGTCGAATGCCCCAAGTCTGTGCTCTGTTCATCAGAGCATTAAATCTGAAAGCTCAAGAGAGTAGTGCAGCCGTGCTGCAAGGGCTATGTTATAAAGTTCTGCATTAAAAATTCATATCGTAGGCTTGCCACAGTACTCTGCTCTGGCTGAAAGGAGAGCTGCCGGGGAAATATTAGACACCCCACTGTCTTTCTGGCAATTGGAGACATTCCTCAACAAACAGCACCTCAGGAAGGGAATGAAAGGGCAAACAAACCGTGAAACAAATCAATGAGTTCAATTATCTCTCTCTCTCTCGGAAAGGAAACTTTTCATTTTTAAGGCTGTTTCATGAAATCTTTTAATGACGGCCCTGCACACGGGTGCTGGGCACTCTGGCTGCAGAGCTGGCTGCTTGGCAGGGCTTTTTATTTGTTTTACATGAGACACAGATTCCCAAACACAGAGGGTGAAACAGAGAGCAGGGTACAGGGATCTCTCTGCAGAACAAGAACTCTACTTACCCTTTACATTACCATGACCACGTGGGGTAAGAGGCTGTAGAAATTGTTCCCACCTTCCCTGAAGTGTCTCCAGCAAAGAGTGAATTTAGATTTATTAGGATGGTTAGTTACTCCATGGTTAAGTTATGTGCTCCTCACTACTGGTTAAGGCTGTGTGCATTTCACAGGGATTTATGGCAGCCCAACTGGTGGATGACACAGTTCACAATGATGGAAATGGGTGGTATACTTTTATGAAAGCCATATGTGCCCCTCAGGTTATCTGTCTGATGTATTCAGGCAGGTTAATAATCCCCATCCCATAAGTTAGGAAATACATAGGAAATGAAACATCAGTAAATACAATTTCTTGAGGAAACCATGCAAAAAAAGTTACCTGCTCACAATCCTCCCCTACAACTCTGCTTAGCACCAACTATAATAGAAAGATTCCCTTTTCCCAGAGCTAAATTTTGACTCGAAGGGAAAGGAAGAAAATAGAAACCATTGGACAAAAGTTGCCATGGCACTTCATCTGTATTTTTATATATATATATATGAATATATCTGGTTGTTAGCATAGTTGAAAACCCAAGTGACTTCAGCCCAGCAATCTGGGTTTTGAGGGGCTCAGCCCCATGAGGAGGGGCAGGAGGGCAGAAATTCATCCAGAGGGTGCAGTCCCCAGGGAACCCAGGAGATTTATGCCCAGCACGAAACAAATCAACACCAGACTAGCCTAAAGCCCCTCACTAATAAAACCTTTGTGGGGGAGGGAATAAACCCCCACTATTCAGCTGGAAGTTCATTAGTTCCATGAAGGAATGAAGACAGGCTGGAGAGCTGGTGATCACAAGTAACCAAAGATCAGCTATTAAAAGGCACTGAAAATCTGCTACAAAAGGTTAGTGACCCCAAGGCAGTGCTTCAGTCAAATTTAATTTTTGCTCAAAATTTCTTACAAACAGGCACTTAGAGCTTGCAAGCAAGCCTTGATCAGCTGGGATTTATTCTGGGTTTCAAGCAGCTGCATCCAAGCAAAAAAGGGGAACCAGAAGTCCTTTCCTCTGTGTACTGCCTTGATTTCCCATTTTACTGGTTGCATTCCAGTGTTCCAGCCCCTGAGCAATCTCCTGTGACTCAGTTTCTCAAGGTGTTAAAACTCTGGGAGGTAAGGCACAAAATCACAGCCTCTGCTCTGTTCTGCTCCTGCAGAAGCACCACAGAAGCGTTAAGGGTTAATAATCTCAGGCTTACAGGATTTGTGTATTATGCATTTGTTTATTTAATGCTTTACATGAATGCTAATGAAGTTATTAACAGGCCTGCATGTTGTCTATTGTTTTTCTTGGGTTTAGTGTCTGCACCATCCTGCCTTATCCCTTCTGTTCCACGAGCTGGCCAACACCCAGCTCTTCCAAATCCCTGAATCAGTGTTCTACCCTGGATTCTCTGCTTCCTGATCAAAGACAGTATTTTTAAAAACTCATTTGTTAAAACATTATCTTTTAAAAAAATCTCATCAAGATAAAGCAATTTTATTTCCCCCACACCAGATATCTTCTGTGACACAAAACTGCAATCCCACATGGCCTTATTGTCTTTTAATTAGATCAGAGATATGTAAATGAGACAATATTTCTTAGGTCCCATTAAGTGATGTCTCCAGGAGGATCAGAGGCAGGACACACTCCTCTGACATCCACACCCTCACACTGACCTGCCCTACGCTCCAGCTGCTCCTCAGGAAAGTCTGATTTACTGGAAATGCCACTGTTTTATGGCCTTATTGCTGCCAGAATTGTCCCAAATCTGCAGACCAAACCCTCTCTTCTCCTGCAAGCAGAGCACAGGGCAAATGCAGGGCTGCAGGTGCTGGGGTGACTCCTGCATGGCCAGTGCAGACACCTCCCTCCCAGCCCTGCCTCTGCCACACACATGAGGAAAAGGGCTCAAAGGAGCTCAAAGAATTACATGGGAGTGGGCAGGAGAAATATTTGGTTGTTTTAAAGCAGGGATGACCTGTACAGCAGTGCAGGCACAGGACTTCATTCTGTAGCCTTACCCTGAGAAATGGGAAGACCCCTGAGCTCCCAACATCAACAGTATGAGCCGATGACACAAATCAGAAATACCTTTTATTTTTAAAGCAGCTGTGGAAAGGATAATATTCCTGCTTCTGCAGTCAGGTGGCTGATAGCTGGGGCATCACAGCAACTTTTTAAGGCAGGGATGGGTTCAGACCTACCTACACTTAGGTGCAGGTTTAATGAGATGCTGAAAAACCTTGCTAATGAGGAAACAGCATAGGGACACTTCCAGAAGGCAAGTTGTGGCAGCTGCAGCCTCTGACAGTGATGGCTCACACCTTCCTGTTCTTGGAGAAGGCAAACAAAAAGCTCAACTGAAAGCACTGGGGGAATGTGGAAGTTGTCTGTATGAAGCAGTATGGGATTGGGGAGCAGGGCTGCCAGCCCCCACAGCAAACACCTGGATCTCCAAAGGGACACAAGGTCCAGGCAGAAGAAAGAGGCTGTTTTCCAGGATACAGAGTTGCAGCGCCTGGGATCTCACAAAGTTTCCTGAAGTTCCCTTCTGGTTCAGGACGTTCTCACCTCTTTCAATAAACGAGGGAGCACACTGCACTTTCCTGACTCATTTCTCTGCCTGCGTGGGAGTGGGAAAAGCAGCTGGAATCCATCCCTGGAGCACAAGGAGAGATTCCAGTACACACCAGGGCAGGAAATCACCCATTAAACACATGGCCAGGTAGAGACAAGCACTGCAGCACCTGTCAGTTTAACTCAGCACCTCCTGCAGAGCTCTGCTTTGGGGCTGGGGATGGTAACCCCACAGGGCAGGGCTCCATTGGAAACAGATGAACCATTTGTTTTTGAGGATCCCAGGGTTTCTCTGCTTACCTTCCCTGCCATCCCAGCCCTGCAGGAGCTGGAGCAGGCACAGCCACGTGCCCTCCTGCTGTCACAGACAAGGCCCCACCAGGAAGCAGTTCTGCACCAAAATAACTCTGTTGATTTGCTACTTTGCATTGAAAAAAAAAAATTAAAAAGAGACTGTTGTAATTTGCAGACACACATGAAAGAGCTGTGTGGAATCCAGGCGCAGCTGACTGGCAGATGCAAGCCCAAGAACCCTGTCCCTGCTGGGGGCAGATGTGCCTCTGCCAGGAGGTTTTATTCCCTCTGACTCGCTCCTCTTCCTCACACAGCCCTCTCAGGCACCTTCAAAGTTCAGCTACAGGTAAAAGGACCTGCTGTGGTGAGCTGGCTCAAAAAGCCGGAATGTCCTTTGGCTGGCCTCACAGGGAAAGCCAAATCCAATCCCTGCTGGAGGTTGGGACTGCAGGACACACTCGTGGTGCCTCTGTTCCTGGCCCAGGCAGCTGCACCAGCCTGCAGAGCTCTGGCTCCACAAGAGCAAGTGGGGACAGACAGGACAGGGACACAGGGACACTGCTGCCCCTTGTCACTTCACACAGATCCCCTCCATGCAGCTGCATTCCCATGGAGAAGCCCTGGCTGCACCCATGGCTGGGATAACCCCCAGCCTGGCTGGCACAGGAGCCAAAGTGCTTTGCATTTATTTAAAGATTTCCATCTAAGGATCTCATGTCAACCCAAGGTTACAGATAACAGGGTGATGACTAGAATATGCTGGAATACCCTAAGGCTATGTTTTTCTACTTTGGGTTGTTAAATAACACCAGCTTTTAGGCTATACTAGAAAAAAGAACTGAACAGTCTCACTGGAGGTTAAAACACAAACAAAATAAAAACCCTGGGAGGACCTAGGGCACTTTGGTGCTGTCAGACAGTTACATTAACTAATTTGCAAGCATTACAAGTCTAACAAAAGAGGCAACAGAGCCCAGCTAGCACGAACTCCTACTGACTCCAATGGCTCCATTTACATGGAGTTCTCAGAAATGCAGCCTTAGAAATGAAAAATGAAAATAAATAACCCTTTTGTCAGTTTGTGGTCTATCATTTGCATGTCTGCATATTTCTAGACTCCAGCCAAGGCTTGACTGTTGCCTTTGGGCATTAACCACACTGCTTGTGCCTCAGTTTCCCTATCAAAAAGTAAAGGTTAATGCCAAGCGTTTTACAGGAACACTGAATTCTCCTCCCATGCAACTCTACAGCTTTTCTGGTGTGACCGAAGGCTGAACCAAAAATGTGAGAAAAAGGGCTGGTTTCACATGGGCTCCCAAGCCTTCTTTCACACCAAAGCTTTTGGTCAAAATAAGAAGCAGATCTCCAAAGTATTTCCATTAATCTTCACTTGTATGTTTTTAAGCAAAATATTAATGTTATAAAAGTGACTTTCAGCCTGGTGAGTTTTGCATAAGGCTTAAATGTTAAATGCAGACAGAGCTTTCTGTAAGATTCAAAACATTCCACTTTTCTTCACTTTTTTTTTTTCTTTAAAGAAAATAGTTTTCTGCAACATCTTCCCTAGTTTTTCCTCCTCTCATTGTCACCAATCCTGGGGTTTCAGTGGTGGCAGCAGGACTAGAAAAGTGAGGGAAAAACTCGGAAAAGAGACATGGCCTACGAAGTTCCCCATCTCCTGTTTTTAGGGAAATCACTTTAAATACAGCAATAATTCCAAAGCTGAGCATTAGAAGTTAATGACTCATCAAAGGAACAGGAAATAGGGAACTTTAAGACCTTAAAGGCACAGCAAATAGAAGCTATTTCATGTCATGTCCAACACCACCACCCTAACTGCAGTACTTCAGGCTCAATGGGGGGAAGCAGCATGGAGATCATTTATCACAGTAATTATGTGATGCTGGAGGGAGCACAACTTTATTTTTTATTCAGTTTGACCCTGAGCACCATCAAAATGGAAGACTACAAACATCTGAGAAGTGATATATTGGCACCAGCCAGCACTTAAACAAGAAAGATTTGTTTAAAAAAATTTAAAGTAAATAATTCAATTCTCACTATATACTGGGAATTAATCCCCTGAAGTCCAAGTTAACTCAGATTTGCCCTAATATAATAGAAGATTTCACATGAATACTTCAATTCCACCACATAACTCCAGGCAGAAATAACTCTTCAGGAATTCTCTAAAACTTCTGGTTCCCCTGTCTCCAAGCCTAATCCCAGACTCCTTCCATGCTGAAGCACATCTGCAGAACTTTATTCCACACTGATGCCTGAAGGACAGGTTTGTTTGATAATGTGGAAGAAAAGCAGAGTTTACCCCAAAGAGCCAAAAACCACAGGCATCTCCTCCTGTTCCCATTGTCCTCCTGTGTCATCCTTAGCTGTGCTGCCAAAATAAACAATAATCAGTCTGATCTATGGAAGGACAACAATTCTCTGCCCATATACTGGAGGCAAAATGTTTTTCTACAAGTTATTGAAAGTAGCTGTGTCTGGATGACTGCTTCAGTAAATATGAAAAGCTCCTTCTCTGTTACATTCCTGTGCTACTTTTAGAAGGACAAAAAGTCTGAATCTTACAGAAAATCCACTGGTAATAGAACTGGTGGTGGCAGAGCTGCTCTGACTGACAACCTTAACCTAAACATTTTATGGTTGTGTTGTTTATGAAGGCTTTTTATTGCAAAACTGGTGGAGGGGGGGATGGGGAAGTGGGCAGTACCCAAAATCCTCACAAGACTACTTAAAGCTGGCTGGTGAAAATGGAGCATTTCAGTGAAATTCGATATTTTCTTTCATCAAAGGCAGGGAGCCTCAACCCACATGTTAACAGTAATGTAACAAGCCTACTGTATGTGCTGCAACCCAAGGTCCTTTTCCAATTAGAATTCATTTAGGTTGGGGGAGAGCAGGGGTGGGAGCAAAGAGGTGGCTCTGGAATTGATCTAAAACTGGAATCCAACCATTCCGGCTGGGAACTCAGCTGGGAATCCCAAGCACTTGCTTGGATTCTGCAGCAAACCAGAAGTGAAAGAGCACTGTTAGAGAGAACAGTTTGTCCCTGGAAAAGTGAGGAAATGTATACAGAATGTTTCTTTTTCTACAAAGAAAGAAAGAAAAAGTCTGTTGCGGTAAAAAAACCAAAAAACAAAACAATCCCAATATTCTTTAATTTTGCTGAAACTCAAGTCAGAGTTTGCTTTTCAGTTCCAGGTCTGATAGAATCTCCAGATCAAACTCATTAGTGTTGGTTAAACCCAGTTCTGCTGATAGGAACGTGGGGGACAGCAAACAAAATCAGTGTCAGGCCTCAAGAGAGGATGTGCCTCTTTAATTGAAAAAGGCAGAGTAATCATTCATTTATTTAACCCAGAGATGATTATAATCTGAAAACCTTGAAATCCTCTTACACAACAACTGTTTTGGCAAGCCCCTCTGTGTTCCAACAAATATTAAACTGTGCTTGCCATTTGTCTAAGGAATCTTGTATTAATAAACATGAAGAAGAACACTTTTACCTCCCACACTCAATGACAGAAGAAAACAAAGACCAGCTGTATTCATCAATGGATCCTTGTTCTGCACATAAAGGCTAATTACATTTTACTTCAAGCCTACACATGGAAAACTTTGCTCCTGCCATCTTGTCAAAGGCAGCTTCTGATATTCCAGCTGACAGACTGCAATGACTGCACATAATAAACTTCTTTTTGTCATTAACACCTTCAGTGCCCGGCCCGGGGCTGTGCTGGGGCTCAGGGAAGGGGCAGGGGCAGCACACACCCACCTGCTGGCAGTTCTGTACCTGGGCATGACAGAATTGCACTGGAAATTTGAACTCCAGCCACTGACCTCATCTGAAGGTGCCTGGCTGTGCCTCTGTCCCTCCCTCTGCACGTAGAGTACTTTGAATGGGACGTTGTGAAAAGATAAAACAAACAAGTTGACAGAATGATTCCCAACTTTTCAGATCACCACAACTGGTCTCCAGGATAAAATCCAGACTCCTTAATGCTGATAATGAAGACTTCTCACTCTGGAAGACTTCTCACTCTGTATTTCTTTTGCTTCTTGAGGGTTTTTTGCCTCATTTGAAAGATTTTCAAAGTGCAAGTAGTTGAAAGACAGCTTTATTTTGAGACTGAAAATCTTAAAAGCACTGTTAGCTTTTAAATATTGACAATTATCTGTTTTTTCTCCTGAAGGCACTCCAATTCATCTGCATCAAATAAGCGTCTGTAAAACTAACAATTCTGGCCTAAGATAAAAATCACATGTTTTTAAAACATAAAATTAAAATTGGCAATACAAGTAGCTTTTCAGACTTAGATCAAAAGAGGGCTTCTTTTAAGAAAAGAATCAAAATGTCTTTCACCCTTTTTATTGGTGTTTTTTCAGCCTTTCTCCCAGTTTTTACAATTAAAATAGATGACTCAATTCCACTGTCTACATTCAGTTCCCTTTTCATGTTCTTCTAGATTTCCATATTGCAAAATTTGGGCTACAAACACTACAGACTGTTGTTATGCAAGAACTGTTCCTGCCATAAATATCCAAAACAATGATAAAATATTTCTGCTGTTATTAGGACCTACAAGTTTGTTTTCACAGTACATTAGTCTGGGAGATAAAGTACAAGCTTAATGTCTGCTTCAGGATTCAGCTCCATGACCACTATATTCCAGACCCAGTCTCCATAATCATTCTGCTACAGAACACAATAAACATCTCGTTACTGCAGATGCTACTAATTTTATGTAATTCTATATAAATTAGGTAAGAGTCATTCTCAAGATCATACAAAAAACAAATATTTCTGTGTGAATCTCCCTGAAAGAGTGAGATTAGAAATGCAAACAAATATTTTAGAGAACAGATTTTGATCAGTGTAAGATAAATTACAGCACTTAGGGAAAGAGTATTAAAAAATGAAGCACTCTGCAAATAAACACATTAAAAAGGGTGAGAGGTTATTAGGTTCAGTGCCTACAACCACTGATCTCTGCCTGTTCTCCCAGAAGTGACTGCAACATGAAATAACAGCAACAATATCAGTTATGTGCAGGAAAAAACAAAGTCAGTCTGCAGGAATTTAAGGCTCCATCTGAACCAGCATTGTTTACATCCCTCAGAGAGGGAAGAATCAATGAGAGAACAAAAATACTTTTGATCCCCTTGCATGGAACTCATCTTACATGGAGCTCAAAGGAAACTGGACTTCCAGAGCCAGACCAAAATTCACCTGAAAGATTATCCTGAAGGACATAAAAGGTGTTTAAACTCCAAGTGCTGATTGTTAAAACTACCATGGGCTGAATTTTGTGAGCTCCAGCTGGGTTCCCCACATCCTCAGTGGGGAATCAGATCCTCAACAGACACAGAACAACAGGGTAAGAAATTTTAAACTGGTGCCAGTTTTTAACCCTGGGCAGTGGCACAGGGAGGTGACATTGAGTTCCAGCCCTTCCCTTGAGTGTCCCAGCCATCTGAAATGGCTGCTTCATTCCCATCCCATTTCCAGACACTGAAATGACTCTGTGCTTAATCCCACTGATCATGAGAATTCCTTCTCATTATTAACTTTCCTTAAATATGAAGGGTTCAAAGGAAACCAGCAGCAGTCTGTCTCTTTTGTTGTTCCCTGCCCTGATGGTTAATAAAACCAGAGGATAATTGGAAACAGTAGCTATTAACAAGACAAGAATATATATTTTTAAGACTACCTTCATGTTCTACTTGAAAACAAGGAAAACCTGCCTAAAATGCTGCTCTCTGTAATTAGGGGTGAACCTGGCAGAGCAAGGACTACTACCCCAAAAGCAGAAAGAACCAGGGTGCCTAAGAATCAAACAGAAATCCTTTACTAAATGAAGCTTTGTTTTCACCAAGATGGGAAGATCACAATGAATACCTTATGTCTGAAACTGTCCCTATTTCTAAATAAAGTACAAGAGACATACAGGGTAAGAGATACACAGATGAAGCACCTGAGAATGAAACCAGGAATGCAGCAGCATGTGTGCCAGGAGAAGTGTCTTGTTGGGGAGAAGAAAATATAAAAACTAATAATCTCTCCATAGGAGGCCAAATTATGACCATGTTTTCCAAAAACTTGGATGCCTGAGCCTCCCTCATCTCATCTCTCTCCAACAGACAGATGCAAAACAAAAAAATCAGTGATACCCTGAAGGAAGACAGAGAAAGAAAACAGGGAAATCTTACTTTGCAGTAGTTTCTTCATCGTATTTTGTTTTCAGATCAAATAGTTCTGTCCTGGTTTTTTCCAAGGCTAAAAGGCATAAACATGAAATATTACAGTAATGAAATAGCAGTATTCAGTCATAAATAAGGATGTACATCTCCTAATGAAAAAAAATAAAGCTATACACCTCCATAGCTTTATCCTTCTACCTAGGCAAACCATTATAGCTTAGAAAAAACCACTGGGTTTTGACTTTTTTCACAATTTCTTGCAATACTTCTGTTACATTACAAAAATTTCCAGTTTCTGCTTAACCAAGCTAGACATTATTAGTTTCTTATTAAGCTGGCTAAACTGCTCATTCCTTTGAAATACTTATTGCAGTAGTTCAAGGAATAAAATTTCTTCTGTTCTCTAGTAAACAAACCCAAATGTGTCCAGACCCGGAATTTTGAAGTGTGCAGAGATGAAAATTAATGGCAAGTCATAGCAACAGGCAAGAAATGGAGTTCACACAGCTTGGTACAGATATTTATCACAGTTTGGAAATGTGTGGAAGCAGAACACACATGGAGGGTGAGTTCCATGGCCTGCTGTAATTCCAGGGATGCTCTGTGTGTGCTCCATGGCCTTGTCCCTGTTATTTGCCAATGACAGCTGCAACAGGAGTGTTTGTTCTGATTCACAAAGCACATCTGAGCTCTGCTGGACCTCCCTGCACGCCAAGAGCTGCTTCACACCAGTCCTGACACACCCAAGGATCCCTGTCCTCTCACCTCCCACCTGATCACCTGGGAAAGGTCACTAAAGCCATGCCAAACCTGTTTGCAGAGCCTGAACTTTGTGTTCAGCTTCCTCCAGCTTCGAGGCTGTCGACATCTGGGTCTCCTGCAATTTTCTGTGAAGGGGAGAGGAGAGGTGAGAGCAGAGCAAACAACTCTCTGTGCCTTGCGGATTTGGGGGATGGAGCCATTAAATGTCTCAACTGGAATGAGACAACTGCCAACACCACACAGGCTCCAAGGTGCTTCCGTGGGACCCATAAATGCTGTCACGTTGTGAGATGCTGCTCCTGCTTTGTGGTCCCACTTATTAAAATTTTAACAGTGTAGCCACCTCATAACATAAGCTGTGAACGTTATAAAGAGTTGACTGCTATATAAATGACAACTTCAGTGGAAGGTTTTCTTGAGCATAATTTGTTTTGGAAATGTCACACACATTGAGAAAATTGTCACCAAGCACCCTCTGTTGTACAAAGTTAGTACAAGAAGAATGATACATTTCCATTTTAGTGTCATAATGAAGGAATTTGTTGCCATAACTGATAGAGTGAATAGATGCAGCAGCTGTTTCATCAGAGCTGTAATGGGTGCCAAATGCAGCAATATTATTAGCTACTCTTTAAGAAAACACACATATTTCAAAACAAATCTCACACTGATATTTTCTATAGAACAGGAGCAAAACTTTAATATGCTCACATTTCTTACATCCACAGGCAACATTTTCTTGTTTGTGTCAGTTAAACTCATTTTTACATCATCTGACCAGGCAGCCACTGCACTCCTTGCTAAGGGCCAGGCTGCAGGAGTTATAAAACTCATCTTTGAAAGGAGCTGCTCCAACATCTCCCAGGAGCCGTGCTTTTCACAACACTGCTTTTAGGATATTCTGCAGATCTCGGAATTGTGAAATGGCTTATGAAACTACCAGCATCCTGCCTGCACTCCATAGGGTGCACAAATTCCTCCTCCAACACTGCTGACCAGGTTAATAACTATTTATAGCAAGAATCATGCGTCAGTTCCCTTCATACTGAACCATATATTTTGAGACCTCAAAACCTCTCTTACACACACTTTTATTTGCATTCCATGACCTGCCATTTTGTTTTATTTTTAAGTACATTGAAATTGCAGTTGTTAAAACCACTGCTTACAAGCTGCTTATCAAATAGCAGCCACAGGTATTGATGAATCAAAAACACACTTTGCATTCACTGGTAGATTCTCCTCATTCAGCCCTGAATTTAAACAACCAACCCTCCAAGTAAAAAGCTCACGTGAACTGAAGGTTTTCCACGCTGTGTTGAACACATTATAGCTTCAGTGTTATTGCTCCATGGGAGAAATAAATTCTCAAGGCAGGGAATGCAGCCTGAAAGAACTCCCTCTTTAGCCCCTTGGTTTTCTCCTGCCTGATTTATTTGCTCACCACCCTAAAGATTCAAATGCTCCCCGCTCATTTGCAAAAATCAGAAATGCATCCAAAATGTTGGGGTTTTTTAAATTGATAATAAATAATGAAAACCCTTCTTAATTCTGGCATGCAAGAAGATGCAAACCTTCCCAGGATAATTCAGGAAGACATCCCCTGTCTCAGGCATTCCCAGGGGAGCAGGGGTGGTGCCTCCCTGGCCCTGGCTGTGGGTGCAGTGGCTCATCTGCCCCAGCCCGGGGCTGCAGAGCCTGTGACACACAGGAACTGCCCTGGCTAATGGAGACAGATCAGTGTCACAGAGCCAGGGAGGAATAAAAGCAGGTTTGCACCCCCCTGAATGTGACACCCCCCTCCACATCACAGAGAACAGACAATCTGTCCTTGTTTCACTTCCACACCCTCCTGACTGTTTTCCTGGGCAAAGCTGAGTATCAAATGATCCCGTGTCAAACACATAAATCGCCAGAATCACTCAGTGGATCAGCTGGCTCCAGCCACCAGTCCTGGCTGGGAAGATTAAACAGAAAAATACCTCTCTGCTCCTCCCCAGCACCCCGACACACACACCCACACTCACCTCTCCTTCTCTGCAAAATCATTTTGTAACTTTTGTTCCTTTTCAAGGGCTATGTTCTCTGCTTGGTTCTTCAGGGTCTGTTCATATTCTCGGATTTTCTCCTTAAGTGCTTTTATTGTAACCTCTGCAGGAAAACAATAGGGGAAGAATGAGTTTACACAGCTCCACGTGGTTCCACAACACAAGGCTTGCTTTACCCTGTAGGCTCAGTGTGTTTTAAACTTTAGCTCTTCAACTCTGACACAAAATCAATGGATATGAGTCCCTTTGGAGACCTTTTACTCCCTAAATGTTAAATTGAACTTTAAGTGTTTAGGTTGAGAAGGATCAATGGAGTTTGCTGGAAAGCAGAGTGAAGAAGGTTCCTCTAACATGAATTTTTTTTAAAAAAGAAGGAAAAAAAATCAATTGTAAAATATAATATCCCCTTATTGACTAGCCTAAAATTAGCTGAGTGCTGAGAGAAGATTAATAAAGTCCCAGTGTAGGTTTAAGTATGCATTTACACACAGGACACTTCATTCACCTGACTGTGCTCATGCACTAAGAGGCAGTTCCACCATGGTTCATGCACAGATGCAATCTCACACTAACTGAACACATATCTGGGATACAGCTCTGTTCTGCTTCCCAGCTGATGAGAAACCCAGCAGTTGGGATCCAACTGCTGCATTCACAGCAGGCACTGGAGCTCTGCATGTCCCAGTTGCTGTCGCTGCCTTGTCCTCCACTCCTGGGTTTACACACAAATATTGACTATTTTAACTTTCTGAGGCACCTGCAGCCTTCCAGGAATTTGCAGAACACTTCCTTAGGATAAAAGAGCTCTCCTGCATTTCCCCATGCCCATCCCAGTGGATGGGAGCAGATGCAGAAACCTGCAGAGCTCCAGCTCAGCATCTCTTTACGTGTCCTGGTGTGTTCCTGTGTGAAAGCCCTGTGATCCCACCCACAGGAAAGGACTGAATCCTTATAGGGCTCAGAAGAGGAAAAGCAGCACATCCACCAGAGTATGCTTTGTAACAATAATGGAATTTGGAAAAAGCCTTGGACTGCCAGAAGACTCACACATTTCAGAGTACTCACACCAGGATGGAGGGGGGTTAAAGGCATCAGCTTATTAACAGATACTATTACTAATGCTTGAGGAAAAAATAAAAACTTTTGCATGTGAAAAGTTTCATATTTTGCAGAAACATTTTAGGAAGACAAACCCTAGTATGAAAAATAAACTCTATGGGCTTGGGGGAAAAAAAACCTCTATAATATCACACAAACCCCCACGTAATCTTTTTGAAATCCTGCTGTAGAGAGCTGAGCAGGGAGCTGTGAAGCAGACAGGAGGTAGCTGGTGACATGATCTGCTGTCTGGGCACTACCAAAGGCAGCTTGAGCCACTGTGACCACAAAAAAAGGGGGAAGAGTGGTAAAAATGTTTGCCAGCAAAGCAGCTGCCTCTGCCTGAAGGAGCAGGATTTTGCTGGCTGTGCAGAAATCAGCTGAGGCTCATTACTGAGTAACAGGCCGTGAAAAGGACACGTCACCTTTTTTTTTTTTTTCTTAAGCAAAGGGAAAATCTTCCCTGAGATCTGGGAAGTCATACAAATCCTGATCTCTTCCTGAATAAGCAAAGATGCTCCTTTGCACTGACAGGAGGGTGCTGCTTCTGTGGGCAAAGGGGGCTGCAATCCCTCCTGGGAACACCTCTGCTCCAGGTGTTTGTATTTTATATAAACACCTTTATATTTTTCAGATATAAATCTGCAAAAATATTCTGGTATATGAAGAAGCAGACAGCAAAATAATCTCACAGAAATGCACCTTGACTAAGTTTCAATGTCTGATTTTAAAAGAAAACAAACCTACAAAAATGAACACAAGAAGTGCACAAATGTGGGGGAAAACATAACTTTTGTAATAAAATCTGATTTTACCTTTAAGCACCTAACAACAGACGTGCTGGACAAGAAGAGCTGATCCTCTACATTGCTTGAAGCACTAAGTGCCTTCTTCAGTGCTCAGGTCAGCTACAGCTTGTCAGGCACTGCCATTTCTACCAGTTTTGGAAGAAGTTCTTACAGGCACCGTAGAGCTCATACCAACCCTCCAAACAAAGAGATTAACTGATCAAAGCACCCTCAGCTAACAACAGCCTTTTCCCTGGATAGCTTATTAATCCCTGCTTGAAACTGAGAGGAAAACCACTGCACTGGAGTGAAAAACAACACAAAGGCTACAGTGGGGAAATGGAAAGGAAGTTCCAGCACACCAGGGAAAATCAAAAATGTCAGTTATGAGTGGTTGTAGCAAAAAACTCTATAAGTCAAGAGCTTTTCCACTTTGTGGGATGAACCCCTATGTCATGCTTGGATGTACTGCATGCACAGCCTCAGGAAAACTCTGCACAGTGAACTGCAATGATTGTACATTTCCAGCAAAAAATACAGTTTTGCTTAGAGCATTACAGTTCCAACATGACATCTCCTGCAGTCCAGCCCAAATCCTGGCATGCTGATACCTGTCCTCTCCAGGGGTCACACCCTCTACATTAACAAAAATAAATATTTCAAAAGATATAACTGCGTAGATGTTCCCTCAGCAAAAAATGAGATTTAACAAAATCAACTTAGTTGCTAACACAGCTTTCAAATGTTACTTGGGTGCAACAGTTCCATCATATAAAAAATAAATTTAAGTCTCCATTTTTCCAAATGGCAAGCCAATTTACCTTTCCACCATCCAGAACTGGGCATTAAAGATGGAAATGAAAAGTCCCATGGATGGGCAACAAAGTATATGGCTGAGAAATTTTTTTTCCTGGTGCAGGAAACTGAATCACAAGAAAACTTATGCAGTCTTAAAGCCAACAGGCTTTAAATCTCATTGAGATTTTCATGTATTTTCATGTACTTTAGACTCATTAAAACTTAAATAATTTAACAGTAATAGCTTGTATTTACATTGCTCTATGGAAAGTCTCCAGAGTAAAAATAAAGTGCATATGCTGAAAGTATTCCAGTAGTACATTTAGATAAGTAAAAACAGTACAGAAAAAGTTCCATTTTGTACAGATTCATATGTGGATACAAAATACTGAAGTTTTGTGTTTGTCTGTGCAAGCTGCACATCCTGCAAGTACCAACACCCACGTTCAGCCTGATGTCAGTACCAGCACTGCCTCTCACAAAATGTCACAAATAACGTCAGTCAGGTGTAATTTTCGGTGCTGAAGGCTACAACCAAATATGCAGAAAAACAACTCCATCCTCTGACTTGGTGCTACAGTAAATGGAACTTTCAAGAAATCCAAAGAGTCTGCCCAAAGCCCATCTCCACACACAAATACAGAAGTGGCCCTAATAGACTATTGCACTTTCTCTACTGAATTTCAATGCTACTGTCACCTCTACCTTTAAGAAATAAAACTGAATTCAATTTCTGTCTTCAAATTTCAGTGTGCATTAAGAGCTGATAATATAGTTGCAACCTACCCTGATTTTTCACCTCGGCGAATTCTTTATTGTATTCCTCCAGAGTTTCCCTAAGTTTCTGGTTTTCTGTTTCAATATCGTGCATTCGTTGAACCTTCAGCTGAAGCTGCTGTCCTAAATCCAAGGCTGGAACCGGATCTGAAAAAGAAACAGTAAAATAAAATGTAACAGGAACATTTCTGTGACCCAAGCAGTTCAGAGCACAAGTGTCCTTTTTTCTGCATTTTGGTGCCAGCAGGGCCCTTCTTTGAGCTGTTACACCTGTACATTCCTCACATCGTATATCCTGCAAACTTAAAAAAACTAGAAATATTTCATTCTATCTGTATTCTCTTTAAATACAGAGCCAGGCTGAGAGGGCTGGGGGTGCTCAGCCAGGAGAAGAAAAAGCTTTTGGCAGACCTTAAAGCCTCTTCCAGTGCCTCACAGGGGCTCCAAGAGAGCTGGAGAGGGACTTGGGACAAGGACCTGGAGTGACAGGACAAGGGAGAATGCTTCCCACTGCCAGAGGGCAGGGCTGGATGGGATATTGGGAAAAAAATCTTGGCTGTGAGGTTGCTGAGGTACCAGCCCAACTTGTCCTGGTTGTAGCTGGAAGTGTCCAAGGCCAGGCTGGACAGGGCTTGGAGCAAGCTGGGCTGGTGGAAGGTGTCCCTGCCCATGGCACGGGGTGGAACTGGATGAGCTTTAAGGTCCCTTCCAACCCAAACCAGTCTGTGATTCCATGAAATTTGGACACAGCTTCTTCATCCTGGCACTAATCCCCAGGACAGTGTTCCTGGGTGCAGTCAGTCATGACATAAAGGCACGTGAGAGTTTTAAGCTTCACATTTTTTATTGAAAATGAGAATTTTTGGGTGAAAAGCAATCAAACTGCACAGCTACTGTCCCTCACAGGCCTCTGCTGTGTAGGAGTGAATTTCTGAAGTAAACTGTGCCCTCCTGCACAGCAGAGCTCAAACAGCTTCTGTGACCATGGAGATCTGGGTGGTACTTTTTCTAATTGACAGATCAATAACAATCAGAAATGTTGGGTGGATGTAATCAATTCCATGAACCTTGGGTTTGGCTCTCTCTTTCTCTTACACTATTAATCAAAAGTCCTCTCAGTACCAATTCTCTGATATTCATCCCCTTCTGGTAAAGAGAGTTCTCAGCACACACCTGACATGTGCATGTGTGATTTATTCTGGGACTTCTTCCCAGTCAGGACAGGAAAACTCTGGGAGTGTGATGGACTTATAAAAGATTATTGAATATATTTCTGCTATGGGCGCCAGCATCTCTTGTGAAATGGCTGCAAAGATTTAGTCTCCTGTTGAGGAATGCTAAACACCAAACTCAGTGGATCAACAACAGTATATATTAGGGAGTTCACTTAATTTTCAACCACCACAGTCATTAATTTTTCAGACCACCCTCAGTTCCAGTCTCTGGAAACACATAATAAGTCTATTGTACCTCTGTTAACACATTAAGCATGAGCCTGTGTGTTTTTTCAATATGCCAGCGTTGTTGCATAGTTTATAAAAGAATAGCACTGGGTTATGTTGAACTCAGAGACATTCTAAGTAGCAGCCTGCTGCATTTTGTTACTTGGGTTCTTCAACAGCTTATGGCATTACCCTGCTCATAATACAAAATCTAGGTTGCTTGTCATCTGTTCTCTGTACATACATAGTTTATGACTACATAGCTTTTTCATTTATGCTTTTTAGGCCAAATACTTTTCGTTATTATTATCTGTATTAAAATATTTATAATAAATCAAACTTAAAATGTTATTGTGGCAGAGACAGGGGGGTACAGGTAAGGAATTAAATAGAGAGCTGAAGTGGCAGCAGTAGCACGAGCTGAAGGCTCTGCAGTATTTATGGATGGTCCTGTTACGGTGTGGGCTGTCACAACATTCCCCTGCTCCCATGGAGGTCCCTGACCTTCCTCTGCAAGGAGCGTTTTGTCACACTCCTGCAGCTCAGCATCCCCCAAAGAGCCAGCCCGGGACATTCATCTGCTGAGCACAAAGAAAGGCCGGATTGTCTCGCTCTGGCCACGTCTGAAATTGTTACAGAAACCACGAATCCTATCGGGCCCCGGATCTTAAGCTTCAGCTGTGGGTATTTCTGTGAAATAGTGCCACGATGAAAGAGACTGAACTTGACAAAATTGTGGGTGCACTTTCCCCCACCCTCATTTTAACACTGTAAAAAGCCAGGACATGCACAAGAGGTATTTTGCTCCTAATACACAGGGCTTTTTATATTGAAATCAGCAAAGAATTAAAAGACAAAAATAACATGGGCATTATAAAGTGAATAATGACTAAATCTTTAGTCAAATTTGCAATCCCTGAGAAGCTTTGTGTACAAAATGAAAATGCTTGCAATCTCATAATTATTCATCAGGACATGTATATTTAATTTAGCTCTATTAAAGGTTAATGTTCAAGTAGCAAAACAGCGGCAGAACAAACAAAATGTAAAAAAAGTCTCTGTGCATTAAACTTCAAACTTCACTAGAGCCTATTTGAAGGACTAATGGCCTGCAGCCACCAAATACTGCTGGAGGACATGTAAAAAAAACCCATGGGTGAAGCACCTCTCAGACTTAATTTTTATAAACTGCATTAAAGAAAACTAATCGTTGTACGACAATAAAATGACCAACCAAGACATTTCGGGCGGAGAGAAAAATCGTTTCTCATGGCAAGCTCCAACATGCTCTTTTAGCTTGAAAAGCCTAAAAACCTGTTATTTCTGAGGTATTTATAAACACCAATTAACCTGAAACAAGTATAAACCTTAGAGTCACAATGGCTTTTTTCCTACCTGAGTGGAGCGGATTAAAAATAAATAAAAATACTCTCCTTTTCCCAACACATGCATGCATGGAAAAGCATACCTTTTTATATTAACCAGGTTTGCAAAGTATGTTTCATGTCATTTAACAGGAGGTCACTGAATTTTTAAACAAGCAATGGAGCAAAACTTTCGATTCATTACACAAACAACAGGCATGCACGGCTCAAAAAAATCAACTGGACCTGGCTTACGGAGAGAGGCAGCAAAGGAAATGCCCTTTCTGTGGTCTGTAAGAGAGAAAAATCACCTCGCCGAACACTGAAATATGGAAACCTCATCATACATTATTCCCTTGCTTTGAATTTTCTCTTGTGAAATTCCAGAATCCCTGCTGGGCACAAGATAAATTTTAAAAAAGAGAAAATTAGTAAAAGGGATCTGATAATCTAGAACTCGAAGAAGGGTTTTGCAAGTTCATACTGCCCAAGAGTAGATTGAGATGTCTATTTTTACGCTGAATTTAGTGCATTTTTTCCTCCTGCTTCCTATTCTGCTCGTTTTTCCTAATCCACTTGTTGCACGCCATACCCACAGAGAAGCCCCCTGCATCCTGAGCTTGCAGGCAGCCCAGCACATCTGGATCCGATCCCTGACGAGGTTTCCTCCACGCAACCACAGCAGAAACAGAAACCGCCGTATTTCCAACCCGGCAGAGCCCGCTCCTGCCTCTCCTTCCCAGGACTGCTGAGCTCTGGGCACATCCCTGCTCGCATCTCACTGTTCCCTCGCAGAGGAGCTTCTGTCCCCACGAAGGAAGAGGGTGGACACATGTCAGTGGACACAGACACGAAAACAATTAATGTTACAAATGCGAAGTGATTTTTATAGCAGTTAATACTTCACATCAAACGAGCTGGTGTGACACAGACGCAGCAACACCTCTCAGGCTGTTCTCACACCACGCACATGCCCTGATAATGAATCTTTTTTCAACAGCAGGGCAAGGGAACATTTTTAAATTTTTTTTGCTGCTCTTTAGGTATGTAAAGTACTGACTTCACAAAAAATTTTAACAGAAACACTAAGATTGACTTTGCCTGCGCTACTCATTACACAAGGCAGCCCCTCAGCACCCTGGGTGCAGCTTTGAGTGTCACAATGTAAGAAAGACTTAAAGCTGTTAGAGAGTGTCCAAAGGAGGGACAGCAGATGGTGAAGGGTCAGGAGGGGCTGCACAAGGAGTGGCTGAGGGCACTTGGTTTGATCAGCTGGAGGAGACTGAGGGGAGACTCACAGAGGTCTGCAGCTCTGATCTCGGCTCTCTGTGACCAGGGAGAGCAGCAGGGAACGGTCTGGGGAGGTTCAGGTTGGATATCAAGGGACGGTTCTCCTCCTGAGGCTGCTGGGCACTGCCCAGGCTCCCCAGGGAATGGGCACGGCCCGAGGCTGCCAGAGCTCCAGAGGGTTTGGACAATGCTCCACGGATGCCCAGGGTGGGATAACTGGGGCCAGTTGCACTGATGATCCTTGTGGGTCGCTTCCAGCCCAGGATATTCTATGCCTCCACAATCCAACCTTCACCCCACATCACTCAGCCGAAAGCCAACCTCAATCCCCGAGTTACAACAGGGCCATCGCTGCCTGCCTGAACTTCCCAAGTGAATTCTGTTGAAGAACCCCCATTCCTCCCTCATCCTGGGGGCTGGGAGAAGGCACAGCTCTCAGTGCCAGCAATCCCATCCCCTGTTTACACCGCGGGTGCTCTCGCAGGGCTGCGCTCCCCGGTCATTACAGCCACAATGACCGCGGCTGCCCCCGTGCCCCTCGCCCGCTGACATCCCACTCCCGCCCGCCTTCCTTTTCGCCAGGGCACTCTGGGCTAATGTAATCATACGATTACATAATTAACCCAGCTGTCTCATTAAGAAAATCAACTGGAATTCAGGGCATAATTAGTCATACAGCAATTAGCATGCTGATGAGCAACTGATGAAAAGCTGTCTCGATATAGAGTATGCTGGGACCACCCTCGTTATTTAAGGAGAGGGGGGAAAAGCCCACCTCGGCTCATGGAAAAGGAGCTCCTGCGGGACGGGGAATGTTTAAAGTTTATGTTTAACCCTTCGGCCGTGGCTGTTGCTGCCGTGAGGGGTGAGGACCCCCGACAACATCGAGGGGCTGATGGCGGGGTTTGCCAAACGGAGTGGAAAAACTGTGTCATTGTTTAAATGTACAATTTGCAGCGCGCAGGGCCAAACTACCCTCTCTCCCCACATATATTTATAGAAATATATATATATATTTAACCCCAGGGCTGCGTAGCGCTGCTGGGAGGGAGCAGTCCCGAGGAACGGGCTCCGATGGGAGGGAGGGAGCACGGGACCCCTGAGGGACTGCCCGGAGAAACCGCCGGAGGAACGGCCCGGAGCCCCGGAGGTGCTGCCCGGTCCCCGGGAGGGAACGCAGAGACCCCCAAAGGGGCCGTCCGGACCCCCAAGGGGACTGTCCGAACCCCCGAGGTGCTGTCCGGACCCGGAGTGACCGCCCGGACCCCCGACGAAGCCCCGGGACCCCCGGCCCGGAGAGCGGCAAAGCCCGGCCTGGATCGCAGCGCGGCCGGATCGGGCGGCGGCCGCGGCTGCCGGGGGCCTCCTCACACGCCGTAGAATCACCACAAACGGGGTTTTTCCGTGGGGTGAGACCCCCACGGATGGGCATGGGTTTGCACGAGAGCACAGCGCTCTGCTCTGCGCTGCACGAGGTTCGTTCTCGGCTTGTTCGCAAAATACATTCATAGAAATCACACACAATCAGAATGGTTTGGGTTGGAAGGGACCTTAAAGCTCATCTCGTTCCATCCCCTGCTGTGGGCAGGGACACCTTCCTCTAGACCAGAATGCTCTAAGCCCTGTCCAGCCTGGCCTTGGACACTTCCAGGGATCAGGGCAGCCACAGCTTCTCTGTGCCAGGGCCTCCCCCCCCTCACACAGAACAATTCCTTCCTAATATCTAAATTAAACCTCTTCTCTTTTCCTTTGAATCTATTCCTTTGGTATCATAACATGGAGCTCCTAAAGAGCCTCTTCCAAAACAAAGGACTTGCCTTTTAATAACCCCCCCTCCTCCCTCTTCATTTACAGGCCTGTAACACTGGAAACGATAAGAAAGCAAGTTATGAAACAGTGCCAGAACTACAGGGGCAATTAATAATTTATATCACTGGAAATGTGTTTCCTAAGGTTGGGATCTAAAAATAATTCAAGGAAGGCAATGCGTCTCTTTCAACGCGACTGAATTTCTGTTGCCCAAACCTCGCTGTAAGCAAAGCTCTTGGTGATCACTCACCAGAAACGCCCACACGAAACGATAAGGGAGGGGAAAAAAATAATAATCCTCCTAAAACACAACTTTACTAACGCGATTTAACTTTTTCAAAGAGCCAGGAGTTCAGCCCCGCTGTCACAACACTCCGGTCATGAAGTAAAGGAAGTTTTTCCCCGTTCCTAAATGCAATGCTTCTCTTTGCAGGGATCATTCCTGCTGGAGAACGATCCCTGGATTACAGACATGGAAGCTCCACGAGCTTCTGATGCAGTAACTGCTTTAGTGGGAGACTGCATGTCTGAAAATAATCTGAAAATATGTTTTAGAAAAAATAATAATTACATTGTAGCTTTTGAATATTCAAACACCTCACAGCATACTTAATTAATTCATTAATTATTCCCCAGAAATTTCAGGGGTAAATTGAAATAGCCTAGAGAGACTGAGACAAAGATTTCATGGAATAAATGATAGCTTTGCTCCCGTTCCCCTATGACTCTGGTAGCCCAGGGACAGAAGAGTTATAGCCGTAATTCCATTTGAAACAAAGCTCATCATCTCTCCAACTCCTCACTTCATAAAAACCATGAAAAGGTTCTACCTTCAATCAAGAATTATACATATTTTCTTACTCTCCCATCCCACAGGGCTGGGATCTGTGACTTCCTTTTATTTTTTCCCACTTTCTAACAGCGTTCTCCTCACCCTCCGGCTGTCAGAGCGTTCTGTGCTGGGCTGAACCGGGGAATTCAAAGCGCCCACAAGAGGGTGAGGGACTCTCATTTTCCTTACTAGTAAAAAGAAGAAGAAAAAAAAAAAAAAAAAGAAAAAAAGAAAAAAAGCCGAATCCCAAATTCTGCCGACCTCTGGAAGCAGCAAAGCCAGACTGATGGGACCCCCCCTGCGTGGGGACGGGGGAGCGGCAGCAGACCGGCGCCTTTCCTCCCCATTAATCACGGCACGAGTTCCCCAAAGCTTGCAGGGTTAAATGAAACAGCACGGGATGGTGTGCAGGCAATGTGACCACAGCCATACTGATCCCTCCCAGAGTGTGCTCCTTACGTCTCGTGGGCAATTATTTTAAAACACCCTTTATTTATCTCCCAGCTCGGGAATGGTTACGGCCAGAAAGATACCCCAGATTGAGATGCATCACTATCTTAGAGTAAAAAAAAATCAGTAAAGCAGAGTAAATGATCGACTCCTTCAATAACTGCGCTGCAGTTCCCTCTGTTTTCAAAGGAGTAACCAAAGTAAATCCTCAGAAAAGTTTTAAATATTAAACGTGGGGTTTGCATAATAGGTAGGGCAGTATTTGATGGCGCTTTGTCAGCTGAAAAAGAACCTAATGAGTTACAAGAGAAGCCACTGCAACTGAAAAGGCTCCAATTTTATTGTTAATGTTCTTGTAATGGCCCAGGACACTGGAATTTCTGCTCATTCTTCGAGCTCTGTCCAAAGGACAGTTACAGAAAAACATTTGTACTTCAACTTTCATTTCTCCTACTTTGAGATTATAAAAGAAAAAAGAGCCTTCTACTATGTTTGAAGGCATTTCTGCTATATTCATCCCTTCTTTCTCCTAAAAGCTTCTGAACAGACTTAGCAATAAACCCTCCGAAAGCTGGGGTTTATTCTAATTCCAGTTCACATTCCTGCAACCGAGGAAGGGAAAGTCCAATACTCCCCGTCCCTAGCACGCTCTGCCTTTTGCTCCAGGCACGGGCCTTGGGGCTGCTCTAAATCTCTCCCTGCAGCAACACCTTCCGAAGGGCTGCGGTGACACCCTGCAGGTGAACACAGCCCCTTCCTGCAGGGATATCTGCTGGGATATCTCCTTCCACCGAAGGTCCTTCCTGCTCCTATTCACTGCATCCTTCCCCTTATCTGCACCTCCCCTCTTCCTTCCGTGCCTCCAGCCTACCAAGTAAAATAGGGCTTGACAACCACACAATAAATTTTTTAAAGTGAATGCTTTAGGGATATTTCTTCCTCTGAATATTTATTCCGGCTTTTACAAAGGAATTTATCCAATTATTAATTCAACGAGAAAAACTAGAGAAAAAAAGTATGTGATCAGACAAGCCCAACTTCAAACCACATATTCAGGTAACAGAAATATTTTCAGTTATTTTGACATGGGTTTCAAAACAGAAGGACAAAGTGAATGAGTTCTAAAGATGGGAACTGGCCAGGACTTTGTGCTCCATCTGAAAATAGCTGTGTAACACTAACAGTGCTGCCCTACCAGCGTGCACTCACCCTGCTCACATCCCAAACTGCATGTTGTGCTGTGGTTCCGACTCCAGCCCCACGGGGAAGGAGGCTGAAGTGATTATGAGCTACTTGTACATTCCTCAGCGCTGGACTGCCGAGGCTGGAGCAGCATCCCGGGCGATGTGGGATATTCTGGAAAATCAAACGGTGGCAGCTCTGCCCCTCTGAGAGCTCTGCTCAAATCTCCCCTCTGCAGCTGGGGCTTTAAGCTGTCCCTCTCAGCCCCACTCGGGCACCCCTTGCAGATTTGCAGAACAGTATGGGGGACAATCATGATTTCTACAGTCTGTAGTTTTTTACAGTACAGACTTGGCTTCCAGATTTTCCCGTTTGTGCAACTCCTTCTTTTTACCTGTTCTAAACACGCAGGTGAAAGCGTCAAGGATTTTGGCTTCAGATGGGATCCACTCACAGGCTAAATCACTGCCTGCAGCCAGAGGGGTTTATGGCTTTTCACTCTTTCAAGTATTAACGATGCTCAATTTTCTGCTTAATTCTATCAGATTTTCAAGTGTGTTTAGAAAGAAACCCGGCTGCTATGTTTGAGGGGTGTCTGTGCCACTTCTGTGTCCGTGAGCAAGTTCATTTTGCTTCCTTTCCCCCTGAGAGTACTCACTGTAATATTGTTTTCCTTTCCCTCTAAGGTTGAGAAAAGGCACGTTATGAATATGCATTTCCCTTGTTCAGTCTGGGGCAGCAAAACCATAAACTTGTTCATTTTACGGGTCTGTCCTTTGTTTTATTCCAACATATTTTACTGGGGAAGGGGTGACAGTTTTGACATGTATTATTAACAAATGAGGAACTGCCTAAAATTTTTCACACTGCAATGATACCAAACATTTCTCAAAAATGGTCTGTGCTGTTCAGCCTCAATGTACCACAAACTCAGGGTTTACTATGACCTGAACTTGCTCTTTAGACAGTTTTGCCAACCAATTAACCATTATCTCAGACAAGAGTACTCTAAGTATTAACATTTTTCAAACTCCTTTTTGTATTCCACTTTGGGACGTGCTTAAACAGTCCCTCAGAGTGAACCTCTTTTTCCTCACCTCTCTTAATTACCCCCTACATTTACATTCACTCAGCTCTCCCTACAGGCAGAAAAGGCTGGGGGTACCTCAGGTTGAAATTTTAGCACATCATGAGTCATCTGGGTCTGTCAAAGTCTTTATTATACAGACTTTCTTACCAGGGCTGGCATTAACCTTTCTGCTTAACATTACGCTTTCCCAAAAAATCCAAACACGTCACAGGATGTACATAAACACAACAATTTCATACACATTTATCACCTCCAACATAAGCAGCAGATAATTTTTCTGGGGGAATAAACCCCCAACGAAATCCAAAATCAAACCTGTTTTTCTCTTGCATCACCTTTAACCTCAGGACATTGATCAAATACACTCTAAATAAAATTTTCTCACAGCCCAAACAGCAGTGCAAGTCTGGAGAGGGTCTTGAGTTGTAAATAATCAAAAGGCAAAGGCTGATAAATGGCTGATTATTTGCAAACACTGCAAATAATTTTCATTTCTGCCTTTAGAAGTAATTCCCTCACACTTATTTAGTGCTTTACCGATCATTTATTCAAAAAGAACTTGGTGTTTTCTCAGGTAAAGCATTCCTTGGAAAAAGAACGCCCTATGCAGGGCAGTTGGAATTTGCAAGGCTGAACTGGGGTTGTGTGTAGACTAAAATACAACATGTAGTGAGAGGTGTGTGGAGAACTCCTTTGGAAGGAGTCTGCTCCTCCTTCAAACCCTTTTGTGAGACACAGCCCCTACGGCTGGGTGTGCAATTTATGATGGCAAGGAGCAAGGGAAAGATAAAATTTCCACTTCAGCCATCTTTCACTGTTATTGCTTTTGATTGTTTTGACAGGGCACATTAAAAAAAAAAATCTTATTTTTACTTTCTCTGTTTTTTGTTATACTTCCCTTTGATAGCAGGTCCTCTGAGCTCAAACCCACAGCACACACATTATATAGCACCCAATCTGATCACAGCACAGAGCTGGGAAGAGTCTCCAATAAAACCACACACACATCCCCTTTTACACCCCGAGAGTTGTTTCGTTTCCTGACCAATTTTCTCATTCCCATTAAGGAGAAACGAAACCCATTTCTGGCTCAGCCCTGGAAGGCAGCACAGCCCCTCCAAACCAAGAACAAACAGTTTGCATTAACCTTCCCTCACTCTCAAATGTCCATATTCTGTAAAATCTCTGTGTTTTCCTGTTCTACAGACTGAACCCAACTGGGTTTAATTGTGCCACATCCAGAGAGCAGAGTTTGTGTTTCAAGGCAGAATTGTTTCTTTGCCTACACAGGAGCAATACTGAGAAAAAACACTGAGCAAATCCAGCGTGGCACTGGGCTGTAACTGCAGTGATCCATTGCAGAAAGAACACTCTATTAACCAATTTATTCAGACACTGACACCTGGCATTCACTTGGTCTCTATGTTTGAACTTTTGCTTGAAAATTACACCAAAGTTTTGTTTTAACAAAAATAAAGTAGTAAACACAGTTCCTTTTTGAAATAAAAATATTTAGCGTTTTTAATGCTTATTAATTTTCCTTTAAAGATTTAGCAGAAAAAAAAAGAAAAAAAAGAATTTTGAATATGCTGTTTCTGCAAGGCAACACCGCCCCTCCAAACACACAGCAAGGCTCCAATTTCACTTTAAGTGCTTGCAAGATTAAGACCCTAAAAACCAAGGGTGTTAACATAATACACTTATTTTATAAAACTGGAGACAAAGGAATCTTGAATAGATGGAAGAAGGCTTCCTCAAAACACAGACCCAACCTCCCTTTACTTCAAAATAAATATATTCACATTATTTTTAAAGGTAAGTTGTGACAACCTTGTTGATTAGTGCAATTCATGTGGCAGGATTCGCTTTTCCCTTGCTCTGTACTGCATACTGAAAATAAGGCAATTAAATGAGAAAATTAATTCCATTAATTAAAAATATTCAGTCTCAAGCAAGACAGAACGATCTGAGCTGTATAAATGTACATAAACCAAAATGTTTTCCTTGACATGTGCTTTCCTTTAAGAAGGATAAATTTTGCAGCACAAAGCAATGATAATGCTATTTTAACAGCATCATAAAGCTGGAGAGAGATATATAAAAGGTCTGTTTTATCTTTTAAAGAGAAACCCCCTGATGTACATAGAAAAATTTACAAGTAAAATACCACCCTTCCCACGAATTCCTTACTGGTGAGCCTGAGTGAAAACTCTGGGCAGGTCAGGGAAAAAAAAGATTAAACTTTGCTGAATGCATAAAGCACTGTAGCTGGATTTTCAATACAGATCATTTTATAGTAAAATTAAAATAGAAGCCCTTTTTAATTATATAAAGTGTGCACATTATTACTGAGGAGAGAAATACACGCTTTCCTCAAGAACCATAAAATTGGCTGCTGGGAATTAGACTTCAGCTGCAATTATTATATGGTCCTATAAAGGATATTGAAAGTCTGATAAAATTGCACCCTTGTCATGTAACAGCGATGCTTAATGCTAAATAACCACTCTGCAGCATTCCAGGCATAGCTTCCCCCAAACATCATCCTCCCTTCTCACACCAAAAAGAAAACACAGCAGCACTGGGCAGCTAAAAGTGTACCTAAATATTTGAAATACCAAATGAACAGGTCAAAAGATATGTAAAGCCACAGGGAGGCAAAGCAGCACATGTGATAAATGAACACTGATGGCTGTTTATAAAGGAGAGCTCTCCATGGATACCCACCCAACCCTCCATGGACACTGCCCAGCCCTCCATGGATACTGCCCAGGATAGCAGACTACACAGGATGAGAAGGGGAAAAAAAAGAGCAACACAATGAAGCAGAGTGACAAAGACCAGTGCCATGCATTACTAATGGCTGCTCTCCTTCTCCTTGCAGCGTGTGTTGTAAACTGTGAGTGTTTGTTACGCCTGCACGCAGCTACAGGAGACTGACTGGACTCCTCCTGGAGAACCTGGAATTTACTTTTACCTCAGACTGCCAGGTGAGAGCATGGGCCTAAAACCTGGAGATATTTCTCATCCCACAGACTCCAGTGCACTCCCAACTCAGCCAGGCTGAAGATTTGATGTATATTAGGAATATCAAAGAAATATTTCTGTGACAGGTGACATAAGGCACGCGCAGGGGACGGCGGGGCAAGAGGGAGGCTGTGGGCTGTGGGAGCAGGGCTGTAAATTTTGCTCCTGCAAATGAAAGAAAAAAGAAAATTCTTTCTCCTACAAAGAAGTCCTGAAAAAGTCCCTCACCACTTCATATAGATCCTGGTGGGTGGGATATAATCCTACCTTCTCCTCAAGTGCTTGGTCTGATCTGCTGCTCAGATCCCAGCACCTGTGATGTGCCAGGCTTCAGCAAGAAGCCTCTGCACAAGAGCACACTGAGGATCCCACACAGCTCTTGTTTGACACCACTTCTCAGTGGTGAAAAAAGCCAGACTGCTCCAACTCAAACCTACTCAGCTTCCTACCAAATGATGGCAGGAAACTGCAGTGAGTGTTCTTGTGGAGATGGAGGGGCTGCAGTGCCTCTCCCCAGCGCTCATGCTGGACTCCCAGGCTGCAGATATGTTGGGAATGTTTCCATGGAGGGGTTTCTTTCCAAGCCAGAGCTCTGGGTGCCCATTCCAGGCCTGCACTGCTCCTGCCAGGCAAGCTGCTCGTGACAGTCGGGACCCTCTCTGAGTTATCCACGAGTTATCCACTCCTCCCATGGCATGAGGTGGGCAAAGGGAGCTGTTCTGTGCTCAGCAGAATGTTACTGAGAGTCTGAGCAGGAAATAAGTGAAGGAAAACCCACAGACCACAGCTGACTAACCTAAAAACAACATTTCCAAGACAGTTGTGGCCCAGGAGAGTGTAGTGAGTTCCTGCATCCCTACAGAAGGACTGGGCACTGGGCACTGCTCAACTATGAATGGGAAAGCATAAAAAAATACATTTGTTAGCTCAGACTGCATCTGAAAACACTGACCTTTCAACCAGTTAATCATTAAACTAAAACACTGAAAATTTAAATTTTATTTGAAGCATGCATGAAATGCACTCCTTAAATGGTAAAACCAGTAAAGGCCAGGGTGCTATGAAGCTTTAGAAGTATTTAAAAGTATTAATTACACCTCAAAACCTCTCTTGATGTATTTTGAATATTATATATATATATATATAATGACACACAGGGTCATGTGCCAACAACTCAGTCAAAATGTGGCAGTGGAGACTTGGGCTCCTCACCTCCTCTTAGCTGTGGGTACAGCTGCAAAAAGAAAAATTTGTTCAGGCAGTTATTTATTTACCACTGGGGAAAACAAAAAAAATCAATTCCCAAAATGTAAAAAGAAATGAACTGAAACCAAATGCCAAACAAAGAAAGTTCGTATGCCAAACAAAAGGGAAGTTGAAAACACATACAATAAAGGCCTTTGAATAAAATTTATGGTCACACTTACACTGCAGAGAACTGAAATTTGGTAGTGATTTATTTTTCAGTAAGGCTTTTTCTTTTGTTTTTCTTGGAAGGCATGACAAGTTTTCTCTATCCTTTAAAAGTACAAATACTGCTTTTTTTTGGTGAAGCTTCGAGATGCTTTTTTTTTTTGTTAAAATTGTCTGAACCCTCTAATGAACAAAATACTGAGGATCACAGAGTATCATAATAATATAAACTGATTAATAGAAACATTGACATGTAGATGCAATGAGAAGTCCTGAAATGTGCCACAGTTACAGTTCTCTCCATTAGAAACAATACAGGAGTCTGTCAGTCCCAGAACAAAGCCATTGCTCTATTTACCTTATTAAAGGTAGGGAAAATGCCCAGTAGCATTCACACAAACATGAACCATTAGTTTCTCAGAATAAGGGAATAATTAGCTTACCTGGAACATCAATTAATCTCTTATAAACATTCAAGAAGGCTGCCTCTGCTTCTTTGCTTCGTTTACCCAATGCATCAATCTAAAAGAGGAGATGAGAAAAGAAGCTTTAAGACTTGTTCCAATACAACTCTCACACTCAGAGCTATAAATATAAATTAATAATTTCATGTAAAACTAGTCAGTACATAAAAAGTGAACCCAGCTCTCCTGTATACAGCTCCTATAGAAGCAGTTAAAAGACTGCTCCTGCTACATTTGTAGTGAATATAAAGTCCATTTTTCAGCCCAATAACAAGCGTCAATATTTTCATGACCACTCCTGCCTGTTGTGATTCTTTACTTTAAATCTTTTAAGAAAGCCTGGCACTTGCCAGGACAGATTATCTCCTCAACAACTGTTTTCCTTTACCACTTTTTGAGATCTAGCACAGCAAATGGAACTGCGGCCACTTCTGATGTCCCACTCTGCCTTTATTGTGGTAAATAGATTTTTTTATTATTTCCAATAAGCCCCTGAGGAGATGGAAAAATGAACTTATTGAGCACCCTGTGATACTTAACACTAAATAACTGTGAAGCTTCTACATGCAAAGAAGTTTTCTAATACAGCTCAGGCAGTCTGCACTCCTGAGCTCCTCTGACCAGCTTCTCCTTGTGTTCTGTAACACACACAATACTCATCTAAGACTATTTTTATAATTTTATTATTTTCCCCCTACGTCTGTATTTTCATCTAAAACTCCATTGTACAAGGAAAGGCAGCTTAGCAGCTCCAAGAATAAAATACCTATTCCACAGCAACTTTTTTTTGTAAACATGTATTTTCCTATTGTAGTGGAAAGCAGAGGATTTTCTATTGCTTCATATTGACAATAAACAACCAAACTGACTCAGGATCAGATCCAGTGAATTAATACTCCAAAGCAGAGGGACAGAAAGGGAAACAGGAAAGCCTGACACAGCTCTGTGGCAGCTTACCCAAATCAGGAAACCAAAGGCATGGAGATTATCGTTCCCATATTTTAATAAAAGGCAAGGAAGGATCTGAAGAACTGCGGATACAAAGGCCTGATATCAATTCTTCTGTGTATTTGAAAGGCAGGGAATATTATGGAACCATTTAAAGGTGCGGACGTCACCGCGGCCTAAAAAAAGGAAGGCCCTGTCTGAAAAACGTCCTTGAATTCTTTCTCTACATTATTGATTCATAGATAAGGCAGAAACAATGGCCAGAGTTTACTGTATCTGTATTTCAGGATATTTTATTCTGCAGGAGGGGGATTTGCAGCACTGGGAAGCGTGTGACCAAGCCAGGGCTCTGCCAGCACTCGGGCTCGGGAAGCTCCGGGTGCCCGGGAGAGGAAGAGGAGGGGAGATAAAGCAGGAGGGTGCTGCAGGGTCAGTCCTGGTGCCACTTGTGTTTACTTTGTCCTGAAACGCCTCTGGCAGGAGAAGGGAAAGATTTGGGAAGGGAGAGGGGGGCAATCCTACAATGTGGAAGATTAAATAATGCAGGAGTGGGAGCGCAGCGCGGGACAGCGCGCGGCTGGTGCGGATCAGCCTCACGGCTGGAAAGGGACTGGTCGGGATCATGACGGGCAGGATTAAGGCCACAAAACCAAAGGACAGTCGTAGAAATCACACAGAAGCACAGTGCACAAGGTACAAGCCAAGGCTTGTAGGGGAGGTGAGGAGGGGTCAAGGAGGGAAATAAGGACACGGGCAGCGGCCGCGCAGCGTTTGGCAGCAGCAGCGAGGAAATCTTGGGAGATACGGCGAGAGGCTGGGAAGAGACAACTTCTGGCAACACAATACAAGGCTGTACTTAAAGAAATAAACCAAATTCCTATTCCACTTACATCCCCCCAGGACCTGCATTAATTTATGGAGATGTGTGGAGGTGTGGTGTAACTGACACCTGACCTATTTAGAGCTTATCAAAGGGTATTGGAAAAGTGATAAACGAGCATCAGATGTTGAAGTGATGGAGGATGTGGAGAGCAGATATAAATTCTCAAGAAGAGCTGGCTATGCTGCTCTTTCAGAGTTTATCAAGAAAGACCACAGAAAGACACTGGAATCTCCCAGGGCATCCGACCTGCCACGGAGCAAGGGATTGATGGTCTTGAATAACCCACTTAATAATCTGAATTTGAGCAATCACAGATGGACTGATGCTCATTAGGGAAGGAGAACAGAAGCAATTCGGAGAGAACATTTTCACACAAGGAGAAGCTGAAACGAGCCTGTGGAACGAAGTGCCAAAGGCAGGGAGGCTGGGATGTGTAAATCCATGCTGGGGAGTGTCAGGCACCGCTCAGGGATGGGGTGAGAAGGAAGGGGCACCACCAGGGACACTTGTGCAGTTGAGCTGTTTCATGGGTGCACAGAGACTCTCTGAAGGCCAAAGCACACCATATGTTACACTTCTGGACTTCAACGTTCCCACATAGAATTTTCTCTCACTGCTGCTAGGCAGAGAGCAGCCAAATTTAAATTACTATTATTAAATACAATTAGCATTACAGCACTGATTCTGTACTGTATTTTGAAAAATTCATTTGCCCCTTTTATGAAAAGCAAAGCACTTAAAATGCTTCCATTTCTGGGAAATAACAGGATGGATTTGTTTTCCTATTACAGTTTTTCCACATTTTAATAAAGAGCATTTGTACTTTTATTCTCTCTAAGTATTATAGAAGGTATGGTTTATTTGCTCCTTACCACTTATAGAGTGATGGAAATATAAACCAGATTTGAAACAACATCTTGCAAGGAGATCAGAGACTTTCCAAAGGAAGCAGTTTGTAAATCACAGGTATTTTACACCTTTTTTCACCCTCAAATTCAAAACCAGAATTCCAAACAATCCCACTAGGCAGAAATATGGTTTTATGTTTTAGTTGTTAAAAAAATAAATCAACCTGTCTGGTTTAAAGTTTTACTAAAAATGAGCACTGCAACTATTTTATATCTTAAAATAAAATGTAGAAAAAGCACCGTGACAACTTTAACTGGAATAAAAATATAATTAGGCATGCCAGCACCCAGGTGCATAAGGAAATAAGGAAATATGGGAGGAAAAAGACATCAAAAATAGCAAAATATAAATGAAGTCCAGAGAGAGAGGAAACAGAGCACTGAAATGACATGGAAATATTTGGAAGTTCACTGAAAATTTTTCAAATTAAAGTAAAATTGTTTTAGGAGCCAACAAGGCTGAGCTGCAATCAGCTCACATTAAAACCGTTGAACTACATTATAAAACTCTTGCTGAACATTTTTATTTGACTCTAAAAACTTCAGGGACCCTGAAAGAAGTCAACTTATAATTACACTCGCGTTGTCTTGACACGAGCTTAGCTCCAAATCTTAATTTATCTAAACCAGGCCCCATTATGTCTTCTCTGAGCAAAAAGAAACAACAGTGACCTCTGTATTCCCCACCACCCCCATAAACATATGTTCACTTTTAAGTTTTGGCATCCTATTTGTCTTGATAATACCACTGGCGCTGCAGTGAGATAACAGAACTGAGACACCAGGAATCCTCCCTGCTCAGCACAGCCTTCATCTCCCTCTTCATCCCTAAAACATCACCACAGCTACATGGAGGAGCTGCAGCCAGACTGGGCTGAGACCAGTCCTCCCTTTTTCCACCTTGTTTTTCCAGGTCAGGTGCTCTCCTGAGTTGATGCTCAGGGTACCAAGGTCACCCTGGAGATTGAGTGTCTCCCCTTCCCCTCCAGAATCGTCTCCTTCCAATCTGCCATGAAGATCTCCATGGCCTGATCCCACTCTCCCTTTGCTGTCTGACACTGCTGGCTTGCTCCCCCAAAAACATGGACAGCCTAGTCCAGGAGTATTTGGTCCCAGTCTCATACCCACTGCACCTGGCTGAAATCAAAATATCATCAATGATATTTTTATCACAGATTTATCTCCACATTTATGTGAGCAGCACAAATCTGGCACATAGGCCAGGGAAGGTGCTGAACACAGATTTATCTGAATGTTGCCTCTTTCAGCCGTGTCCAGCCAAGTTCAGAAGGACAGACTGGGGCTTTAGTTTGGGATCTGTCCGTTTTTATGCAGTAGGAGATTTCAGCATTAGCTCAAGTCTGATGTTCAGTGCCCCACAATCTCCTGAGCACAGGTCTGCAGGGCTGGGGTGCTCTGGGCTGTATGAATGTGGTATCACCTCATGAACTGCAGTCAGACTGAAGGATGCATATCTCTGCTCCTGAACTGAAAGATGGAACAGGATGATGAAGCTCTCTGCAAGGAAGCTGGACTGGAAGCCAGATGCCAGCACATCCTGCACTGACACTTGAATTCTGTGAACTGAGGGGTATCCAACACATCTCTGAGCACGGGTCTGACACATGTGCTGCTGCTCTTGGACCCACCTCGATCATTCAGCACAGCTGGAATGTTGGGATGCTCCTTTGGGAGGGTTCCCAGTGCTGTGTCTGTCTGGATTACCAAAGCACTGGTGATTTACTCTCAGTGCCACAAACACAAGTGTTCACACAACTGTGCTAAATATCATCAACCTTGCAGTCCCAGCTCTTCCACTTATCCTCATAGTTCTCCACTTTAGTTCCCACTCTTGTAAACCACCTTAACATGTCTTTTACTGTCCTGCACACAATCTGGAAGTAATTTATCAAGTAAAAAGAAATTATTTAAAAGAGAAGTTATTTTTCTGTTCTGTTTTTTAATAAATGGATGCTTTAAGGAGACACCCATCCCTTTTCCCTTACACATCTTCTATCGTATTGTTTTGCATCACGAAGTTTTTCCATTTGTCTTCAATTACTACAAGTTACCAAAACACCATTAAGAACCATGTTTCACATGTGAAACAAAGGGAAAAGCACGAGAACAACTCATTAAAGCAACACTCTTTTAAGCCATGCTGTATTCTTGAATAACTGCCTTGGAATCAAATGGTGGCTGTAGCAGGAATATTAATGCACCAGTCTTGCTTTGAAGCCTTTAAATATAGTTGGCTTGATTCTCTTAATACCAAGAGATATCTACATTCATAAATTAATTAATAAGAGTAACATTGTAATTTACAAATTAATGAAAACTTATTCACCATCCCTGTTAACTTATTTTGTGACTGACAAAAGAAAAAGTAAACAATTCTTATTTTTAGTTTTGTTGCAATTAAAACCGTTTTGAAGCAAAATTATAAAGAAATTATTTCTGTGCAGTTGCTTAAGGCATATGGCACGGATTTTAGCTGGGCTATAAATTCTTTAACAGAATTAAGGACTTCACAGTAGATCCAACACCAATCTGTTTAACAAAGCAGCTTGGGTTGGGACATAGGTACCAGGAAAGAGCCTGGGAAGGGCACGCCTGCCTCACCAACCTGTTGGTTTAACCTCAAGTTAAGCAGAGAGCTTTAGGAAGCACTCAAACACCTCAACTTTTCAATTCTCTTCCCTCCACTGTGAAACAGCTGCAACCTTGAACCCTTAAAACCTCCTCTTCCTTTCATGCCCAGATAAATCCTGATTTTCCCAGACAAACATCCCTGCCATCCCCTGAGGAATGTTCTCACAGGACAGCTTCTTGCTGCTTTTCCAATCTTTGATCTTCCTTCCCAGTAAAACAGCCCAGCCCAACATGTGCCTGCAGATATTGACAGCAGAGGCACAGCTCTGATTAAATCCTGTTTGCCACCCTGCCTTTGGATCAGCAGCTGTGCTGTCCCTGCTGGACCTCTCCTGGAGCCCTGGATAACCCTCCTGCCTCCCTCCTCACCTCTCTGCATTTCAGAGCAGCTTTCCCAGCTCCTGCTCTCACCCAGCTCCCAACCCATCCGTGGGGCAGGCAGGGAGCAGCCCTGCTCCCTCCTCCTCCTCCTCCTGCTGGAGTGTGATTCAGCTCAGTGGCTCAGTGCAAAACTAAGGAAGCAGAGGAAGAATTTATTTTCCATTGTGCTGGCAAACTGAACTGACTCATGCTGTGCATTTGCTGGGCTCAGCACGAGGGAGGAGGTGGGGACCCAGAGCTGGGGCAAGGACACCCCATGGCATGGGTCCCTCACCTGTGCAGATCAGCAGGAACAGCACGAAACCAGTGACAAAGAATGGATGGCACAAGGGGGCTCAGAGTGCCAAATGTTACCAAAAATCTCTTTTATCAATCGATCTTCACAGTATGAAAGTGGATTAACTTTGTTCATGGCTATATTAGTTCATTTTATACACTCTGATGTAATGACATGTTACAATTTTCCTGGAGGCTTTGGTGTTTTTTCATGTTCAAGTAAAACAAATCAAAGGACAGCCTGGTCCTGGAAATAAGGACTTTGCTCATGGAAGGATAAAAGATACTCCTGAACACCAAGCTAATGCCAACATCCCAGCCCCTCTGACACTTTATTCAAACCCTCACTGTGTTTTCTGATGTCACAAACCAGTAACTCCAGCAAGACTGACCCCAGGGATGCCTGGATCCTATTTCTGAGGAAATAGGGTGGATTTGCAATATTTTACTCCAATTAGGAAGTGTGGGTGCTAGTAATTAGTCAAATTGTGTTGTACCTGAATTTTAAGGGGTGTAAAAATCTTGTGTGAAACCAGAACTGGGGTGTCCCAATTTGGCTGTACAATGAATAATTATTTACTTTTTTAAATCTACATTTTGCATCCCAGCCTCTCTCCTCAAGTCAGCACAGGTCAGTGGTGAATTTTCTTAATGCCAAAAAGGTAAAACAAAGAGGTGACATTTGAACAGGGGACACATCCTTCCCCCAAAACTGAAGGAACATCTTTCCAGTGAATAAATCAGCGAATCATTTATTCTATCACCAGAGAAGATGTCAGAGCTTGCCAGTTCTGATCCTCGAGGTTCTGTGAGAGCACGAGGATGGAGAACAACTCTGGCCATGCCAGCCCAGCCATGTTTGGGAAATGGGGCAGGGAGGAAGGGGAGGAAGGCAGGACAGACAGCCTGGGCTACCCCACATCACCCCCAGCTCCCCAGCAGCAGGAGCTTTGTGTAGGGTGAGTGGGTGCCCTCACCTGCCCATGCACCTCTCCTCCAGGCTCTGAGCAATGACCTGGAACCCCCAATCACTCCTCTCCCTCATGGATGATCCAAACTTCTGTTTAGTTATTTTTAAAAAAATTAGGTCAGAGGAATCTGTGCAAGAAGGAGCTCATTAACCACCTTTGTGCAATAAATACCAAGATGCACACTTTTCCTGGTGTTTTGTACTGAGCTCACCCTCTTGCTTCTCTTTTCTGACAAAGCAAGACCAGAAGACACCAGCTTGTATAGGGCCTCACAGTAACTGTAATAAACAGAGGTAATTCTGTAATAAATACAGAGATAATTCTGTACTTGGAGAAACAGGGACTCAGCAGAATACCTCACCCAGCCCAGCCCTCCTATCCCCATTCCTTCCAGCACACTTCAAGCTCTCTTTTTTTCTCCTGAGGATGAGAAGACACTCCTGACCCTGTGAGCTGCACCAGTGCTGCCTGTCGGAATCCTGAATAAACTGAATTTCCCACCACTGCTCCCGTTGCCCCCGAGCGCGTGGCAGCGGCACAGGCAGCCCACCAGCTGCCAACAGGAATTTCAGCACTTTGTCAATTATGTAAAAATAAGAGGATTTGGGCTGATCCTCCCCAAAGTTACCCTGGTAGTCTCTGCTGTCTTGGTACAACTTGCAATTTGGAGAAAAACCTGCAAGAGCTTTGGGGAAGGTGCACAGCGCCTGTCGCTGCCTCTGGTGGGATGTGTAAGGTTTGGGACTCTGCCTGCTATCCCCACAGCTGAGAGCTGTCCCAGGAAGGAAAAGGGGATTATTGATATAATATTGATATAAAGGAAAAGGATATTACTGATATATTAGGAGAGGCTCTGTATTTGAGAGTCTCTGCAGTTCTGTCCCTCCCCTGCAGGTCAGTGTCTCCTCTTGGGGATGCTTTTGGCTCTGCAGCAGCCACCCCATGTGCTCAGCAGGGAGAGCTCATCTGCCCCTGAGATGCTGGAGTATATTTAAATCACCTTCCTCAGGAAAGATGTTGTTTAAACTGCAATCAAGCCAGCCAAAAATAAATAAATAATCATTTACACACTTCTGTAAACAAAGAAATGAAAGCACTGTGGAGCTGCCGTTACCCCAAGAGCAGGTCACGGGGAACGGAACTGAGATGAAAAGTGGACTTTAAAGGAGAATTAACTGCCAAAAACATTCACTTTTGGTAAATAGAGGGTTTTGATGAGACTTCCATGGGAAAGCAGGGAGGCTCTGGGCCCAAACACGAGCGCTGGATTTTGATGTATGCTGTTGACTTCCCCAACACAGAGCAATTTGTAATAGCTTTGCCACGCTGTTGTTTTCAAAGCTCCTGCTACATCACAAGCATTTATTTCTGACCACAAAATTACATTTATTCAACAGAAAGCAGCTCAGGGTCTTTAAGAGGTTAACTTCTGGAGTGCTTGGCTGCTCTCCAGCCTCCCTACGAGCATCAGTGCTAACGCAAGGCACACAACAGCACCCAGGCTGGCCGTGATTAATAGAGTGCTGAACACGCTGCTTTCCACATACACACACTTTTCATTCCCTTGCTTCCATAGATCATGGACTTATCCTCAAAATATCTGACTGAAATTGAATTTGGCTTCTCTCTCAACCGTTCATTTCCTATGTTATGCAAGGTTATATCCTTTTCTGCATGAGCAGAACCAAACCAGCTGCAGCTTTTGAGAAGAAAATGTGTTTTCAATTATGAAGTTGGCCTGAATATTGAACCACAGTTCTACTGCTGCTCTAATTGAGCCATCATGGAGTGAATGTACAGGAAAGAAATTGTATTAATTAGGTTTGGAAATTTAACATAAGGAAATTAAAGGGGGTAAAATAGAAAAAATATGAGTATCAGCTCAGGAATAGTCTCTCAAAATGCAGAAGGAATGTAGGTCTGAAGTGGTTTAGGCACACACATTATTAGAGTACTCCTTCAAAGACATGATTAGTAGTTCCAGCACATCAAACTGATTTTCAGCTTCTGTTGTCTGCATATGGAAAATTATTAAATTACTGACTGACCAAATTAATAGTTTAAAGAGCAATTCAGCTGAGTGGGGAGCCAGAGTGGTCTCATCAGAATGGCAATACCCTTAAAAGTACTTGCTCTGGGAGAAGAATATGAGAAATGGCTTTCACAGACATCAAATCCAGCATGTTGTTTTGGAGTCTGTGCCTTAGAGGGCTCTCCAAATGAGGGATTACTGCATTACTGTTGGACAGTGCTCTTATGCCACATGAAAAGAATGCTAATGACCTCAGGAAATCCTTTCCCAGCCTTAAAATATCTGTCTGATGACTTCACAAATACAGATTCCAACATTAGACTTCCATACCACAACTTCAGTTCTGTAAATTAACATAGCCCAAGAACATCCCTTCTTTTGCTGCCTTTTTTTTTTTTTCCAGATTTCATGCACAAATATCCATCCACTGATGTACCCATGGTAAAGCACAGTGACCTACCCAAAACACAGCTCATTCAGACAGCTGATGGCAGGGATGCCTTGCTAATTATATATAATAATCATGTCGTGATTGCATGGTGAAGCTCTTTAACCTTTCCTGATTCTGTCCTGTATTTAGCCCAGCACAGGGAGACCAAACCATTAATAAGTTGCATCCTCAAGTTAATGGCAAGGAAAAGGAAAAGCAAGACAGAGATTTAAGATCAAAATGACAGGAATTTTACACTTCTGAAATGAATGACTTTTAACTGTCTTGCTCACAATAGCCTATTTACACCACCCAGACCTTAAATCTTCCAGGGAAGGCAGAAAAGTTACCCACAGATTTCAAAAGAACAGTACCATCAGCTCTGAAGCAGACACAACATTCTGTTAAATTAGAAAACTGCCTTTAAATTTCCATTAAGATCCTAAATAAGGAAAAAGTACTATAATAAAACTATTCTCCAGTGATGAATTAATAGGAGCTCATGCTGAACTAGGAATGCATTTGAAAATTTGTAGTATGCTAAATTCCATTTCATAGTGCTTTTACTCTAACTCTTATAATAAAAATCCAGTTACTTAACACACTGAGATCTATACAAAAAAAAGTTATTTCCAAGTACTAATGGAAACTGAATATTTGATAACTGGAACAGTTGTTGTCTGAATGAATGAGATAAATAACTAAGGAATACAGAACGTTCTGCTTTGTCCGGTATTTATAAATTCATATGATATAAAGGGAAAATACTGGGGGGAAGTATCAACATTCCATGCTTAAACTGAAGAGAAAAATTGGCTAAAGTGACCTGTGGGTTTGTTTAAAAAAGCCAACTGGCCCCAGGTTTACCAGCAGCTCCCATAAATCGTGTTTGGGAGGGGACATAAATACCTGAGCTTAACTTCCCCTCTCTCCAAGTCACGTCAGGCTCACCCAGGCACAGTTCAAGGACAGTTTAAGTCAACCTGAGCTGACACATTTGTGCTGCTCCTGCCCCTGGCTTTGCTCTCCTGGCCTCTCCCCTGCACTGAGCTGCTGCTCTGAACCCACCTGGTGGGAAACTAAGCCTGCAAAAAGAGGGGAAAAAACCCCAACTTTGTGCTGAACGTGGGCTCACAGCAGAAGAAGAGCTGAGGAAGGGCAGGGGTGGGGAGCAGGAACACACAACATCCATGCAAAGCTGCTTAAACACCTGGGCTTATCAGGGAGATGCCTCCATCCTCTGATCCCCTGGCCCTCCCTAGAGCCCAGAGCCCCCTGGACAGTTCAGCCCAATGGGATTGCTAAAACACCATTTCCTTTCTGATGTGGAGTCTGGTTTATTATTCCATGCCAAAAGCACCTAATGCTGGCTAAGAGCAGAGCCTGAGCACAGGATGAGGCAGCAGCAGCAGTGCGGGGTGGAGACAGGAGTCAGAGGCAAAAATGTGGTGGAGACTCTCCCACAGGGGAATGGAGAACCTGCATCAAGCAGGAACCTTTCTCCTCAGTCCTGAGTGAGCAGCTGGTGGTGCCCCAAAGTTCCACATTCCCACCCACCATGCCTGTGGGGGCTGCTCCTACAGCATTCCCTATTCCTGCTCCAGGACACTCCCTTCCAGCAGAAGGGGCCCTAAAAAACATTTATTCCCACCACTTCTCCACTTACCTCTGTTTTATTTATTTACTGCTGCTGATCTTTAAAAAAAAAACCAAACCCAAAATCACAGAATCATTGAAAGGTTTGGGTGGGAAGGGACCTTAAAGCCCATCCTGGTCCAGCTCCCTTGCCATGTGCACCTTCCACTAGAGCAGGTTACTCAGAGCCCCATCCAGCCTGGCCTTGAACACTTCCAGGAACAAATCTGGGGCTGAAAACTCATGTCTGTGTAGTAAAACAGGGGAGCCTCTTGCCCTATTCCTCCTCCCGGCTCACATCCCATCCCACAGGTACTGTGTGACCAAAAGGTCCCTCAGCCAGCTCCTCCCAGGACATTAAATATCACCTGACAGGTAATGAATTATTGCCAGGCAGTCCCAGGGGCTGCTGAGGTCAGTGTCTGTTCCCAGCAGTGTTGCTCCCTGAGCCTCTCAAGGGACAGGAATTGAGGCATCTCCTGTGGATTTGAAATGGAGAGAAGCCTATTTGCTCAACAAAACTTGTTTTTGAGATACCCAGAGCAGATATCTCCTGATGTTTTAGAAAGTCAGCCTTAACAACAACCAGAAACCAGATCTATATCCTGAACAATCAAATATAACTCAACAGAACAGGCTCATCTCCTTGGTATTTTGATTTGTCTCCAAAACAAGATACAGTAATTACATCTATAATCAAATACCATAATTCACAGTTTAATGTGGTGCATTTATGTAGTCAATCATGATTAGTTCAGGTTTTTTAGGTTTCTGAAACCCTGTCTCGATTAGGGAGACTGGAATCACCAGCTCAGAGATTCAGCAGCACAATCTTTTAATGTATTTGTGCTTCATTTACGTAACAGGGGATTACAGCAACAAATTTTACTCTGGTGAGGTTGAATTTATACCAAAATAAACTTCACTTTTATATCAGTGAAGCAAAACTATAGGAGAGGAGTGTGTGTGAGCCATGCCAAGGTAACAGGGAGCTGTCTCCACCAGGGAAGATCTAATGGAAGAATCTCCTTCACTGTAGCCAAATTTAAATTTATGCTTTTTACTTGATCCTCAGACATTCCCTTCATTAAAGAACAGTGCTGAAAGCACACATGCACTTTTCAGTCAGTGCATTGCAAGCTTGAAACTGAAGTGAAAAGGTTCCAAGAGCACTGCAATGCACTCGGAGCAATTTTAAAGTGTAAATTTCCATTGGCAAACGGACTCACGCAAGTCATTCTTTGTTCTCACAAATGTCTGTTGGATGTATCAAGGACAAAGTTATCCCGCTTATTTATTTATTTCTAGCAATACTTGGGAAATCAGGTTGTAAAACAAAAAGTACCGTGCTGCTTTTAAATGAAGGATTATTGCCTAGCTGGGACACAGATTTAGCAGGATGTGGAGGTGATCAGGATTGCAAGCCTCACTAAGGGGAGCTGTGCACTCAAATCCCTACCCTGCAAACATGCTCCTGAACTTCCCTGTGCTGATGGAACTGCCACAATCTAAAGTCAGTGAACAACTCATGGGCTGAGGAAGTGCTGGAACACAATTCTTGAGGGGCAGAGCTGTGTAATGTGTGTCAGTGTGAGCCCAAGCCTCCATGCAGCACCCCACACAGGCACGGAGCTTTACAAGGACAAATGTAATTTCACCCTCCCTCCCTGGTGCTTTCTGAGCAGCAGAACCACGGCTCCCATCTGGCCACAGCAAAAATGGAAAACTCTCTAATTGGCCCAGCTGCCTTTGCCTGTAGAAACCCTTCAGAATAACAACAGTTGGCTTTTAAACTCCTGAGCACTCTGCTCGTGTGCTCTGGGTGAGTGCTGTGAGGAGAAACCCAAGTGGGAGCTGGAGCCTCTGCAGCCTCTCACACAAACCCCTGCCAGCCCAAGGTTTTCCATCAGCCCTCTGGAATACAATGTTTTACAGCTGAAAAGCTTTGCAGGGAGAACAATTTGCAGTATTCTCGTGTTTTATGAGGGCACTACACTGCATTCATTAACAGCTCAAGCTGTAGGGTCAGTGAGGCCCAGGGAGCTGGATGGGCCACCTGGGTCCCTGCCACGGTGACAGGAGGCTCAGAGCAAAGAGATGTGACCAGTTTAGATTGCCCAGCACAAACCCTGAATCACAGAATGACCTGGGTTGGAAGGGACCTTAAGGATCATCTTGTTCCACACCACTGCCACGGGCAGGGACACTTTCCTCCATCCCAGGTTGTTCAGAGCCACATCCAGCCTGGTTTTAAACACTCCCAGGGATGAGGCAGCCACAGCTTGTCTGGACGACCTGTGCCAGGGCCTCCCCACCCTCCAGGAAAGAATTCCTTCCCAATATCCAATCTAAACCTGCTCTCTGTCAGTTTGAAGCCATTCCCCTTGTCCTGTCACTTTGTGCTCTTGTAAAACCTCCCTCTCCATCTTCAGGCTCCCTTCAGGTGCTGGCATTCCCTGCACACACAAAATGCAAAGGGCTGAGCCTTGAGGGCTCTGTGGCCACACACAGCACACCAGGCTCATGTGAAGCAGCACTGAAAGCATGATAAGAAGCAGAAGCAGCTCTTACCTCTCCCTGGAAACTCTTCAGTAATGGAGCTACCTGTTTGCGCAGGTCCTGGAAGACAGAAGCAGGATATGGCATCAGAAACACTGGAAAGGACAAGTCAGCATCATGTTTTTCCTGATGTCATTTTCAGTTCTCAAGTGTTACTTAAATTCTGATCGTGTTTTGTGGGAGATTTGATTAAAATAGAATTATACCTGGAGTTCACTTTGAGCAGGTCTGAATTTCCAGTTTGACATACACCTGCATGTACTGCAAATGGTATTAATTATCCAACTGTGGTGGGGCTGGCTAAGCACTGAATGCCTTCAGTCTCCTAATTCAGCTGAAACATTAATGAGATTAGCAGTAAATGTCTCTATCTACCTCCACAGCAGCTACACCTCTGAACTTATGCCAAGGAAATTCCCACAAATGGAAGCCAGGCTTAAAGGAAGATGATTCTGGACCATCATTTCAACTGGAAGTGTTGCCATTTTGAAAAATTTCTGGTTTATTTATTATTTTCCCAAGAGTGCTCTGGTTTTAGTCATCAGAGAACTAGAGCTCACTGAAGATGACAAGTATTATTTGTTAGTTTCTGTATAACTCAAAATTTCTTCTTCCAAATTACAACACACTCAGTGCTACAAAATTCATTAAAATACTGCCAACAAAATTACTGTAAAGGTTTATAGCATATTTTTACTTAGCAACTGAGATAATTTAGGACAAAAAAGGTATATTTATTGTACATAAAATTTTCTATGGCTTCACCTCTAAGCTGGTTTGGGTCTAATTCACTTACAAATTCAATAATTCAATAACACACACACAATATTGTGTGTGCCTGAAGAATAAAATCCAGTAACTTTGCAGAGGACACTATTAGTCATGCACAGCCAAGATGCTGCACTCCTGCTTTTGCACTGAGAAGGCACAAGCAGCCACTTCAGAGTGCACTTCCACCTGGAAATGAATCTGGAAGAGGATTAAAACAATAACCTGAAGCTGCATCACCTGATGTTGCTGCAGGGAAAGGGTGCATTTCCCATTGCTGGAGGTTTCCAAGGCTCAGCTGAGCAGAACTAGTGCTAAATGAGTGCTCAAGACCCATTTTTAAGGCCAGGTGAGATTTGGTCAGACTCTGGACAACCCCTCCAATGCTGAGTCCTACGATGCTCTGGGAATACTGCCCACAACTGGAACAGTCACCACGAAATCTTCCTATTTGCACACAGTCCCTGAGCTGCCTGAACCTCATGCAGGGGGTCACAAAGACATATTTGAAGCATTTTCTCTATATAGAAAAGGGTCTGTTGAGGCCTCAAGCATTTTGGAAAAGAAGGTGACCTCAAAAAGTTGGGAAATTCACTTTTCCAACACATTTACTTATACATCTACAGTCATGTAACATATTGGATGTTAAACCACTCACCAAAACACTCTCAGCCCTGGGTTTAATCTGATTTTCCTGAAGGAAAAGTAGGCTTTTGAGAGAAGTGATTTTTGTCATTTAAATGACAAGTCATGCAGAGAGTTGGAGTATCAGGAGTTCTCCCACTCCCTGAGAAATGGCTTAGGGGGCCCAAGGCAAATGAAGCTATCAAAGACAAATGATCAGTCAAATTTCACTTGTGACATGGTTATTGCACTAAAATACAGCTTAATCCCCATCAAGTCAAGGATAATATTGCAGCTTTCTGAGCTGCCTCTTCGGACTGAACCAAACTGTGCTTCTGTTCTTAGGCCAAGCCCAGTCACCCAAATGTTTCCTGATAAATCCTGCTGCCTGTTTTGGGACACAAAAAGGTTGGACACTGTCCTTGTGGATCACAAACATCTACAAATCACACTTTACCAAAGCAAACTGGCAGGTTGAGCAGCTTGTCCCCACTCCCTGCCTGCTCAGGGAGACCTGAGGGCTGTGCACCTTTTAGAACGTGTTTTCTTTGTAACCTGATGATGATGACATTGAAAAAAGTAACAATAACCACTGATGGCAAAATAAATGCCCACATTCAAGGCCAAAGCCTGGCAGAGGCAGTTTTAGTGCCCAGTGAAATTACAAACAGAATTAGATTTACAGCCCGGATACTGGCACTCTTTATAAAATCAGGAAAAATTATGTCATCCAAGCAAAGCAACTTTTTTTTGAAAGAAAAATCTCAGCTGGTCGAAAATCACTGGGTTTAGGGCTTTTGTCCCTGATATTGCCTCTGAATTTACTGACTTGTTTGGCACCAGCCAGAAGAGTGGTGTCAGCAGTGAAGGCAGAAATACAGGAGATGTAACCCCAGATCCAGAGGCAGCAGAATGTCATCCTTGCTCCTGTGTCCATGGCAAGCTCTAGCCAAGATCCTGCCATTTTACTGCCTCCTCTGGCACATCCTGACTTCTGAAAGACAGGATCTGCAGCACTTTTTATTTCAGGATATAAACTATGTCAGGACTTCACCTTCATATTCATCTTGAATAATGAGGGATGTTGTTGTTGGCTGTTTGTAGCAGCAGAGAGGGAGAGAAGCAGGGGTGGAGAGGAATAGAAGGAGCATCCCACAGCCATAAAAACAGAAACAAAAACGGAGAAAACCTTTCAAGTGCATTCATTTAACAAATTCAGGGTGCTAAACACTAATCCCAGCAATGAGAACGTTACCAAGCAAAATTCATGCCATCATGGGAAAACATGTGCTTGATTCAGACAGCAGCTTGTGGTGGGGGTAAAACTGCTTTTGAAATATTTCCTGATAGAGGAGAAGGCAGCTCAGGGTGATTCAGCTCCATTGGCAAGCAGTGCTTTACCCCACTGCAATCCATTTGGGGCAATCCCAGGACACAGCAGAGCACACACCTGAATGGGGGAAATGCTCTGACAACTTGAAATCTTCACAATAACCCGAAATCTGTTGCAGCTGAACAATTGAGACAGAGCATCTCACTGCCATTCCCTTCCCAGAGCAAACAGGCCAGGAAAGGGAACTGCAGGAATGTGATCCAGTGCTTTAAACTCAGCCAAAGGCTCCGTGCAGGTGAGTGGATAAATGGCACACAGCACAGCAAAAGGCATAAACACCTTTTTCACATCAGTTTTCCTTTTCTCCCCTCTTTTCCTGCCTTGCCCTTGGAAAGAGTTTATAGGAAAGAGTTTATAGGGTACTTTTATAATTCCTTCCTCAGCGAAACAACATCAAAACTTGAGACAGCTCACAACCAAAGGGAAATAAAAATAAACAGACAGAAGTCAAGAATACATATGCCTCGAGTCACAGCTCTGCTGGGGAGATTTATTTTTGGCAGTTTGGAAAAATTTCTCATCAGACTTTGTCTCAAAATATTACACTGAACTTCAAACAGAATTTTACCTTCTTTACACTAAATTGAACAGGAAGAAGGACGTTCAGTTCAGACCCAGGGGAATCTGCAGTGTTGGTTAGCAAGGACACTGGGTGATTTATTATCTGTTTAAAGTGTGGTGGCCTTTACTGCCTGGGCTGTGATCAAAACAGGAAAAGCATCCAGGCTCCAGCCCTCACAGAGCTACCAAAACACTGCAGCCAAGCAGAACAGCTGAAAAGGGTTCATGCAACTGAACATTACAACAAATTGTAATTTATCAACACAAACACACTGGAATATTTGAGTATAGGAATACAATCCCATTATTAGCCTATTTTTCTGTGCCATCTAAACACATGCATCCTTTCTCTCTGGATGATTTATCAGGGGTAGAGCAGTTTTCTGAAAAGGGCTCTATCACAGACAAACCCAGTATCTGATGAAGAGCCCATGAATGAGGATGCTGTATCATTATCTGAATCAAGTCTGATGGCTGAAAGCTAATATAGCATTTCCTCTTTACAAGAGTAAAAACAATGAGTTTATATTTTGATCAAGTAGCTAAACAATGAAATCTGAATCCACATAATTTTTAACTCTTTTTCCATTCTCATTAAAAATAACTCCACGGAAAATAAACCAAGAATAAATCTGTGTTAAAATCCTGGGCAACAAATGTCTTTGTGACAACTAAACTACATTATTTATCTAGATCTTAATACCCTGTGTACAGTACAAAGGACATAGCAATGGCCAGGCTGCCAACGCTGTATTTGTAATTTACTTGGGGTCTGAAGCTACACAAGCACCCTCTGATCTCCTCACAGGCTGCTCCATCTCATTTCCCTCCCAAATGCTTATCTCTAAATGTCACAACAAGAGCCCTCCGACCCCAGTTTGATAAATTGGCCCAGCAGAGCTGAGCTTGACCCACACACCTTCATCATCTGCACAAGCACTGTGCTCCCGTAAAACCCAACCCCAAACCCTGGGTGAACATTCCAGCCTGGGGCTGCCCCGCCACATTTCCCACCAATTGTTCTGTATTTTGTCTGCTGGAGCCACGCAGGGGCTGGGGAATGTCCCTGTGTCTGGCACAGGGATGCTAATGAGAAGCAGCCCGTGGGTGACATCACCAGTTCAGCTGTCACAACCATTCTGGAGCAGCCTCATCATGGGAGATGCTGTGGATTCCCCTTCCCCTCCCGTGTCCCCTTCCCTGTCTGCCCACGTGGAATAAAGCACTGAACTGCCCTGTGCAATGAACTGGCAGGGGCTGGACAGCCTGACCCCAGATTCTTTCTTGTATGAACTTAAAAAAAGAAAGAAAAAGAAAAAACCCAACACAGGATAACCTCCAGACAGCCCGCAGGGTGTACTGGCTGTGCAGGGGGGTGTTTGTAATTCCATCAACACCAAACACTTCCCATCCCTGGGCATGTTCAAGGCCAGGCTGGATGGAGCTTGCAGCAACCTGGGCTAGTGGAAGGTGTCCCTACCCATGGCAGGGCTGGAATGAGATGAGATTTAAGGTCCCTTCCACCCCAAACCACTCCATGACTCCGTGATAAGAAAGAGCACAGCTGAAGGGGAGCTCTGCTGTCACAAACTGTGTGCCAGGTTTATGCCCCTCTCCCCTGAGGCAGCGTGCTGGCAGGGTGGATGTCTGTTCCTAGGGGTTGGGAGGATGTTTATCCACGTGCCCTCACAGCCAGGGCTCTGCACACTCCATCCACCCCACTATTATCTCCAGAATGTTGCTGAGCTTCCCATAAATGCAGCTGAAAGGGGGAGAGGCGAGAGGCAGCCAAGCACGAAGGATTTGGGAAGAACGCTGGCATCAACTTCTGAGGTGTGTTTGATTGTTGTGTACTTCAAGGACACAACTTGTCACCGTGAAACACACAAATCAGCAAGTTAACTATAATTAGGAGTAAGCAGTTCTGCTGGTTAATTAGAGAGAGGCAGCAAGCACAGATGCTTCGCCCTGCTATGGGGAAATGGGTGAAGGGGTCGGGATCACTCAGACACCCACCACTGCAAAATACCAGGTTTAAATATTATTTCTTTGGATTTGGAAAAAATCCAGAGTATTCCAATTTTTTTTTTTTTCTCACCAGAAATCCTGGGCACATGTGATTGGGAGTGTACTAAAGGAAACATTTAAGTCTTTATATTTAATTAGTTCCAGCAAGTTTGACTTTGCTTTAATCTAAAAGAGATGAAACTGAAATCCCAGCTAGTTGTTCAAACAGGTATTATACAGTAGCTTAGATGACTTACTTAATTCCTAAAATATAAGGCAAAGTAAATCATATGAGTAAACAATTTGTTGCTCAATTTACACTTTGATTTAATGAGATATAAAACCTCTTATTGCTTAAGGCTGCTGAAGTATTTACTTGAAATCCGATCATTAAAGAATGAATCACAATCATATCAATCTTCTGTGATATTTTTAGTTATTTCAAGACACTAACATGCCAGTGTTTTCTCTGTACAAAAAAACACCCTTTTTAAGTCACATTTATAGATATGTTTCAACCTAGCACAATGATAAATAAAAAATCTTGATTTACAGTAGCAAAACGTACACCACAGTACTTTCGGAAATATTTCAAGCTCACAGATCTTGTGCAAATTCCATTAGCTTTAATTATTTATTAGCAGTAGATTTAGATTACTGTTCTTGACCTATTTTTCAGTGTATGGACCCACCCAGCAAGAAGTGAAAAAATATTCCATTTGTGAAGGGCTGATTTAGTGAGCGCAGACTTCAGCTTTGAGTGGAACATGGAGCAAACCCTGGGCACTGTAATTCAGAGAGGTTACAAAGCAGGGCCTGCAGAATAAACACTGAGAGAGGTTCCTTGAAAAGCGACAGATTTTTTTGCTGTTTGACCACTTCAGACAATTTTGCAGGACTTGCAGCCACGTGACAATCCCAAGGGAAGGGACAGCAGACCCCACGGAGAAGTTCCAGGAGTTTCTTTGTGGAAATTCACTGGTGGGTCCTACTCAGCCATGGGGAGAGGGGTCAAGAGAGAGAATTTTGGGGCTGGTCCTGTGACCCCTTGCAGTGGCAAGGTGCAAAGTGTGCTCTTCCCAAGCTGGGGAAAATGGAGCATCTGGGAAGGAGCCTCCTTGCTGTGCTGGGACTTTGCTTTCAATGGAATTTGCCTGAGTCTTAATGGAATCCTCTTATGGTTTCTTCCAAGTTCAAATAAACAAAAAGCTCACAGGTTTACTCTGGGCCTGTGCAGCCACATCCAAACAGCCTGGGGACCTTCACAACTGTTTAAAAAGCCACCCTGCCAGAGAGGAACTGTTGCACCATATATATGTGTGGAAGTGTGTGTATATATACACACATACACTGTGCAGAATAAAGATTTTTTAACTAACTTTACAAATTAATATGGTGAACTAAGCTTTTCAGCATTATGTGACAGCCCTGGTGTAATTTATAAACCAGTGAGTTAACAGTGGCTAGGAAAGACACTGAACAGGAACTATGCAGAACTTTAAAAAATAGAGTTGCAAGGAAACAAAAAAAATAGTTCAAACAAAAATGGTTCAGGTGGAGCTTTGGAAGGAGGTAATTCTAATGAAATGAAAGCCTGGTCACTAAAATTCCAGAAGAGAAAAAAAGGAAAGGATGACTTGTGTAACAGTTCACCAGTTCACACAGAAAATCAAGCACCACTTTTAACAAACAGTAATTTAAGAAGCTTCCCACTGGACAGTGGCTCCATGGAGATTGTCCCTCCTGCTCTCTTGTTAAACCCAATGCTGAAGGCTTGAGGTGACACCAAACATGCCATGACAGACCCTTGTCATGGGAAAAACCATGTCTGCATCATCCCAGATCAGCAGAACTCCTTATTTATGTAATGAAAACCTATCTGATACACTAAATAAATATTTCAGAACCTCTGAGGTGCACTGTTCTTGCCAGCAGGACAACCACGTGGCAGTGAAATCCAGGAACTGCCATTCCTAGCTTAGGCCAGGATCCCTACACAGAGCAAAGATAATTAGAGCTTTATCAAGTACCTGCAGATGTTGTCAGATGAGCCCATCTGTCCAAAAAATGGGAAACAAACAGATGCATAGTTGTCCATCCCAATATAGTTGTACATCCTCAAAACCAGCCTCACCTACATCTGTCAAATTTTAACCACAACTGCTCTGCCCCTCCATAAATTCCATGTTGTTCCACAAGTTCTGTGCCCCTGTGATTTGTGTTTTCCAGTGAAAAAGATCCTGAACACTCCTCCCAAATCACATCCTGCAGGATTTCATCCTCCATCCACTGTATTTCCCACTCTGAAGTCTATAAAGTATTCCTAACGCTCCCCTGGTTACAGAATTAATCCAGAATTACAGCCTGCAGATCAGAGGTTTCTCTTCAGTGTAAAATGGGGAACTTCTGAAAAAAGGTAGTTATTATGAGCCCTAAAAAATTAACGTGTCTAATGAGAGGCTAATGACAGGGGCCATGACTGCAGAAGAGGCACCTAAGTGCTGTGGTCCAATTAACAACACCAGTTCAAACACAGCCTAATGCTCCACATGGTAGATTTAGACAGAAGAATATTTAATGTGAAACCATAATTGCAGCTGTAATTTTCCATATTCCCTCCCCACAAGCAGGGCTGGAACCATCCCTACTCCAGCCCTCTGGGATGATGGGTCAGGAGCTGGAGCTGGCTGGCAGCACTGGGCTCCTGGGACTGGGATTTCTCCTCAGTCTCAAGGGAAAGATGGGCAGAACTATTCAGAAATCATGAATCCCAATGTACTGCTTCAGTTAGGAAAAGTGACATTACTAAAAACCATTCATGTTTTAAAACCTGCTATTGATTTCCAGAATGCAAGGGTCTTGCTTTGAAGTCAAGTTTCCAAGAAGAATAATTCTTAAAAATAATAATGAGGAGCTCAGGGATCCTTACAGGATGTGAACTGGGGAGGAGACACTGCTGGGACATCAGGTATTGCAAAATTGTTTTTCTTACTTATCTTTTGCACAGAGATTACAAATGTAGCTGTGAGCAGCCCATGCATTAATCACACTCTGACATACCTGCATGTAAGAACACAGGTGTATTTACTGATTTCTATCATTACACTCAGCCCTTTGCTTTGATTTCAATGCAAGAAAATCCAATACTATGCAATCCTCTACTAATCTTTTTATAAGATTTTCTTCTTAATCTTGATCCTGACCATCCAGTTTTATTCAAAAGCCAGTTGCTCCTACAGGAAACAAGTTCTTTCATGAGGACTTGAGTAAAAAGCCTGCTGTCCTGCAAATACATGTCCTATATTCGCTAAAACTCTCATGACCATCATCCCTGCTTGTCTTTAGGTTCTTGGTGACTTTTTCCCTGCAGGGAGTGACTGGCTGTGGGTTCAATGCAGCTAACATGATAACTTCAGATTCCAACAAAGATGAGAAATTCAAAGGGAAATAAAAAAAAAATTGACAACCTCAAAAACATCAGGATACAGACCCAAAGGTTTTACTACATCTAATTTAGCATACCTGGTAAAAACACCTTGAAATTAATCTAACTGTCATCCTGCTGACCTAAATAAAAAAAACACAGCACAGAGCTTTTCATGTTGCTTCAGTGAGTGAAGCAATTCGGAGAAAACAAACTTTTGCTGCCTTTACACTTCCTGGCAAAATTCCTATGGAAACAGGCTCAGGCCCATAATGCACATGCTTTGGGAGCACACAGTAGATAGAAATGAATCATCCAGATGAAAGAAAGCAAGAGCTCACTACAGACTTACTCAATACATTTACTGTTTGTTAGTTGAACTTCAGAAATAAAAAACCCACATAAAGCGCTTTTGAGCAGCAGCATCCCCTCACAGCTGTAATATATACTCTCAGCTGGGATTAATTCCCAAATTCACGTGTTGAACTGTGAACTGCTCCAGTGTTCAGAGGGGGTGGGGAGAGAAAGGAGATGAAAAGAGCAGGAGAAGGAGCCCAGAGGATGGGAGATGAGGAGGGGAGCGAGCAGTTCCCGTTCCCGGCGTGGCTGAGGCACAATCAGCTCGATGGCAGATTAAAATGAGGCACACTTGGATCACAATAAATCAGCAGAATTAATACAGGCTTATCTTCTACCAACTTAGAAGGGGGAGGTGACAAATTGCACTTGAGGACAAACAGTTTGACTGTTGCCAGCATAAGCTGAGTGTCTATAGGAAATGGCTAAATTTAGACAGCCAGCTTTTGATGAGAGCAACGGAAATTAATTCAAGTTTTTTGTCTGTGCTTTGTGTTTTGTTTTGTTTTTTTTTAAAGAGCTCTAAATGTTACTCATCTCTTGACTCTTACCAAAAGAAGAGACTTCATAATGTACCATCCTCCCTGCCTACTCCCTCCTACTCTTCCCCCTATAAAAGGAAGAATTGCTCCTTTGGGCTACAGCAATTTAGGAACTTAATGCAGTTTAACGAATTCCCTATCTCTTGGCTGGAGCTGTTTGGCTCTGACAGATGAATCAGAGAAGTCCATAAACGTCTGGAGGATTCTTACAGACTTTTTCTTGCATGACTATATATGGCAACTACAGATCAAGTTATCTGCCATCGTTTTAACCTAAGCTTCAAACTTTTCACCTTACTCCTGGCTTTGTGGCAAACTTCCCTCAGCTGCAGCACTGCTAAATTAGACGTAAACTGACAACTGCTTTTCTCAAAAGCGTTTTCCCACTCATTTCAAGGCAGTAAAAAGATACACTTAAGTAAAAATTTACTTTTGCCAGTGCCTCTTGCCTCTCAGCAATACATTTCTGTGAGGAGTGACCCAGACTGTGATGCTCTGGAGCTCATGTTCTCATTCACACTATCCTGCTGTCATTGAAGGTGCACCTCACCCAACAGCAGATGTTTTCCATCACTTATTACCTGAAATACCAAGTAACCCCAAGTGCCATGAGAAGTCAAGCACCAACTGACAATAGAGGCAAAATCCACACTTTAAAAAAAAAAAAATAGTCAAAATTGCCCGACTGATGTACAGAGGGATTTACAAAGGAATTCCAGAAATGCCTGCAACACCCTTTATCCAGAGAAATACTCAATAAACTTCTCCCTATCACCATCTTTTATACATCTGATCATTTTTACAAGATGCTGAAGTGTACACATCAAAGCCAGCGTGTGATACAATACTGAAGGCTTTTAGCTGCATCCAAAGCAAAGGGTACACCAAGTTCAAGCACCTTCTTTAAGCTAAATATTCCTAACACGCCTCCAAATGGGCATCCAGGACCACTGAGGGCTCAAGGCAGGCGCTCCTCAAAGCCAGGAGTGAAACAGGGTGAGCAAACTTGAAAGACTGGAAACCAACACTGAGTTTTGGATGCAAAAACCACTTTTAAATAAGCAAATATCCAAAGCCAGTCTCTTCCTGGGCAAGAGGATTTGTATTTCTACAAATAATGGCCCTGGTGAAACCTCAGCAGATGATGAAGGTTGCTCTGAACAGTGGGGCAGAGTCACAGAGGGCTGAGAGCTGCCAACACAAAATATAAGCACGGTCATGCTCCGTCTGCTGAAACACTCTTAGGAAATGCAGACAAAATAGTGAAAGAAAAAGCTACTGTTCAAGGAGATTGTATCTTACCCAGCTGCTTATTAACACCGTGCAGTTCCAACAAGTTATTTTAAATTCCTGAAGGCACGCCGTGTCTGGAAATGCAGTGTTTGAATAAGCACTCCTAAAACCCAAAGCATATCAGGTTTTCCCACCTGACTGCAGCCTTGCAGATGCTGACATTTCTGAGCCACAGAGCTCCCTCTCAGCCAGGTCAGGACAGACACTGAGGAGCACCATGAGGGGGGCACAAAAGGTAAAACTGGGCAAGTGACATCATAGAATCTCTGAACTGGTATTGATTAATCAAGCAACTTATCTGATTTTATAACTTCTATTTATTGGATCCTGATCATCCACTTCTAAAAAGATGTAATTGCTCATTTTTAAAATTGATTTTGGAATGGCTTGTGCAGCATTTGATGGTCTGTCAGACCTGAGGACTGAGATATTCACCCGTGCCAGCAATCCATCAAAACAGACAAGATTCCTTTTGACGCTGCTCCCCGAAGTTTGTACGAGAACAAGGAAACATTTCAGTGCCACCATCAGATAGGGGAAGCATAAACAACTGTTAGCACCTCTGGGCAGAGAGCAGGTATCACTCAGCTGCGTGCCACCAGAGGATTTTCCTTAGGGCAGATGTAGGGAAAGACAGAATCTCCTGCAGCTGCGAGTGTGACTCCACAACCAGCTCCCTGCACTGCCAGATGACTTTTCCCAGCCGTGTCAGACCTGGAATCTGAATTTTTAGGGTGGTTCTTCCTGCTGCCCTGCTGGATGAGCTCCCAGGGCTGAGCAGGGATTATTCCTCAGCCTTGCTGGCACTCAGCAGAACCCTCCTGCTCCCTGTTCCCCCATCCCCGGCTGCTCAGCACCCTCCTTTTGACCAGGAGTTCACTTTTGGGATAAAGAGGCCATTTGTGGGATCCAGACCAGCCAAGGTCATTCCCCCCATAAACAACTTGTCCAGTGTTTCCTCAAGGACTTTGCTCTCTCTCATTTTTCTGCCCAATTTTTTAAACTGATGCTTGGGAGCATTTCCCATTGAAAACCAGCACACTGAAGTGTGTAATATGTCCCTAAAACATAAATATTTGCCAGATTGTCATACAGAAATACTTCATTATCTTTTCAGTAAATGGGTAAAATGCAAAAACTTAGTTTGCAACAGCATGAAACACTCCTGAAAGTGTGAAAATTATTGCTTATTTTCATGTAAACTGGAGCATTAAAGCATAAATCACACTGTTTATATTAACTGATCAGAAGAATCTAGTTGATGCGAGTAGGAAACTGGAATTATTCACATTTTTTTCTCAAGCCGGGTCTGTTAACGAATAGCTTTTTCACCCCTTATCAGCTGCACAAACAACAATGGATTTTAAATCAACTAAATGACCTGTGAACTTCTCCTAAATGGGGGGCACATAATTTAAGGCAGCCCAGAAAGTTTTGCAGGAGTCAGGAAGGCTCCTCAGAGGGGCACATGTGGAGAGAGTTAAAGCTTCAAACCGCTATTTTCTCCCCCCTTACTCAAGTGTCAGCTGTGATAAGCCAAAATTAACAACCCTACACTGAACCACTTCAAATGAAGGGGAAAAAAAATTTCTTCTTGCTATTCTAGGTATTTTAAGTTGCATATGAGCACGGTGGCTAAATATAGACAGTGACAACAAGAGACAGCATTGTCCCTTTGGGCACATTGAATATTATCTCAGAATTCCCATCTTCCTGGGCTGAGCCTCCAGTGCTGGGCTGGGGCTTTTTTTTTTTCTTTGATTGTTTTTCTTACTTAGCAAAATGTGTATTAACCCCTACTTCGTTTTAGATGGAGCAGTTTAACAAAGTGTATTTAAAGAGCGAAAAAAGGAAATCCTGATTCTGCAAAAGCACTAGAAAGCTTTCCAATAATTTCCCTTGTTAGTGCACTTAGAGCAGATGCCCCTGCTTTCAGAGAGGACTGTCACTCTGTTTTTAAAACTAGGAGGGCATCAATATGAAGCTTTTACAGCTTAGAAACCACAAAGCCAAGCTGGTATCTTTGGACAGAAAATTGTCTTTTTCTCCAGAAGTCATGTGCTTCACTTCCAGCTTTCAATCAGAAGTGTAAGGGACAAAATCAATAATTACTCGTTTCAAAACACTTCCTAGGAGGGCAGCTACATCATCTGGAAAGCAGCAGACTCACATGAGCCTTTAATATTGAACAGGAGCAGACTTTCAGAGGACATGGCTGCTCCTGACTTCTGCAGTATTTAAATACCACTGAGTGACACGAACGTTTCTGCTTAATGTACCCAGTGCACTCAGAGCATTGACAACACTTCATTTTTAAGCCAGCTTCTATATAAAGTTTAATTTTTAAAGCCATCTATAAATTATCAATGACATCTGTTCTGAAAAATGTCAATTCCTATTCCTTAGGCTGGCAGAATCCATCTATTTTATGTAACGTCCTCTTCATATTTGAGCAATTTTAAAGCTCTATTGACATATGGTTTTCAAGGGAGATATTGCTCTTGTAGGATTTCATTATTAAGACAAGTCTTGCTCTAATGTAAGGATGACAATAAATACACAGAGCTGATCTGGACTATATCCCCTGCCTCTGACTCCCAAAGGTTTGAGAAGTGACAGCCCCAAACACCCCATAAATACCCCAGTGCAAGGCTCCCCTTCCACGTCACACAAACCCAGGGTGACAAGAGCCAGCAGCTGCAGAAACCAGTTTGTATTTAATCTCCCGATCAATAAAGTGTGGGGGCATCATCATCACTAATTCCTGCAACTCAGCTCGTTTATTGTGACAATGTACAAGCACAGGGCTGTCACCATGGACCCGTCCCCTCAGCCAAACCCTGATTTTGGTTTTTCCAGTCCACCTAATTATACAACACAATTTAGCACGTCACTCTTTCATTTCTTCAGCTGTTGGGCACTAACACTGTGGCTTGTTAAACTGCAGTTATGGTTGTTTTTATGCCCTTATGATGTTACAAAAGGAGGGATAAAAATAATTTTCAAATGTCCACAGTCATCTTCCAAACCTTGTGTAATACACAGTGCTTCCACTTTTTAAAGAATACACACATTAAAAATATCTCATCTTTGTTTTCAAGTCTAATACACCCTTTTTGCTTCTAATACATTCTTTTTGCCAATTTTCATTCCCTCACCAGTAAGTTACTGAGTCCCTATCTCAGAGGCATCCCCTGAAATCAAAAATACGTTTCCAGAAAGTCTAATCTTGAAGAAACAACTGCACCACGTGCTTTGGTTCTATATGAACACATAAACTGTCACCACATCCTCTAACAATATTTGTCATTCAGCAGCAAAACAGACACTGCCTGCTTGTGACTCTGTAATTGTGGAGCAGCGTCTGCTGGATGCTGAAATCCTGCTTTCTGGTCATGCCAAACATAAATCAAGGAAAAAAACCTGCTCTATTAAATCTATTTGCTCTGGGAGAACAGGGATTTATCATCCTGTAAAACAAGTGGTCAATAAGATTCAGAAGTGCTTAGAACAGATCTTGATGAATCAGGATGCCACAGGTGACACTGAAATTGTATTTGAAAGCAGAAAGGTGAACGCTCTATTTATTTCAGTCTATAGACAGGCTGGGGATTAAAAGCATCACAAACATAGCAGGATTTTCCCTCTGTATCCCCTCGGGAGGATCCTTAACAGACTGTCCCAAGGGGCAAAAGCAGTAAGAGAGGACACAGGGCTGCTTTAAGTAAATCTAAAATGGATATTCTTTAGAGAGCCATCACGAAGAAACGGTTTCCAGGTTTTTCAACACCACACAAACCTTGAGCAAGTGCAAAAGCCAAGTTCCAGCAGCAGCAGGTCAGGTGCAGGGGCCCCGCAGGGAAGCCTTGAGTCGGGAGACAATTCCCAGGGAATCCCATTAATGACTTGGAACGCTGGGCATAATCCCTGCTCACATCACATGATGATCCCCAGCACAAAAGGGAGCTTGGTTTCTCACCCAGGACAAGAATTTGGTCCCAAAGGACAGAAAGGAAGCTTAAATAGCACAACCACGTAATTAATAACGAAATGAATATAGGTGTATTGTAATGGCAACTTTGGGAGTTATTAAATTAACCACAGACTAATCCCTTTTCTTTTTTTTTTTGCTGCTTTTGAACAGAGGAATCCAATTCCGCTGCTTTATATATTTGAATGTTGTTCCAGCAACTTATTGTGTGGAATCAACATCCTTCCCTAGCACAATGAGCAGCTTTAGTGCAGCGCACAGAAATGATAAAAACTCCTCTCTGCCACGGCGTGCAGCCAGCCCGGGGCTGGGCTTGGATGGAGAAGCTGCATCTGGTTTCACTTTCCAGTAACAAAACAAAACTCGCAGGCACCATTCATTATCTGCGAGGTCCAACACCAGGGCTTTCAAATACACTTTCAGAACTAATTAAATGCTTGTTTAAAGCTGAAGTGAATGTAAATACCAAACTGAAAGTGAACTGATTAACTTGCAGCGTTTTGTGCCTGATTATCTCGGTGAAGAATGAGCTCCTGGCACTGCGGCCTTGTGCTGGAGGATCAATTTCCTGTTCACATCAGGGCTGCTGAGGAAACCTTCCCCACATTTGATTCGACTTAAATTCAAGTGTCTGCTTTGCCTTGGACACAGAGAATGTTTTCTGACTGGGTAGGATGTTTTGAATTTAGGGGTTAAACGGTGTCACCTTTGCCATCAGAGTTGAGCCAAAATTCAAGGATGCTCAAGGCAGCCAGAGCTCCCTCCCTGCACCTGAGGGCTGGGACACCACAGCAACCCCTCGAAGGAGTCTCACAACACCTCTATGGGTCTGAGTTTTAATTCACACTGGTAAGATCTACTCATCCTCTGCATTCGATGTGCTGAGGAGGGAAATGAGATTCATAAGCTGCAGCCTTCATTCAGTTCCAAAGTATTATCTAGTAGCTAAAAAAAGACATAATTTGTTCCTACTACTGTTCCTTTTGCCAGTTCCTTATAAAGCCAGCCTGTCTTACATCTTTGATGTCAAGAACTCCGTATTTTAAGCCCCATAACAATCATATATTGTTTGTGTCTGTGCTTCTTTCACACAAAGGTGAAAATTCCTAAATTTTATAAACTCGTATTACAGTAACACAAAGAAAAATCCAGAGGACACTCGAGCTGTCTCTGTGCTGCCTGTGCCAGGCGAGGATGCAGCCTTGTATCAGACAGGATATAAGAGCCCAGACAGATGCAGTCTGAGGGAGAGGTACAACCAAAGAGCATTCAAAGGGAAAACAGGAGAGGCCGCCTCTCCTGAGAGCCAGGAGACATTTTTACACAGCATTCTTCACTGGGAACATCACGGGATAAAAAAATAAATGAGTCCAGTGTTTGCACTTCGACAGATATCCAGTTTCAGGCTGTGACAGAAGAGGCAGCACAACCCAAATTCAAAGCACTGCTAACAGCACCCGCTGCTCTTTTATTGTGATTGTTACAAGTCACATTAGTATAAATTTGTGAAGTGTTTTAACACTTTTTCATTCGAGCTTAATTAATTTTCATAGGAGTTTCAGCTTAATTAATTTTCATAGAAGTTTAAGCTTACTTAATTTTCATAGAAGTTTGCCAATTTTCTCATTTGTTGTTGAAATCACAACACGAGTTTTCCATATGCAAGGCAAATATAATAATATCAGCTCAAAAAGTCATTTTTGGACTTGTTTTTGTATTTCACAACCAAAAATACTTCCAGTGTAAACTGTTAACCGAAGCTCTGACAAGTTTTATTATAAATATTCCCAGCTTTAAAGAGAAATTTGAATATATTCACTTAGTGTATGTTCAAGACAGTTTAGGTCTGACAGCTTCAGATTATGCCTCATTTATATGGAGCAGTGATCAAACTCGTTAATATGTGAGAGAACTGAAGAAGCAGAGGATTGTGAATCAAACAGCATGAGCAAAGTTGTCGAGGAACATGAATAGCTTATGAGGATTTACTTAAGGTGATAGTTTTCATGGTCCCCGTGCCAAGGTTTGAGCAGGAGATGAATAAGCAGGAGGAGGTGGGAGCAGCAGTCCTTGCTCTGCCTTGAGGCGAGGGGGAGGCTTTAATCTGCCCATAATTCACCCCAGGTGTTGCCAGAGATAGGACCCTCTCCCCCCAGCCAAGGTGAGCCATTTGACAAGGCAGGTAAAGCCTGCTCACAACTTTCTCCTGGTGGCTTTCCCACTGCCAAGCGTTGTCTGTGCCACAACGGCTCAATAATTTAAGAAGCGTTCGTGCAGGGGAAAATCAAATCTCACTGTGAAGCAGCATCTCCTTAAGATTCATTTAATCTTCTGATAACACAAGCTGTGCACACACAATCACTGAAGATGATAATCTCCTGTATGTAACACTAAGTCTACTATTATTCCATTTATTAAAAAGTGCTATAATAATGTTTTGTGCATACATGTACTAAAAAGACAAGTGGATTAGGAGATGGAAATTCAGGGTGCTTCTTCCTTACGGTGGATGGCTGCCTAATACCTCCACTTTCTTATGGACAGACATGGCTTAGCATGTTTTGCATGAGAGCTCTGCCAACAGCAGCTCCTCCAGCAAGAGCCAGGGGCCCCCACACCCCTGATTTTTGGGGGAAGGATAACCTCAGATCACAGACACGCTCACTCGTTATCAGTTGTTCTTTTTCCTAAGTAAATAAATCATCAGCAGATGCAACTATTAGGGAAAAAGGGAGTGCTGACTGATTTGGCATAGACCCTTGCATTTCTGACATAAAAATCACTGGTTACTGCTGTCCAAAACATGCTCATCAAAGTGACCAAATTTAATCTTTAAGAGGAATGGAGTGGTTTTGAACAAAAATACAGAGGATTAAGAAATCTCTTATCAATATTATCCAATCACCCAGTTCTTAAGAGCTGTTCAAGGCACAAGGCAGCACTAACTGAGATGTTACTGCTCATGCACAGACCTACAGAGGGACTGTGGGAATGAGAGAAAATGATCATTACCAGGACTGTTGCATTTCTGCATGCAATCTCCAGTCCCCAGGCGCTGCTCGGGGCAGCTGCAGGGAGAAGCTGCCCTGCTGCCCATGTGCTGCACACACAGAGGGGCTGAGCCTCTCTCAGAGCCTCCCCAAGGGGCTCCCAAACCCCTGAAGGCACCGAGGCACAGGGGGACACTTCCCCAGGGATAAGGCACGGAATGCACCCTGGATGTGCCTTATCCCTGGGATTTCCTGTTCAGAGCAGGGCACCAGACAGAAACCCTGGGATGGGAGCCAGGCTCCTCCAGTGCTGCTGGACAACACTGCCAGGGCAGAAGGAGGGAGAGAGAAAGAGAGAGAAAGACAGAAAGAGAGAGAATGAGAAGGTGAGAAAGAGAGAGAAACAGAGAGGGAGGGAGGGAGGGAGGGAGGGAGGGAGGGAGGGAGGGAGGAAGGAAGGAAGGAAGAAAGAAAGAAAGAAAGAAAATATTTTTTTCTTCTAAGTAGGAGAACGAGGGGCGGAAGGAAGGAAAGGAAGGAAGGAAGGAAGGAAGGAAACTTTTTTTCTTCTAAGTAGGAGAACACCAGGTTTGTTTTAGCACCAAAAATTTCTGTTTATTTCTTTATGTCAGCTCTGTGAACTTTGAGGAACCAGAGTTGTAGTTAAAGACAACACATGCCCAAGTGCAAGTTACTTCTGTTCTGTGTGTGCAGATCTCCTGATCCTCCTCTGCTTTCTCTCCACTATTCCTCAGCTGGAAGTGAACCCTGGCTGCATTAGCACAATATTCCTTGGGGCAAGAGCCAGTAAATAAAGTTTATTAACATCCCTCAGCACTGACTTCAAACCACTGTGGGCTCTGGCTCGCCCCTGGGCTGATCCCCTTGTACAGCTGCTTATGCAGAAATCTCCACCTGACCACCCTTTTCTACCAGAAAATTAATGGCTATCACATCCTGAATTTTTCAGACAAGTGATACTTAGAAACTACTGACAAAAGGCCACTTCTAAATTACTCTGATGGCAGCTGTCTCATTACACAAGCTGTGAAAAGCTGGTCCCAGCAAGTTCTTTTAACCACACTTACTGGAGACAGGTTTTCTGCTGAATTTTCCTGCTTAAGCTCCACAGTACAAACTGCTAGAAACTGGTTCCAGGTAACTTATTAAACACCCCAGTTGGTATATGTGAAATGGCTTTCCCAACCATCTCAACCTTTTCTGACCTTTCCTGTCCTTGTCAATGGCCACACTGAGTTCCAGCCCTGCTCTCTGGGTGTTCTCAGTGCTTTATCTCTCTTTTCAGTGGTGCAGGGCCACACAAATTGCTGTAATGTGCCATTTCCTGACATTAAGCCAAAAGGGGAAAAGTAAAGGGCAGGATTTCTGATGCATTTCTTCACTGCTTTGAATACAAGCTATCAGCAGGACAACCAGAAAAATTAGGGTACTGTTAAATTTTTAACGTGGTATTTCATTCCAGCAACCTCACTGCTTTGTAAAAAATAGAGTTCATTAGTGGTCTACAGTCAAGGTATACAATAACTATGCTCAGGTCCCAATCTTGTAGGATATAGAGAAGTTTCAGGACACTAAGATTGAGTAAGCAGCAATCTCTCATGCTTCCAAGGAAAAAAAAGGATTTTGAAAGCATTACAACATTTTTTAGAGCAAGAGTACTTTTGAAAATTAGTACTAAAAATTTAATCCTATGATCTGCACAATTTGGTTTTGAACAATTAATGTCTCTTATGAAATAGCTGCTGCTTTGAGCTCGAAGCCCATGTATTTTAACTGTGTATCAGTAACATGATTTATCATAGAAGGATTGTGAAAAGCCAAAAACTTATTCTGCCAATAGCAGCAGCATTTTGAAGTCCAGCAATGGCCTCACACCCACAAGCTGTGGAGGACAGACCTGGCTGTGATCCCTACCTTCACTCATACCCCTTTAGCCTCCTGTTTTCTTCCTCTTTCTGCTTTTAAATAGAGCTTAAAGTGACTCTTGATCCAAATATTACATGTAAACCTTAGCAGAGAACATTTAGAAGTGGTAATTACAAACCATTTCCCTCGATAATTAGCTTATAAAAAGGTGTATTTTTAATGTGGATTGCCAAACTCTCCACTAATCATCTCACACCACTTCCCCACAGTAACAATTGTTGAAAAACAGTTTAAAAACACATAAACAAGAGCGTTTAGCACTCATTTACTTTAGACCAAACGTCAATAAAACCTCAAGACACTGCGGACTGGCTGCGTCCAGGAACCCAAAGCTGGGGCTGGAGCTGCCTGTTTAACTTCAGATCCTTGCTCTTTCCCCAGTGCTACCACTCTTCCCAGCTTTCCAGGACTGCACCTCCAGCAGCACCAGGGAAGGAAGCCCAGGCTGCCAGAGCACGCTGGGACAGGAGGAGCAGCCAAGAACTTCTGTGTTTATCCTGCTCCCTTGTTCACAGCGAGTTTCTGCAGCCCTTTCCCATCTCCTGCACACCTGGAAAAATAGGTTGGGTTTCCTCCAGCTCTGGCTTTGTCCTGGGAAGAGCAGCAGTGGTGCCTCTGCTGGGGCTGAGGAGGGGAAGGTGGAGGGAGCTGAAAGGCAGCTCTATATCCAGTACACACACAGCAATTTGTTACTGTGAAAAACCATCTGTTTCTCGGTATTACAATCCTCAGAGGGGAAATTATAGCTAGCGTTCAACATAAAACATCAATTTAAACCATCAACTATTCATAATTTCAATTCTTTATTGGAAACCAAGGACATAAATGTCAGGGAATAAAGCAATATTTCTTTTATTAACTGTTCCATTCATCTGGCTATTAAATAAAACCAGGACCTTAATAAATAGCATTAGCCTTTGTACTGACAGCCACCCCAACTAGCACCATAATTCTAAATAAAATGCATTATATTTCTGGTTTCAAAGTAAAAATCAGGATTAAAAAGCATTTCAAACATATGCATAGAGTATTTTTGCAGTGTTGCTGCTCCTGTGTAGTTAAATCCTTTAACAAACAATACTGACCAAATAACCCCCCCTACATTTATCTGCAAGTTTCCAGTCAACCACCTCCCCCCGATGATATTCTACAACATTAATATTACTAAAGAACAGAAGGGATTCCAGCACTGATGCTGCCTGCCTGTTGCCAAATGGAATTATTCATTTAATCCCCTGCTCCCAGATACGATGCCTGCTACAAAAAATAATAACAATAGTAGTAACATTAAAAGGAGTGGGTGGATGGAGAGTGGGAGAAAGGAAGAATGGCAGAGACAGGGAATGTGTTCTTCATACAGCCTGTCATCACCCATTACTAATGGCACAAAAGTCTGTATTTATGTTGACAGTTATAGAGTATTTCTGCAGTTTGGTATTTAAGAGTTACACACAAAAATCCTGGAGTCCAACAGCCTGGGACAGGGAATGCAGAATCTGTTTGTAATTCTGTTGTGTGGAAATGGAGACAGAGCTGCATTTGCTGCCAGCTTGATGGAGAGCTGCAAAATTTAACTTTGTGTGATTAGATAAGGCTATTGGGGAGCTTCCCTGCACCTTCGAGGAAAAGGAGAATTCTCTGAGAGCTGAGGAGTCCTGAGAAGTCCACAGACTCACTATTAATGTTCAGATAATTGTCCATTATTCCTCCTTAAGAATAGCTCCCCTGCTCTTAGCACGACCAGCATGGGGTACTCAAGAACACCATTACAGGGGAAAGGAAGCACAACTGTAATCAAAACAATGATTACTATCACCTTCATTTAAATGCAGAGTGAGAAATGAATACAAAAATATTCACTTGAAAGTGAAAGCTAAGAAATTAACTTTTTCCCCATGGACATCAGAAACCTAACCTCAAAACCAGGAATTACTTGTAAATTTTTTACATCCCTTTAGAGCACACATTAGTTTCTCCTCCTGCATTTAAATGAAGGCGATGGTAATCATTGTTTTGATTACAACTGTGTTTCCTTCCACCCAAAATGGGGTTCTTAAGGACCCCATGCTGGCAATTCTAAGAGCAGGAGAGCTGCTCTTAAGAAGTAGTAATGGACAATTATTGCAAGTGTTAGCAGTGAATCCGTGGACTCTATTGGCCCCCTCATCTACTTAATGCAGCATTTCCCTACAATTCCTCCCAACTCCACACACAATAAAACCCATCATGCCAACATTAAGAAAAAAACCAGCATGATTAAAATACACTTGTCATTGTGATAGGATAAAAACATCTCTCTGCTTCTTGTAAGGTTTATTTATGAAGATGAAACCAGGAGTGTAAAGTCAGAATTGGAGCATAACAATGAAGTTTATACCGAGTTTTCATAAATGAAAACTGATAAATGCCCGAACTCACCTCACATCCTAACTTCAGCACATCTTCTTTTGTCTCCAGTCATTTCCACCAGCCTTAAATCACTTAACCTCATCCTTACTCTGTGTCCTGGCAATTGGCCACCACCTCCTCCTCCTCCTGCTCAGTTTTCACCACCCTTTTCCACTCCTAGCCCTGAAGTCTGTCCCATGTACTTCCTTACATGTGGAAAGCTGCCTTCCAAATTCCTGCCTGTGTTTGTGATGGGAAGAGCCTCCCCAGCTGCCCACAGCAGCACTGAGTTCTGCTGAGGAGGGATTTTCAGCAATATCCTGGTTTGGGGATGATGCTCAGACTCTTACAGACTTTTTTTTTCTACCAATCCCAATCCCACCTGCTTCCCAACACAAGTGGGCAACACCAATTGCAGCAGATATTCCTATTCTACATCCCCAAACAGACAGAAATTGGGTTATTGAGGGCAAGTAAGGCTCAGGCTCATTAGCCAGGGTTAAGCACAGCCACAGGCTTAAACCAGAGAATTACAGTCCAAGGAATTGCTGTGGTGCTGTCCCAGGGAGAACTGACACCTACCAGAGCTGGGCTTTTCCTCCAGGTACCTCCTCCAAGCCTTGTGATACCTGATTATCAAATTTCACCTCCTAACAGCACCTTTCCTGTAAGCACTGGGCAGCAAATGATACTTCAGGAATTGTCAGCATGTCTAGTTATCCCAGTTTAATAAGATACTTCATTTCCTTACAGTACCTCCTGCTAGCATTCCCCAGAAAGTTATCAATTCTGCCCTCCCACCCCTTGTCTTCATCAATTATGATCAACGAGCTCCTGAATAAATGCATACACATCCACAGTCCAACTAGGGCTGCAATGCACACAGTCAGGATGGATTTACATCAGTGAATTCAGTAAATCCAATCACAGTGTCAGGAGCACCACCACAGACTTGACTCTGCACTTTTTTAAGGAGTAAAAATCAGGGCAATCAAGTTCTGTCACACCTTGTTACTGCTGCTTTCAGGGCTCCTGGCGTGTATTGAGCACAGAGCTGGGCAGAGCCCTGGGATGCCTTGTGCAAAATGCACAGTGAGATGGACACAGGGGGAAAGGGGCCAAAAAAAGGGAAGGATTGTTTCAAACATCGAGGATTGTAAAAATTTACTCCAAAATTTTTCCTAGCTGTAGGAAAAAACAGCCTCTAGTCATAGCCAAAAGCAGAGAACAAATATGGGAACTTTTAGAGTCAGAATTTATTCTGAACTCCAAATGAGGAAAATTGGGGAGAGGGTTTTGTGAGACACACACAACTCAAAACAAGAGTAACAAATTCACAAAACTGGTAGATTGAGTGGGGGAGAGAAGTTAAGCAAGAGCATACCAGAATCTTAAACAGCAGCAATTAAAGACAGGTCCAAACTTAAAGAGAAGGAGTGTGAAAAGGGCCCAGTGGCTAAAGCAAAGCTCTTCCCTGACCTCAAATGAAAGGGATGAAACACTTGTATGAGACTGCCCAAGGCAAGTATAAACATACAGCATAAACATTTGGAAATGAAATCAGAAGTGCTCCAGCTCAGAATGGGAGAAAACCAGCAAGAAATCCAATAAGCAGCAAGAAAGACATTTTATAAATAAAGGAACAGTGGAATGACAAGGAAAGGGACCCCTGGAAGATCATACAATGGAAAAGGGACATCAATAGCACAAGGGATGTCTTTTTACATCAGCTTTTACTAAAAGGCCTGTCAGTAGATGGATAACACAAGGAGAGAAGAGGGGAAGGTTTCAAACTTTATCTGAAACAGATTACAAAGATGTCAATTAAATGGTTTAGGTATTTTCAATCTGGTTTTGCTTCATAAACTTTGTCACTGTGCGTGCTGAAAAACTGGCAAATCATTCAAGACCTTTGTTATTACCTTTAAAAGGACCTAAAAAGGCCAAGTATGCAGCACATTTTCAAAGTGGCAGAAGAAGGAGCAGAGGATAGGGAGGGCTGGGCAATTCCTCAGAAATCAAGAAAAACTAACATGAATCACCACCTGCTCATAAGCACCTAGAGGAAATCCCATAGGTGGCTCTAAAACGTAACAAAACCAACTTGTTAAAGCAAGTTAAAACTGATTTCCTTCTCTGAGATGCTAAGGAGCTTGAAGGACGGAAAAAAACCCAGGGAATTCCACAATTTGAGCTGAGGGAGGCTTCAGTGAAGTCCTGGTGAGCACATCCTGCAGGAAGGTGAGGAAACCTGCTCTGGGTCACAAAGCAGCCCAGTGAGAGGTCACCAGCAGGTGTTTATCAAACCCTTTGGTGTGTAGGGAAAGGTTCATGCCTGGGTCTGCCCCACTCCACTGTCCCAAATAACCCTGTGCCAGATAAAGTTATTTAATCTGCAGAGAACAAGAGCCTGGTGTGTACAGCAACAGTGACAGGTGAGGGGATTACAGTTCCAAGGGACCTTCACAAACTGAAAAAATCAACAGAAACCCCAACAAGAACAAAAACCCCAAACCCTAAGATTCAATATAAATGTTTAATGTAAAAGACTGCACTTGAGCAGGAACAACTGGGTACTCAGCAGTTAAAAAAAAAAAAAGGTAGTGATAATGCTGGATCACAAGTTGAACATGACTCAACAGTGTCCTTCTGTTTCAAAGGAGGGAGATATCGTTCTGAGAAGAGCAAACCCACACAGAAAGCCAATAAGATGTGAAATAATTCTTCTGCTCTGCTGAGTGTTGGACAAAATCTTCCAGCTGAGGCTTTGCTGGCTTTGGGTATTGCATTTCAAAACTGATATAGCTCAATTTGAGAACCTCCAGAGCAGTGGAAATGATCAGAGAGGCCCAGGAAGCTTCGTCTGCAGCCAAGGCAAGGCAAGGCAGGAGGGCAGCTCAGCCTGCTCAGGAATCAGGAAAATGAAAACAGCTTCTCTGGCATCAGCACACACCAGGCAAGGAAGGAACAGGGGCAGTTCTGAGATGCAGGAGAAACTGGATAACAAAGCACAGGATGCTTCAAAATAGTCCCTGGTTAAAATCATCAAAAGAATGCTGGTTTGGGAAAGAGAAAACAGTGGGGAAAATGGGATTTCAAATGTAAAACACTGCTCCAAAGAGGCAGGGGCAACATGTTCTCCATGTTATGAACAGAGCACAGAGAAAAGTGATGCCTTGAGAAGGCTGAGCTAGAGCAGAGGCTGGACAGAGCTAAAGAATAAAGCAGGGATTTATTAAGAGGTCTCAATGGATCCACCTTGGGCAGCACAAGAGCCCATCCAGGGCTACACCCCAGATAAATCAAAATGGTCACAAAATGGACAACTGGTCATGGGGTCTCTCACTTTTATAAGTGCTGCTCCATTTGCATGTTGGAGTTCATTGTCCAGTTACAGCTCCAGCCCATGAAGTTCCATCCTTCCTGGTTTTCTCTCTTCATTCCACATTGTTTATGCTCTTGGGCCTGAGATTTGGATCATTTGTCCTTGGTCCCCAGCTACAGAAGGAATTGTTTTGTCTCCCTGCTCTGTGCAGAGAGCTCACCATCCCCTCATATGAAGCTCAGAACTGCACATTAAAGCAGCACAGAATCTGAAAAATATAAAAGCTAAAACCTGAGGCATCAAAGGAACTAAGAATAATGCATCACTAAGGAACAAGGCTCCTCTGTCATGGAAAAAAAAGCACCAGAAACAACTGTGTGTGACCCTCCATCAGCGTGGGAATTAACAGGTTAAGCAGACATCTGCCAGGTACAGCTGATGGACCATGTAACCTGAGTTCTGTCCAGCTTTCCTCCAAAAATTCAAGCTGAGCCTCCATTTAACACGTGTGGTAATGCAAGGTGCTGATTCCTCTCTGCTCCACCCAAAGCAACTGTTCTGCACACCCTGAACATCCCTGGCAGGTCATTCAAGAGAAACTAATGCAAAACTGAATAAATAAACTAATAAATAAACCAAACCAAGCAGCCCAAAACTTGCAGAGACCTTTTTTTCCTGGACTTTGCTAAAAAGTCTTGCAGAAAAGTCCAACAGAAAGATGAACCTAACTTCCCCTCTCCACAGAAACTGAAATAAATGCTTAAACACCTGGAATTATGGAGCAAGGTCCTCTTTTCTCTACTTGATTCCTACTCACTCTCTATATTGGTGTTTCAAATTTCTACCACTAAAGTGGAAGTTAATTCCTCAAGCACAAGATGAAGCTCATTTATTTTCTCCCAAATGCTCCTTTTTAAAAGCATTTCATATTGCTTGGAGGAAGGCTTTATATCCTAAAATTCATCACCGTGATGGGAGGGTTGCAATTTCTCATGCCCTGCTCAAACAGGAATGACTTCTTTTTTTAATTGGAAGAAAAAATGAATTTATTTGTTTTGAAAGCATTAATGTTTTAAATCTGGCAGGGAAAACTGCCTGAACCTATTTGCTCTCAGCTAAGCAACAAATAATTTGGACTTGGACCTGCAGTCACGTACAGGGAAGATGCAGTGGAAGAATATGCACTTTTGGCAGAAATCAAGGTCATTAAGGAGTGGGAAGCTTCATGCTTCTTTGATACTTTCTACATTTAATAAACCTGAAGTAAAGTTGAAACAATTGCTTCAGTCATACAGGAAGAAAATCAAGACTAATGGTGCATTGAATTCTAGGCACTTTTTTTTGGGAATATTCCATTCAGAGCAAAAGGAACGTGTTCTAAAATAAACAAAAAAAAAGAAAAGGGGGGGGGGGAAATCCACCAGGTCTGTTTTAAAGGTGGTTTAGTTGTTGTTTTGTGGTCTTGGGTTTTTTTAAAAGTAGAAGCAGAAAAACCCCTCTAATCTTCTCCATTACATAAAACATGTTTTTCCACTCTGGCGTGGACAATGCATTTCCTCGTAGAGTCTGGGGACATCCTAAACAGCAAAAATCTCATTTTCCTTTGCTTCCAACCCAGACCTTTCCAGTCAGTGTTCTATCTCCCAGGCCCAGCATTAGGAGTAACATTATTTGCACAAAGGGCTTCTTTGGTCACTTTTTGTTTTCACTACCTTGGTCTGACCTGAAGCTGCACGGGCAGAATTCACCTTTTGTCCTGCTTTGGTAAATCTGGGTGCCAGGCTGTAAACCCCTCCTGCAGATAATTCTCAACGTGTGGATGGGAAATTGAATAATTTTAGAGACAACTGAAGTGAAACTTTTAGGATGTTTAGTACTAAAATGCATTTCAACATGATTTTATTGCACAACTGAAAAGGCTGTGAAAAATTAAACAAGAAGCTGACTCATGCACCTGTATAATGACAAGAAGAAGCTCCTGTTTGATTTCTGCATTTTGAGCCAAAGCATATGAAGCCATAAAAACAAAGCAGCTCCTTGCAACAGGCTCATAATGAAGCTGGGACCAAACTCCTCTCTCACTTTGCAAAGCTGCTTTCACAACGAAGCCTTTGGGATTCTGGCACAGAACTTGCTCTGAACTATAAAATTCTGAGCATGATTTAACATGAAAATCTGAGGACATCATGGCTTTTGGAGGCTTCCTATATGAAGCTGTAATTTCCTACCGGCTCTTTGTTGGGAAAAGAGAGGCTGTGATTCTTCACTGCTGCTCGTAGGAAAAGAGGAATGGCCACGCTGCTGGGCTGTGTATTAATTCTCTCCACTTCCCCTTCCTCTCTCCCCTGCTGCTGGTTATTGTCATCACTGACTGAGATAATACATGCTGGCATTTTTAGGAACACAAAAATATTTATAAAATCTGCCCTAATTACAGCCTCCCAGAACTACCTGCCTTCCCTCCTTTCTCTCAAGGCCTCTTTGCTAACTGGGTTTTCTGCATTTTCCAGGACCTTGTTCAGCACCTCTGGTGGTACTGCTAATGCTGCTGTGAAGAAAACTAATTTACCTGCTTTTTCCTTCTAAGAAAAAAAAGCATTCAAGTCGCTTTTAAATGCCAGAATAACAAGAGCTGCTTTGTGATCTTAAGATGAGCATGAGAGATCCGTGTAGCTCGCTGCAATAAAGCAGGAAGGAATAGATACCCCTACAAACTAACCAGCAGGTTAAAAGACAGGAATTTGAAGTTTTTGCTAACATACCAGCTTTGATCCTGAACAACAAAAAAAACCTGGTTTACAGAATATTAATAGATGCATCTTCCATGTGTGCAGGGAAGTGTTTTACTTGCCAGCACAACACAGGCAGCCTGTAACATGAATATCCATAACCATGTCAAATGTAACATGCAAAGAGCTTTTTTAGGCAGTGAATTAATGGCCAAGGAGAGATGTTGAAGACTCCATTCACTTATAAAATTCGAAGACTCTAGAGAGCAAAAGCTTGGGAAAAAATAACCCCACGACATGTCTTAGCCAAGCTGGGCATTGAAGGCACTGCAAACTTAACTCCAAGGGATCAGCACTTCTGCTGTAGGTTTTCCACATAAACCAAACTCTTACAGGTCAGAAACTATTGCTGACACAATGAGTCTAACCCCAAAAACAGAAAAAAACCCTTCCTTGAAATCATGCCCATTTTTGTGAAGCTCCTTCAAAGCAATTAAACCCACCCTAATTTGAGACCCACAGAGGATGGGCCTGTAAAATGAAATTTCATTTGGTGCTTCAGAGCAGAATACAGATACAATTTCTAGAAGGAGATAAGCTCTTAATGAAAGCAGTTGTGAGCGCTTTCTAAACTTTCATTCTCTCCCTAATCAGTATTAAGAGCAAGTGAAATCAGAGGTGGGGTCACTGCTCCAGGGAAGCCCCTTCCCAGAAAGAAAATGATCCCAGAATACATAATGCAGGAAAAAACCTCCTGTGACAGCCCCAGCAATGCCTACAACCCCCTTCTACCTCAGCCAGTCTTTTTGTGAGAAGGAGATCCATTTAACAGAACATACCTACGATTTCTGAGCCACTCCAATTCCAAAAGGAAAAATATTACATTAATCTCCCATGCATGTGGTAGGAGCTGGGAGGCCATTTAGGAATCTTTGCTGAAGAAAAGTGCTCTATAAATATAAAATATGTAATTGACACCTCAATGACCCTATCATGGGGAGCTATTGTGGGGAAGTCTCTTCTCCAGCTGCTTGGAAGCAGTTTCCATCATCCTTTTTGGTACAGAAAGGATACGTTTTCATCATCATTGAAAATAATGTACTTTTTAGGGACATCAATTCAGAAATCTGCTTGATGACCTTTAAATTTTGATTATAATAGCGTTTTTGTAATTATATATACATTTTTATTGGAGTCTTTAAATGCTATTGAAGATGAGATGAACAGCAGTTAAAAGAGAATGAAATCAATATGGTTATCTATGCAGGTAATCAGACTTTTTTAAGGCTTCTTCTTTTACTTTAAGGGGTTTTTTTTGTTTGTTTGGTCGTTTGGTTGGGGTTGTTTTGTTTTGTTTTGTTTAGCACAAAGTAAAATTTCTGTTCTAAGTTACCTAATGGAAAAAAATTTCCTAAATGGCACAGCTCTGTATCACATAATAGAGAAGTACTTTATAAAACAGAACTGAAGAAGATACCAGAAAAATAATTAATCTCATTAAAAGACCTTAGAAATGAGGCCCCTTGCAAACTGAAAAAGGAAGTTCAAACACAGGTTTCTTCAGTAATACCAAAATAATGTGTAAGTAATTAGGATTTTGGTGTTTATTGCTGCATGTCAGGATGTTAAGTGCTCCCACTATAAATGCTCTCAGGATCACTAAAAGGATCTTTCCCACAAATGAAACACATTTTTAAGTCAGTCTCAATAACACTGCTACAAAAAATCTGGTTGGCACAAGGACTGGGATTATACAGAAAGAGGAAAACTCCTACAAATTTCAACTGACAAAGAAACATGATTTTAATAAAAAGGGGATTTGCTTGAGAAATTGTCCTTTTATCAGCAGTAAAAGTGCTGCAATTTTAAGATGTTGCTCAATCATTTTAAGATTTTAGGAAACTGTTTGAAAGTACTCTCTTATAAAAATATAACCAATAATAGAAGGATGTTGTAGCAACTAAAAGGGTATTAAAATTGTGCTTTTGTTAGTTCTAACTTAAGGAACAATGGCAGGATTAGCAGGAAACTATTACGAAATTAATCTGATTAATGCCTTATAAATAATGAAGCTGTACTTAAAAGGGTCCACAAGCTCCACCATGTCAGAACATGGGTCTAACCCATGATGCAAGACTAAAAAGGAGAATATTTTCCCTACTAATTAAACAGCAAAAACTGAATCCTCCCAAAAATCAAGTAAGAACAAACAGGGAAGGGAAAATAACAGTATGACTTGTAAAAACACAATAAAATTAACTGCAACCAACTCCACCCTCCTCATAATCAGTCTCAGAGGAAAGAACAAGACCTTATTCTTGTCGTGTTGCACACTGTCACAATTTCTCCTCACACAAATATCTCTTCCCCCTGATTTTTTTGTTAGAAGGATGCAAAACCCTTCTGAGCAAAGCACCAGCATGGGCAGGAGAAGGACAGCCCCTCCACAAGGGACAACCACTTTTGGGCACAGCCCTCACCCAGCTTTCCTCAAAACCACAGACAAAAATCCATTTCAGTTATTTCCCATTTTAGGGACCATGGTAAAACCCAGTTAAATGCTGTTCATGTCTTCCTAGCTAAAATAAGTCTAAAATCAGTGATTGCAGAGATCATTCCAACTCCAGTGGAATGAGCTGGGATAAAGGGGAAGGGGGTGGGGGAAAAAAAAATTAGGGTTAGGGTTATCAGGGTTATCAGCTTCCAGTCTGAATGATGGCCCCAGAACTGAATGAATCCTGGTGGTGCTGTTCTGGCAGTTTGGCCCTGGCTCTAAAAAACCTACTTTGGGACTGAAAAAAAAAACAAACCAAAAAGCCCAAACCACCCCAACAACCTTTTCTTTATTAAAAAAAATAAAGGAAGATTTGTTGTGAAGAGTAAAATCATAGAATCATAGATGGTTTGGGTTGGAAGGGACCTTAAAACCATCTTGTTTCACCCCCTGCCCCATGGGGGAATCCTTCATCCAGCCCAGATGCTCCAAGGCCTGTCCCACCTGGCCTTTCCCCTCCTGCTCCATCACTACCAAAGTTATATTTTGCATTGTAACTGCTATTCAGGATCCTAAAAAATAAGGCAGATTTTGAACAACACCCATAATAAATGACAGCTACCCAAACTCACTTTCTGAATAAACCAAAATCAGGGAAGAGAAAACAGTTTAGAAGTTCCCACCATCAAATCTCTTCACAAGCAGAAGCGGCTTTACTGAAATCCCAACTGTGGCTCCTCTCCTTTCACACCCACGAGTAAATATCACCACTCCAGGAGCTGCCACGGCCCCCATGGAGCCCTGACATGTTCTCCTGTTCCAGCAGGAGATGAAGCCAAGCTGTCCTTGCCCACGGCCACAGCACAGCTCCAGCACGGTGTGCTGCGCGCCACTGCAGTGTTAATCCCCAAATCCTGCTGGCTCAGAGCTGTCCCCATCCTGCAAACACCCCGAACATCCCCTGCTGGCTCACAGGCAGCTCTCAGCCTTGCTCTGCTCTTCTGGACTTACTCAGCCTCAGTGCTGTGCCCCAGGCTGCCTAACCCAGGGCATGGGACAATCTGAGCCCACAAACCCACTGAGCTTCAGCAGCTTGAGGAGGAACTGCTTCACGCCTGGCAATCACCCAAAGTGACACCCCTCAGACCTGAGTGAGCCCCCAGTGACAATACTGTGAGCTGAAGGGACCCTCAAGGATCACTGAGCCCAGCTCTTCACTGAATGGCTCATACAGGGGTCAAACTCATGTTATCAGCACCATGCTCTCAGCAGCTGAGCCAATCTCAGGGCCACTGTTTAAAATATCAACTTCAAAAGAGGAGAGAATCTAAGTCCTGCTCTGAATTATTACCAGGAACTCAAACAGATCTCTGAACCTGCATGTAAGTAATTATTTTCCAATGGGATACAATTGTGTTGGAGTTTAAGGTCTGGAGGGAAGGTAGTGTGAGGTACTGAATATGATCATTATTCAAGAGACATTAAAATTAAAGAGAAGTTTCTCCTGTCCTCACAGAATGGGTCAGATTAAAAGGAACCTGACTGGGTCATCTGGTGCAGCAGGGTCATCCCAGAGCACCTGGCACAGGATTGTGTCCAGACAGTGCTTGAACAACTCCCATGAGGGAGATTCCACAACCTCTCCACTCAAATGCTGTTTAATTACAGCACTCTTTAATATCCAAGACACCACTTTCATCTCAAAACCACCTTGGTATTTTATGTATACTTCCTATTGTTCCTACAGTTTGCTGTAAAGCTCCTGCAAAAATTTCCTTCCAAATAAAACTCATCTATCCTCAGACATCATTCAAATAAATTCACAAAGCATAAAACAGTACAGAGAAGCAGCACTTTGGAAGTTATTCCACATTTCCAGTCCTGGAAGCTGCTCTGAAATGCTGCTGCTGTTTGACCACGTGTGTGACATCTGTGGTGCTCTCAGGCCACAGCTCTGCAGGAGCTCCAGCACTGGTGTTCCCAGCTTTCAGCCCAGAAAAGCAAATGCCTCCCTTAAAGGCAGCTCCTGGGCAAGGCTGCAGGGCAAAAGAATCATCTTCTGATAGGTCATCTCAGGATCTGGCAGATCACAAAGCTCACTAGGCTGTTTATATATATATTATATTTGTATTCTGAAAGTTTGGTACTATTCTTATTCCTTGCCTTACCAATGAGAAAGGTATATCTGGGCAATGAAGAAAAAAATCTTCAAATTATGAAGAATCTGGTAAATTATATTTATAGCAAAAGAAGAAGATGCTTAGAGTTACAGCTTCTGCATTAAAAGGACAAAGGGATGTGGAAATATTACTTGAGAATACTTCCTGAGAATGAATGTTATTTTTAATGATGTACCCCAAAAATACTTTGCTAACAAAGCAAATGTCAATAAATGCATCAGTGGCATTGGACAGTTTGGCTCTGAGTTAGCTTTAGTGGGGCTGATCACCCCCAGCACTGTAATCCCATTTAAACACAGATCTTTGATAGCACTGCTCTAAATTTGCTTGGAAGGAACTGGGATTTTACAACAAGAAATTACTCTGAATCACAGAAGGCAAAAATTGCAGAATGCCACTTACCAGAAAAAAACCATCCTGGTGCCACATTGCTGCCTCTCTGGGCATGGGCCAGATGCAAAAAGGAGGAGGTGTAAAGGGGGTGGGTGTATATATATGTGTGTGTATATATATAAAGATATTTCTTTAAAGGGTACTGCTGTTGTGCCAATCAAGAAAAGTGCAAGTATTTCATTTTGGAAAGTTTTGCAGAGCAAGAATTTTGCATTTCATGCCCATCAGCTCTGGTTAAGGACAGAGTGAAAAGCCATGGTAGTTACAGTAGTTATGGCAGTTTCATTAATGACAGTTATAAGTCATAATCAAAGTACAAAATTTACTTTTTGCAGTTGGAATCAAACCAAAGGATTAATCCTAAGGATGTTATCTGGGAACTCAAAGTAAAGCTACAACTATAAAAACCCATCAGCAAATGTGTTTCAATGAACTCCTAACACAACCAATCTTCTTGTCAAAACCACTATCTACCACTGAATTAAAATACCCAATGATCTGGCCCTGGAGCAAAAGTTTGGAGAAATACAGGGGAACACATTAATTCACTTCTCCATATCAGATTATTAATAGGTGACAAACCAGGAACTCATTATGGCAGTGAAACAAGTTTAGGAAGAGATAATCACATTAGTTGAATACTCATAGATAAAAGCTGGATCACATTGGCTGGGCAGGATCTCAGAAGCCCAGAGCATGGAAATGCCTCCTGTGAGAGCCTCATCCCACTCAAGGTGCTCCAGAGCACATCCAAAAACTACAGATCCCTCCTCTGGATGGGAAATGCCAGAGTTACCCAGGCTGTGCCTCTGCCACCTGCACTACGACACTGAAAGCTGGGAAATAATTCAAAATGCATTATTCTGTCATGTAGATTAACTGAGTAATTTCTTGTCTCAATTGCCTGTAACTCCCTGAATTTGGTTGTGGAATGTTTGAGAAAACTGATTCAAGGGAAGCCAAAAAAAGAAATGAACTATTTAAATATGGAACCAGATATTTGTTTGGAACCAGGTATTGATAGGGCAGCAAATGCAACACTCTGAAAGGTCCCATAAGCCAAGTAGAAGAAGAAAAAGCTGGGATTTTTGAAGATATTTTAATTTGCAGCACTGACTTAATCCCCCACAAGAATCCTCATTTAAGTGCAGACACTTAATTCACACTTTAAAAGCTTCATTTAAGTGCAGACACAGTTTTGATCAATCTAAAGATGATCTTTGTGGGTTTTCCCCCCTTTGATCTGTGTTAAATCATATTAAAACCAAGCACAACTCCAGACCTCCTCTATTTCCTTGGTATCCATGCAGTAACCAGATGAGAATTTTCCGGGATGATCCATAACTCTCTTCACAACAGCAATTTAGTGGAGCCAAAATAAGAGAATAAGAGAGAGAAATGACAGAATGAGAAGCAGAAAAACAGTGCAAAAACGGTGATTTTGCTACGGGAAGTTGGGACTTGCCACCTCAAATTAGTGGGAGCCGTGAAGTGGCATTAGTGACAAGGGGAATGCAGTAATTGGGGTTGATTTCCTGGCGCTGAGCCCAGCGCTCTGTGAGTTAATTATAGCTCTGGAGGGAGCAGGGACACTTCCCAGGGGTGCAGGACACCAAGGAGCAGCGACCTGCAGGAATTCTGTGAGACAGGAGAGGCAGCAGAACTTTCCTGCTCGGCCCATTACGGGAAATCCACAAGGAAATTCAGAGTTAAAAGGGATAGGAGGGAGGAGAATGCTCAGCCTGTCAGGAAATAAAAAAGGGTCATCGTTTCACCCACTAAAACAAGTCACTTGTAACCCAAATTCAACAAGATTCTTATCACTAACCCTTGATTTTAAGCAGTAGTATTTAATTAATTTGGCAGAGCTACACAATGCCTTCCTGAGCGATATCCAGCTCCCCTCTTGGGTTCCTTCTGTAATCATTTCCTTTGATTAACTTGACTGTATTTACTCAAATTAACCCGTGTATTTCATACATGTTGCAACAAATTAGAAGAGAAGAATTAAAAAGCAGCCTGCCAACTTAAAAACTGAGTAAGTGGAACTTCTTGAATTAAAGCAGACAGAGTTATTAGCTGATTATTATATGGAGAATGTTCAGAAGAAAGAACATGCCCTTTCCATTTTCATTTTGTATTACTAGTGATTACATGATATATCTTAAATTATAATTTGAGGTAAAACTATGATTAAAAATAATTTAAATATTGCACAACAAGTTAATTGCTCTGGAATTTCTTCATCTTTGTTCCTGTTCTTTGATTCAAAGATCCTGTGTTCAGGGTAACTGATCCAGGAGTCTCACCTGAGGTGGGGGGCAGGACCCTCCAGCACTTCCCTTCATGGTCTTTACCACAACAGGGGACAAGGGGACACCATCAGGTGCCACTTTTACATATCCCACATTTGCTGCAAAGCATTCCTGTGTGCTCGGGGGCAGAGCTGCATGGCAGTTCCCTTTTCCCACAAAACCTTTCAGAATTAAAAAGGAAAAACGGAATAAAGGAAATGACCAACCCTCTCCCAGCCACCAAAGCTGGGTGAAGTACAAGGAAGGAGAGGTGGAAAAGAGAGCCTGCTTGGTCACTGCCACAAACCAAATGGGTTTAATCACAAATCCTTGTGTTTTCAGGGTTAGACTGACTTTCTGAAAGAATCCAAAAAAGTCTTCATAACTGAAGTTATAATTCAGGAGAAGATGTTCACCTTAAAGCCATAATCTCTCTTTGCACTGCAAGTGGAAAGCTTTTACAATGGAAACCACCTCCTGGATCAGAGTTAACCCTCTGTGCAGGGCATGGACAGCTCTTGTTTAATCACACAGCATCACTTCAGCAAAGGGATCCTGACCCAAATCCTCAGGAAATTCAGATTTCCTCAACCCAGACCTCTTCTCAGGCAATTTCCTTCACTGTGGAATGAGTTGTCTGGGAGAACATTCCCAGTTAAAACTTTATCAGAACATCTTCCCGTGAAAATCCATTTTGGTCACCTGGAACTTCAAGACAGCTCTTTTATGAGAACCCTTCCCCAAAACCCCTGCTTGGGGAATACTGCACTTCCAGCTTGGAGGCCAATAACAGGCTTACACATGATAAGATGGAGCCAACCCAGAATAAGGCAGTTGGTGAAATTCAAGAGTCCTGTTAGGACCTGCTCGCTGCAGTCGATGAGAAAAGCAAGAACTTCAGGCAACTTTCTGCAGTTGGGGTCAAATCAGGGGAAAGGAGAAGCTGTGAGCTTGGCTGAGTTTTTCAGTGCAACCACAGAGAACTGGTCTCCTCAGAAAGAAGGAATAAAGACCTGTGCAAGGGGAGAAACCATCACAGCTCAGGAGCTCTGCTGAAAGTACTTCTGTTCAATTTTTATAGGGACTTTTATCCTGCAGGATCTGGCTCTTGAGAAACACGTTACACAAGCACGTGCAAATAATCCCACAGAGGATTACTGATCTCTTTGCCAGTCTTTAACTAAATACCTGACTTTTAAGCACAAACAGGTATAAAACTATCTGCAAGCAAGGGGTAAGAGTACATGGGCACTGCAGGGTGAGACAACCTGGAGTTGTTCTCCAGGCTGTTGTGGAGAACAACTTGGTTTTCACTGATCTCCTTCAGCAGCACTGCAGCTTGATCTGCTCAAACCATCACAGAGATTCTACCCAGAGGTTTGTTTTTCCAGTTTTTCCTCTGCTTTGCCTTTCCACTTTGCTACTTTACTTGGATTTAAGAGAACCAGCCAGAATAAGTACAAACTGGAGTATTATAAACTAACTTCTTGTATAAATAAGCCACCAGAATTACTCAGAACTACCGACCTGACAGAAACAATACTAAAACTTTAACCATCTCCATGGAAAGAAAACACCACCATTAATCTTGCAAACCAAACCAAACAAAACAAAACAAAACAAAACAAAACAAAAAAGCAAAAAAAAAAACCAAAAAAACCCCCCCAAAAAACAAAAAACAAAAAAACCCAAAATAAAAGCTAAGCTATTAAATCTCTGATAAACAAACCCATAAGAGACTCATGATGATACTGACCTGATTAGTTGGAATCACTAAAGAGTTGAGGAAAGAGATGGACAAAAAAGAGAGGCCAGGACAGGAGGAAGTTCTCCACTTCCCTGAGAAACAGATTTTCTGTGCCCACTTGGTTCTCAAACTCTGCTCAGCCTCACTCACCATTCTTAAGAGAGAAGGTATTACCTTGTCCTGCAAGCCATGGAAAATTCCACATCTTTGCAGATGAAACCTCTGCTTGGAACTGGCTGGATTCCACAGCAGGCAGGGCTGTGCCTTGGTGGATGCTGCACAGAGCTGCAGGCTTTGCCAGGGGAAGGGTTAATTACCACTGATGGTCAGCAAATAAAAGTTTCATCCTCCAGGCATTTGCAATCCATATTAATGACAATGCTTCTTGCAGACAGGTTCTTAGAAAGTCCTCTTTGACCCTTCCTGCTCCTCAGCAATGGGAAGAGAATGAAACAAAAGAGCTCCTAGCTGGCTCTCACAGTGCCAGATACCAGAATGAAACACATGGAACTGTAACCTGTAATAATTCTAACAGGACACTAAACACAGACAAGAAACATTCAACATCATATAAAACTTGTGCTGTCATCCCTGACAGAATTTCCCCAGCACAGGAATGTCCTGGATGTGAACCCTTCCCCACAGAAAGTTCCCTTTTGATCCTGCTGCCATCTCATCCCCTGCCCAATAATCAGGAAAATCCAGCTCCTCTAAACTTTTCTCCTTCACAGGGAGGTTTTTTTGGGAATTCCAGCCTCTGGCTTCCTCTAATACCAGGTCTAACCTAAGGACCAGAATGAACACAGAATATTCAGAGAGTGTTCAGTAGTCCCAGCAGAAGAGTTTGTTTTAAAAGTCCAAACAAATTTTCATTACACAGATTGAGTGATTTCTGCCCCCAAAAGAAGGTGTCAGAGGATATGGGGCAGAAAGCATTTTACTGGCATCACTGAGGATAGGTTTGAAACAAATCAAGGTAAGTGGGCAAGAATCTAACATCAGCCATTAACATAAAAACTTAAGAGTAAATTCAAAGTAAACAACAAACTAGCAAATTCTGTACAACAAAATATCAAATTTATACAACTAGGAAGTTTCCTCAAAGTAATTAAGATGCTTTCCACAATGAAAAGGATTCAGAAAAATAATATTTTTGGTAAATTCCAGATTTTATAGATTATCAACCCTAACAATTTAATTTTGAAGAAAAGAACCTATATTGTGTGGAGAACAACCTGGTTTTTACTGTTCTCACCAACTTACCTTGAACCACCTCCTAATTAGCTCATGCATAAAAAACACAATAGAAAGGTGCAGCTGAAATTTTAAAAGCTTGAAGATTTACTGATGGCAAGACCAGAGCTTTCCAACAGTCTGTTCTCTCTGGAAAAGGTTTATCTACAAAGCATTTCAGTGTTTATCCATAAAGCATTTTACAAATATTAAAGCAATAGCTACTGCTCTCTTCTCCTTCAGACACACTCACTATGTCACGTTGTACATAAAAATCTGACATTTACCCCCACTTCAGCAGAAAATACAACACTCCACGAGAGTTATTGAAGAAAGTCAAGATACTCATAGTGAAAAAGGTAGTTTTGTTATCTCAGTATATCACAAAATGCAATTTTACACTGAACAGAAATACAAAAAAGGGAAATAATAGAAAAATATACACTTTTTCAAAAAACCTTAACTGTTTAGACTGTTTGACCTTTCCCAGTCTTTCCTCACAGGAAGCAGTCTGTGTTGTAGTACAACTAATTTAATTTTCTGTTTCTTCCTTTCTGCTCTTAAATACTGAAGAAAAACCAAAAAGCATCATAGGGCACATCTACCATTGCTGAAGCAGCATGAACACCTGCCCCAGTAAAAACAACTCCTGTTCCTTAGAATTCTGGGAAACTATTTAGGATATTTTTAGAGTATTGATAAGTGAATAATCTTTGGGTGAAAGAATTCCAATTAAGGAGCAATTGTTTTCCTTTCTGGGAATTTGCTGGTACCAGTTGAGGAACTCCACCCAGGGGCTTTGGGAATTGTTTTTTTTCTTACTTAGTCATCCATCTCTGGAAAGTCTCCAACCAAAGATCCCAACCTGAAAGACCCTGATTTTAAAAAGGTACATTTCATTATATTTATCTGCTAAGCACCTTTATTTATTTTTTTTAATCCACCCACTGCTATTAAGAAAAGCTACTAGAACTCTCAGAAATAGCTCTGTTTCAAAGATTTAAATCCCTTTCTCTTATTTTGGCTCCAGAATGTTCAGCTCATAAAGTGACTGCACTGGAGACCAAACACCAAGGTATCTTTTTACTCAATCTTTTATTAAACAAACACCATTCTGCTGCTGGCACCAGTAATTGCAGATCACTGTATAAAATCCTTACTACAAACACAGGATTTGTTCCTAAACAAGATGGGGGGAAGAGGAGCAGCAGCAGAGTAGTTCCAAATAAACCTCCTTGCCATTTGGAACCAGGTTGCACTGACATTTTCAAGCCAATCTTTTAGTTTTTAGCTGTCAACACAAGAGAAAACGTGCAAGTTTTACTAATAGACACTTCAATATTGTGTCCAAGAGTCTTAAATAATTGAATTAAAACCCAGGATGGTTCAAGCACAACAGATCTACCAGTTATCCCTTCATTATCTTCTGTAGTCAATAAATGCAGCTGTTGAATGTTCTGAACTTTAATTCCAACATTAGATTCTGATTCCTGGCACAAATTTTAAATGATTGAACAATATTAAAGCACAGAACACACTAGGTTTTATGTAATATATAAATTATAACATATCTAACAACAGGCAAATCTTTCCATAAGACTGGGTTATTGGAATACTAATTGCCAATTTTTCTACTCTGAGAGCAAGAAAAAAATCAGTACACTGGTAAAATTAAATTATTCGTTTCAATAAAAAAATACTTTATTTCTTAACAGCAGAGATTTGGCAATAAGATTTTATATAACATCATTTACACCTGATTGTATTTCACTTCCAATTTTTTTAATCCTGCAAGGTACAAAGCAAATACTTATGAAAGGGACATGCAGCCAGTGCCAAAGTTTCAATTATAGCCTTTCCTCTTTGGCAGCAGCAAGTCAGGACTTGTGGGCCTTGTTCTCTTCCTTCAGATCATTGCTGAGGGAAGAAAGAAACCTGGAGATGCTGCTGGCACTTAAATCTCTGCTTATCCTTAAATGCTGCAGATGATGCTGATGCCAAGCATCAACAGGGGAAAATCCCCATTTTTTCACCCTCTTTTACAGAGCTGAAAATAACACAAACCATCAAAGAACTATTACTGGGAAAAGTCAACTTACAAGTGCTCAGATTTTATCTGCTGTTTCTTCATGTTGCTCTCCCCATCCCCATCTTCCAGGGTCATATGTACAGGTATAAAGTAGGGGTGTGTTCTAAAAGGTTACACTCCAAAAGGATTGTGTGATTTAAAGAAGTGCAGGAAACAGATAAAAATGCCCTCAAATCCCCCAAAATATCAACTCTCTCTCCTCTGTGTTCTAAAGCAGGAAGGTATTTGAAAAAAGAAACAGGATGTGCCTAAAAACTTTGTGTGTGATTATTGCAGTAATAGAGGGATTTTTGGAAAAGTTATTCACGTATTTCATCCAAGGTTTGTGACTAGACAATCCCCGTTTTAAGGTCACAGAAATGAGTGTTATCAGATTTATCAAAATGCTCCTATCCAACCAAAGCTGCTACCGTTCCTGAACAGCAGTCCAAGAACATGCACTCTGCCAACTAATCTCTCCCCAAAATACTTCTAATATTTCAAAAGCTCACAGACAAAATATGTTGTCTCTTTCATCTTTTATTAAAAAAAATTAAAAGGTATGCAGAAATCTTTTCTTTCCTTGTTCCATAATTACACTGATTTGGAAAACAGAACAGCAGTATTTAAATTTGGAACAGCAACAGGTTTTAAGAGTCAATACCCCACAAGACATGCCATCTACCCTTACATATTTTACCCAGTTACTGCTCACTTAAAAAATTCCTTATCAGTTTCTGTTTTCTAAAACTTATTTATAAGCATTCACACATCTAAAAATGTGTCAACACTATTGTTGAGACAGAATTCAGTGGAAAAGCCTGTCCATTAGACGGATTCTGTAACCCACTTGCTCCAAGACACTATCACCAGTTTCATCTTTGAGTAGAGCTACTTTTAATGTGTGTACATACACATAAATATCTATATGCAAATATGCACACAGAGAACATCTGAGTGCCTTTTTGCCAGCTCGCAGTTGGAGAATTCCAACAGAAATTTAAGGAAACAACATGAATTCACAGATTACTTTCTTTAATAAGTAATCCTGAAGGCTGGGTTTGGGTTTTTTTAGAGCAAGTTATCACTTCTGGGAGATCTGCAAGCAGCATCCCCCACAGCAGATGGGGTGAGGGTAGAAGGCTGTGGAGATGCAGCTGAGCATCCAACGGCGTGGTGCTCACACCCTGCACTCCTCACACCCAGTGCTGACCCAGGACAGAGGGCTCTGCCACCAGAGAGCCACTATTTTAAGTGTAAAGACACTCATTTTTGGCAAACACTAAGTGATCAGTGGAGCTTGTCTTTCTGTGGCACCATCCATGGGGAAGGAGCCCTCCCGCACTAATCTCGCTAATCTCCGGAGCAGGGGGAATTTATTAAAAATGCTATTTAGACAGACAGGCTTCTCTGCAAGTCTGCTACACAGGCTCATCAAACTCATTAAACCCAGCTTTGAATCCCAGGCTTGGGAGTGTAATCCCTTCTAAGAAGCCTGCTAGACTAGGCTGAGAGAATAAAAATATGGGAGTTGCTGAACTGAAAGGTGCTCGAGCGGCGCTCACCTCGTGGTCAGTGTGGGAGATGGACACCCCATCCTGGGCACCACCAGAGCCACACTACTGCCAGCATGGGCAGGGAAAAATGTCCTTGGAAACTACAAACAGATGTTGTGTCTTCTACCTCAGTAGCAGGAAGGATGGTGACTTGCAGCAGCATCAACCGTGCAGCCTCTCCCAACTCCCTCCCCTTGTCATCTGGATTATATGAAGGTGAAAGTGCTGTTGCAGCTGGCACAGCACAAAATTGGTGACTGTCCTTCATGGAGGAACAGGAGATGGCTGGAGTGCCACCTCCTGCTGGCAGTGTTTGGGTGGGCAAGGTGAGCTCTCATACCATTCCACACTGCCTTGGAAAAATCCTCCCTGGGAGCTCTAAAATGCTGTGTCACCATCAAACCTTTGGATACCCCAATACCTGACCTTCATCTCCATGCACAAGTGTAAAGCAGCTAATTTCCAAGTTTCCTGCTGCCTACAAAGCTGCTGTTGCTGCCCATGGGGAGCCTGGAAAAACCCAAAGTGAGTGCTGAGGCTGTGAGGAGGCAGCGAGCAACACCACAGGCATTGCATTTGGAGAGAGAAAAGCAAACACTGCAGCTTGAAAAGGCTGCAAGATGCAGGAGTTGTAGAGAGAGGTTCTCTGCACAGCACAGCCCAGCCCAGCAGCAGGCTGCCTTGGGGAATTCTGCTCAGGAAATCATGGCATTGGGATGTTTTTAATCACCCACCCCAGCCCTGAGCAGAGTGCAGGGCTGCAAACTGCTGGGCACCTTGTGTCCTCTCAACTGACCATCAGCTGAAGGCCTGCAAGAAAAAAGCCATGGCACTGAACTGCAGCCTCCTGATTCCAGTGTTTTTAGGTAAATACAACAGCATGTAACTTCAAAATGTCACCAGGAGACTGGATACAAAGCTTCCTAGCACAGTGACTAGACAAAATGTAAAATAAAATGAAATTAGAATGTTCCCTATGGGGTCAGAGCAGTAAAACTGATTCTGATTAAGTTGCATTACCAGATAGAAGCAGGATCTCAATAATTTACAGCCAGAGACAGGATAAGTGTCCATTAGTATTAGTGTCTATGGATGTACACTTTCTATTTTTCCACATTTTTAAGGCCTCTGAGACCATGTCTGGGCCTCCAGCTTTCCCTCTTCCTGGCTCCAAACCATTGAAGTAAAACCCTTTCCCCTGGCAGGAGAGGAGCCTCCCTCATCAGCATCCTCTCCACCCCCAAAGGGTGGGTAAGGAAGAAGGCAGGATTATTTGAAATCAATCTGGACACAGTAAATGGTCTCTAATGGTATCTAGAACACAAAATTCAGGATAATTTGAAAAAGTTATGAGGTTGGACATGATCCAAATTCAGATGAGCACAGCACAGCAGGATGTTCTGCAGACGTGTCAGTGCCTCTTAAGTTTAGCAGTCCCCCCCCCCTTTTTTGGGTTTTTTTGTTTATTTTTCATATTCCTTTCAGCACCAGCAATCTTGGGAAGGGCACACTTGAAGCCAAACCAAGAAGTACTAAAGGAAATAAAAAAAAATAAGCCAGATCAATGCTTACAGAAACCTGAGCTCATTATATTAATTGTGTCTAAACCTCCATCCATGTGTTCTTGGCCATTTTCCCTTGGAGAACCACTGCAGAGTGGCTGCTCTCACTTTGTGCCTCCTCCACTAACGAGCAGCCTCATGCCACTTCAATGCCTCTTCTCTCCCAGGAATCATTACCTCAAGAGTTAGAACCAATTTGACAAAAATCTGTTCTGCACCATCATCCCCAGGTTCTGGAGGTTTAAAGAAACCATTGAAGGCACTTGCTGACAGGTCAGAACAGCTCTCCATCAGTCCCCAACAAAAACAGATGAGTAAGAACATCTGGGTAGAGGTTTGGACTCCTTTTTTTTAAATAACTGCTTTATATTCAAGGTACCTGCACTTTCCCATGTACATTTTTGAAAGGAGTGGTACAAAGTTACTCCTCTTGCCCCCTCAAATTCCAGAGACTGAGGGATTTTTCAGACTGTGAGTACAATGAAATAAAAAATAAATCATCAGGGAAACAAAGCAGCAAGCCTGCAGTGATGGTCGTTCTTTACTGTGTCCCCAGTTTTGGGGTGGGCAGGACATTCCAGCTGTGGTTCTGATTCCCTTGGATGCACTGGGATCATCCCCACATCTTTTACCCCTCCCTGGGGCTTTCAGGGAGTGAGGATGGAGGGAAAGGAGCTGCCAGACACTCCTGCAGCTGATGAGCAGCAGCCACCCAAGAGGTGCTTGCATGATTTTGTGTATAGAGAGCTTGTAAAGCACTTTGGGAAGCTGAGGGATGAAAAGGACTATATAAATGTAAGATATTATTATTATTAAACCAGTGATCTGACAAGAAGAGACAGCTCTTCAAATCTCTACAACAGCTTGAGCTGAAGAGATCAGGGAGTCCAATTTGAAAAAATAATAATTTGAAACGAATTGGAGGATTAGAAGTGGCAGCTCTTTTGTGGATTCTCCATGGCAGGTAAATTTAGTAGGCTACTTTAATTTTGCATCGTTTTAACTCCTGGCAATGTCCTGTGCATTGAATCTGACAGAGAGACAGAGTGTTTGAAGCTGTCGTGGCTACATTTTAGTCTCCCAATTTTACAATCAGTGTTTGAATCTGCTACTACAACTCTGGGTACAGAGATCAGAGGCTTATCAAAGAGGCATCCATTTCAAAGACAAGCAGCAGCTTTGACTTCATTCCTTCAATGCTTAAAATTCCTGAAAAAGCAGATGAGCACACCACAAAACAGGTCTGAAGGAAATCTCTCTATCGGCTGTAAACCTATTTCAGTATTAATTTTTTAAGGATCTATTTTGGTCTCAAGTAAAATGAGTGTGTTTAGCAGAGATAATCCTCTCAACAGGTGAGCTTAATATATGCCTTTTCCTGTGACTGACTGAAAGAACATTTTAAACTTATTGCTTTTTCAAGCATTAATTGAAGAACTACTTCAACCAGTTAGATGATTTTGTTTAAATCTTTTTTTAGACTAATAACGTCTTCCCTTTCCTAACAAAGCAGCACTTCATTTCTTTAATGCTGCCCTCATTTTACCTGCATGGATGAACCAAGGGCGCTGTGGGCAGCAACACGTGCACTTTGCAATAAGGGTATAAAGGTGTATCACACACTGGAGAGCTGCTTTCCACACCCAACTCGTGCTTTTAAGCTGAGTTTCAGCATTCACATGAGTGATAATATGACTGAGCAGAATGGAAGTGAACCTGGTGATCTTCTTCCTTCTGATCTCACACACACACTGCCCATCACTGAGACCACTGCCCAGTCCCTGGAACCAAGTGCCTGGCTGAGTTTTGCCAGAAAGCAAGAGGGGATTGCTGCAAAGTGATTTGGGAATCTGACCCCAGTTCCTCCAGCTGAGCACTGCCCAGCCCAGGGCAGCCTGAAAAGCTTGTGCAGGGAGCAGTGGACAGCTTCCCACAGCCAATGGATGGTTTCCCAAAAAGCAGTGGATATATTTTCAATGGACAGAGCTTCCCAAGGAACAAGGGGTGACCTTTCCAGACAGTCCAGTATCCAGGCACTGGAGGCAGGATAACCTGGCTCCTGCCCAGGCAGGCCAGCTGAGTGCAGCCCCAAACCCACCTCTGGCTTCTTGTTTCCACTGAGTGCTGCCGATTGACCCATCCCAGTCCTTCAGCACCTCATCAGCAGGATGTGGAGGCAAAGGGGACGATCAGCAATTTGTCTGATTAAGGCCTGGGAGATGTGGCACTGGGAACTCAGTCCCAGCCAGCCTGAAAGGAGCCGCCCGCTGCTGCCAGCCAAGCAAGGCATGAAAGCTGCCTTTGAAAGCCATGGCCATACCTCAGCACAGCTCCACGGCAGGTGTGGACATGCCCCAAAGTGCACACAAAGTGCTGAAGAGTTGGGCTCAAATGGCTTCTGACGAACAGGACTCAGGAGTTTGAACACTTTGGGGCGTTTTTGAGAGCGCTCCCAGCGCCCTCTCGCAGCGGATGAAAGGTTTGGATTAAAACCAGCTTTGAACCTGCAGGATGTTTGCAGAATGTTTTCCTCAGAGCAGCTCATCTATCAGCATGCAGCCCAGCAACACAAGTTTCTTTTGCAGTATTTTATTAAAAGGTCCTTGGTGCCCACACACACACACACACAAACATTGACAAACCTGACATATTCTTCAAAATACTTTAAAATACTGGGTTTTTACCCAGTAGGAAACAAAGCACATAGAAAACCACAGCAGAAGCTTTTTGTGAGATGTGATGGTGCTGTATCTACCACCCAATTCCATGAACCACTCTGCTTTCATTTATGAACCGAGCATTTTTCATTGCTTTCTTCATTTCAGAGAACCACACAAAAAACATTTTAGGGCAGAAGTGTCTCAAGTTTGGGTCCTTTAACAGCTGTAATCTTAATAATTAATAATAATAGCATCATGGGATGGGTTGGGACATTAAAGCTCATCCAGTTCCACAGGGACAGAGACACCTTCCACTATCTAGGTTGCTCCAACCCATCCAACCTGGCCTTGGACACTTCCAGGGATGGGGAACCACAACCCCAGAGTCCCTGGGTGACAAGAATGAATAAAGCTGTCCCAGGGGCAGTCCTGTGCCAGGGTGTCCCCAGGAGCAGCACAGAGCTCACTGCCAACTCCTCACCCCTCCTGCTCAACACCGGCCTAGTGCTGCTGCTTCTGAAGAAAAACTTCCTTTTTAAAAAGTCACTGGATGTTCAATAGATAAATAACCACCTCTGCACTTAAAAAGTGCAGAACTATGGCCATAAATAAGCATTAGTGCTTCAAAAATTGTGAAACCACAGCTTTATGGTTTTAAACAGAGACAAGGTGGAATCCTGAATGGTGGCAATGTATTTCAGATGAAAGCTTTCAAGGAGATGAGGAATAGTTACAGGAGCTGGAACCTGAGTAACTACAGTTGCATTAAATTATTCCATCTGCAAGTCCATTAAAAATTGTTAATGGCTTTGTATGGCTTTTATATTTATTGGGTGGGTTTATTCCTATGTGAGTCATACATATTTATTACCACAGGCCAGATAATGGTTATTAATAAAACTTCTTTTATTTGCATACTGTCTTGATGCTGCCCTAAATATTTACAGCTGGTCTATAAAATATAAAGAATCCTCAAAAATTCTAAATAGCACCAGGGATGCGCCACAACTTTGCCTTTTGTACTTTTTTTGTGTGTGTGTTTTTCTTTTTCAAAACTGGAAAAAACCCCTCAGCCTGGTAAATCCATTTCTTTTTCTCAAGTCAAAAAAGCACTAATTCTTTCAAAGCTTTAAAGCACTATTTGTGTGGAGGAAGTGAGAGGAGATCCAAAGTTAAAGCAGGCTGGTTTTTTATAATTAAGAAAATACATATATTTCTACACATAATTATGAACTGTAACAAAAGCTCAGTATTAAAATAGGTCCACTGAATCCCTGGAATTTTGCCTGCCAACTAAAACACCTACTATGAATTTAGTAATGGGTTATGCAAACATAAATTACAAGGCCAGACGTTTTAAAAGGAAAAAAAAGTGATTTATTGTCACACTGGAGACACGGCAGGATAGAAGCACAATTTCATTTTTCCATATATTCATCAACACTGCAGATGTGTTAATGCAAAAAGAATTCCAAAATAAAAATTACTCTCAACTGCTCTAATTCTCATCTGTCATTTAATTTACGTTAAAATTGTTACCAGGAAGCTTTTTTTTTTTGTTTTAAGCAAGCAAAACACACTCAAAATTCCTGGAAGAAAATAGGCTTTAAGAGCATTTTACAGACATTTCTTACTTTAAAAATCAACTTCATCCAAAACTGACAACAACTGCAGAAACTTAGGGCATTTGGGAGGGTGTTTAATAGAAAAGCTTCAAACTATCATTTGTACTTTGGGGATTTGGTTTGTGAGTATTTTTACTCCCCATATTAATAGCTTCTGGTTTTCTTTCAAGCAGATCCAACTATTCACTTATCCACTGTCAGAGCAACAAGAATCTCTCGTAACTGGCAACTCCTGTTAAAAGAGTTATTTGTGACAATATTGTGATTTTAATGAGAACAACATGTTCCTTTAATTACACCTGAGTCACTTTGAGGTGGTGCAGATGAGTAGAGGCTTACAGACCAAAAAAAAAAAAAAAGAAAAATACTAATTGAAGATGTTTAACTATTTCTTCACTTGGTAAATACACATAGGAAGGAAGAGTAGGGATATTGGTGCCTGTTATTTTTATAACTATTGAAAATAAGTCAAACTATTTTTATAACTCTTGAAAATAAGTCAAACTTACTGACTTATTATTGTTCAGAGGAAATTTAGGAACAGAACTTCAGAGTCGCTTTGTGAGTGATCTCCATACAAATTCCAAGTTTTATACTTAGCTTACCATAAAATAGAAAGTAAGAATGGCTGGTAATTGTTGGTACCAGAGTGAGAAAAATCTCAGTTATTTCAGCTAAAAAAATGACAATATTTTCCCTTAAAAGCCAGTCAATGATACATCAATAAATCACGTTATATCTTAATGCACACTACATAAAGCCCAACCATCCTGCAGGAGGAAGGATGACAAATGCTCTGTCAGACTCAGTTTTTTTTCCTGGAGTTGTGACCTTGAAAAGGTTCTCCTCTTTCAGCCCTCACCCCCAAGCCTCCCCTGCTCTGGCCACTTTCCAACTGGGTCAGCCCTGCAAGGTTCAAGCCCAGGCAAGAACAAGCAGGGAAAAACAAACTGTTTGCTTTGCCTTCTTTCAGTGACAGCAGAACCTCACTGCAGCATCAAAGGCTTAACAAGAGAGATTAACTTGTAAATATTTGCTTACAAGTGTGTCCCTTTGTAAACCACAGTAATACCCCAAATATCCCCTTTTCTCCTTTTCTGCAATGGAAAATGCTGCACCCTTGGCATTACTGAAATCCAGGACCTGCCGCCAAGGCTGGGAGAAGAAAAGTGAATTTTTCAGCTCTCAAGAATGCTCAACCAGGAAAATGCTCAAAAGAAACAAATCTACATTATTTACAGTAAGTGACTTCAGAGGAATTAATTTGTTCAACTACTCTAATGAGTTTGGTTGCATTTGGTTGTCCCCCTCTTGAGTATTTTTGGTGCTCTTGAATAAAGTAATTGCCTATATATTTTCAGATTTACAAAAATACTTTTGAGGTAAATGTGTTGTAGAAAATTGATTTAATGGTATCTTGAAAGCATAAGGAGAGAGAAACACTAACTCAAGGTGGCCTAGGTCATGTGGTTTCAGAAAAATGCCTTAAATTAAACTTCTCTGCCTAAAAACACAACACAGTCATGACTTCTGCAGGTCAGGGGAACTGCTTTTGGGTTTCAGATCTTTCCAAATGGTGTTTGAAAATCATGAACTATGAAATCCTACATAGCAATAATCCCTAAAATATGGCCTCATTTGCTAAAAGGACTTTGTCAAGCCTTGTTATTCCCAAATATATTCCCAAATTGCACAGAATTTGTTGCCACCCTGCCCAGGGAACAGCACAAGTTAAGACAATAAAGACAATTATTTTAAAAAATAAATTAATGAAGTTTACTGAGTATGGTAGGAATGGTCAATGGAGGTCAGTTTTAGAAGAATCCTGAATTATAATTGTTTTAGTGTCCTCTCACTTCCAATAAAAAGGAAGCAAGAGATCATAATATAGAAATAGATGTTAGAAACACTGATGTGAAACAGTGTGTGATGGTTTTCTGTGAACAAAGAGATTATGCTAAAGTGAAATATGTATTAAATAATCTATCCAGGATAAGGCTAGACCTGATTTAACCCCTCTGACTCCACAAGACTGTGTTTAGATCACATTTAAAGATATAGAGATAGACTTTATTACTTTTCTGGAGAAGTCACACAATAATAATAATAATAATATACTTCTCCATTTAGCTTTTGAAATACCAAGCCCACGTAGTACAAATTATCATAAAAAATAATTTACCTGGCAAACAAAGCTCTTAAGAATAAAAACATGGGAAGGAAGGACATGGGACCTAAATATTATCCTAAGGGAGAGGTATTCATCAAAGGGGGAAAAAAGACAGAACTGGGAGGGAAAGGGGAAAAAAATAATAAAAAGGAAAAAAGAGAGGAAAAAGAGGAGGAAAGTGGGAAAAGGAAAAAGGAGGGGGGAAGGAGAAAAGAAAACAATAACAGGAGTGGAACAACCCAGCTGTAGATGGCAGCAAATCAATATTCACCCCTCTGTACACAGACACTGAGAACATCAATTATCCTCAGACAGAATGTGTGTTTTCAGTAGATTTTGTTATCATTTCCACTTTGTCACACAGACTAGACCAAAGTTGACTGTGCAAAGTCTCTGGAAATCAACATTACCCACAGTTCTGAAGATCCTGCTCTCATTTCAAGAGCTAATTCAAGCAGCAGAATTATTTAATTTTTTTTTTACCCTTAATTATATTATATTTTGCTGTAGAGACTGGCTATTTCAATAGAATATTCCAGAAACACTGGAGACAAAGAATTTGAGAATTTTGCAGTTTGTAAAACTGAGCCCTACCATAATAACTGTCTTAATTTCCTTTAGTTCCTTATGACTTACAATTATCATGATTTTTTAAAAAAGCTTGTGGATCTTAAAGATATGCATCACCCTGACACACAACATGAAGAATAAAACCATTACTTGTGTAACAGAAGATTTTGCAGGCATCTTTCTTTCTCTTTGGGGCACTGCAGACTGTGATGGAGCAGGACGGGGATGGTTTGGGTGACACTGATGGAAAACAGCTTTGATGTAGGCAGGTAAATGTCATTTATTTGAGATGAACCAAGGGCTCAGGTCAGCAGGCTGCCCCCTCCACCCAGTCAGTGTTCAGGTATTATTTTGTTTCCTAGAACTTTCCCATATTCCATTTTCCAGAGCATCTTTGTTTGAGAATTTATGTTTCTGTGCTTAGAGGTTCTCCCACATCTCTCCCTAACTCTGCCCACTGAACCTTTTATCTGCTTTACAGGATTCAGGTGGGAATTTGGGCATTTCAAGGTAATCTTGACTTTCTCAACCTCACCAGATGAGTTCATTTACAACCCAGAAACTGCAAAGGGCAAAACCAGCGAGGAATCACCCATCCAATTTATTATTTTACATCAGGATAAAAACCAGGGCCCACATCAACAGGGCAAAACTCCTGTCTCTAATTCTGGCCTTTATGCAGGCACCTCACATCTGCCTCATTTTGCAGAGCTCATGATCTCCCATTACAAAATTAGCTGCTTATTTCATTTCCCAAGAGCAGCTGACCCAGTCCCCCAGGCTGAGCTTTTGTCTTGTGCCCAGTTTAATGACCCCTGGCTCAGGTGAGCCTGGTAATAACCCCCAGCTCAATATTACCTGGCTTACCTGGCCAAATCCTAGAGAAAAGCAATGAAGAATTACAGGTTAAACAGGCTTAAAAGTGAAAGTATTAGATAAGCTAGTCAATGTTTAAAACAGAACTAGGTAAACAGAAAGTGGTTACTGAACTAAGAATCTGGGTAAAAATACAAGCAAGGTTATCAACATTAGGAACTCTCTACACTTCATGCCAAAAAATATTAACCTGTGCACCTGGAATTATTTAGAGACTAAAAAACCCCAATTCTCAAAGATGGTAATTCAAACATTCTGTTATTCACACCAGAATTGACATATGAGGACAGGATTAAGTAAAACAAGAATTTGACAGAGGCTAAAATACCCCAGAAATACCACAGTTGGTCACAACAGTTCAGGATTTGTCACTGTAAGAAAATAATCATCTGATGCAGGCTGGCAATTCACATGATATATTTTGAGATGTCTTCCAAGTAACAGTCATGTAAAATTGATGTTTCAAGTAATCTCCTGACCAGTCTCAGCCTTCCACAGTAGCTGTTCAGGGGGAAACAAATTGAGACTGAAAATACTCCAAAACATCTTTGAGCAGCAGGTCTGACATGACCTCCTAAAAGGTGTGAGTAGGCAAAGAGTATTTTTTGCAATAACAGGTTAAGAGCCCTTTCTGAAAGTTTCTGCACAACCACTGCTGAATTTTCTGTTCACATAAAGTTCCCAAACATGAGATCCTTCTTCCCAGAGTCATCTCCCAGTATGCCAAGACAGAAATAGTATTTTAACATTTTTAAATACCAAAAGCCCTAGGGACATTCCTCCAAACATGAAAACATTGTATTGCTTTTGCAGCAATTTGATAATTTGCAAAGAGGGCAGAAATGACCCAAAAAGATCTGTCACAACTTTTAAAGCAAAAAAGAAACAGAAGTATCCTCATCAGGAATTTTTGGAATCCTGTTCCTGATAACTTTCAAGGGGATATTATGGAAAGTCTAGAGGCAGCAATGAATAGGAAAGTCAAGGCAATCCACACTTGTCTCCTGATTTGTGGTGGGACTGGCAAGGGCAGAGGAAAAGAGATGCTGGCACAGCCTAAGCCAGGGCTGCACTGACAGGGATGCAGGCAGGGTCAAACACAAAATGGAAAGTACAATTCCGAAACAGATTGTTACATTTAACAATTCCATCTTTGTGGCTTTGTTTCTTCTTTTAATGCCAAGAAAGTTGTTACTTCATCGTGGAAATTGAAATTGAGCTGTACACTGGGTGATTTATCTGTCTGAAGAACATTCTGCATCCAGGCTGGTTTTCTCCCACAGAACTCTTTTGTTATGAAAAAGAGCACATTGGGTGTTTTAGGAACTTAAATGTATCAGTTTGGAGATGCCAGTGTCCCCCTGTGCATTCCCTGTCCACCTCAAGGATGTTTCCCATCCTGGGGAGGTTTCCAGACAAAGCTGCAGCTACTGATCCCTCCTCCTGATTTCCAACTGCCTCCCAAACTGCTGAAGTTTTGAGAAATATTCACAGAGCTCCCTGCTCTTTGGGAGTGCAAAAAAACAACTGAAGGTGAACAGACACTGCACAAGCTGTAAGTTTTGTGTGAGGAGGAAATCCATTGCAGCTTTCCAGTTGGACACCCCCACCCACCACAGCAAATCCCTTGGACAGGACAGACCTTCCACACCTGAGCTCTCTCCACACCCCTGGGGACAAAAACTACATCTCAGGTTGGCTACAGCTGCCTATTCCTACAGTTCAGATACTTCCTTCTAATTCTTTGATCCCATTCTCATTCTTAGTCAGAGGAAGTAGAAGTTGCTCTTCAGAAACAAAGCTACAGAAGAGCACCATGGCAGAGAAGGCAGACAAAGAAAGAACCTAAACAATTCATGCAAGATTCTAAAGGAATGTGGTTTCATAGGGGTCCCAGAACAAAAGATGAGGATGTAGAACCTAGCAGAGATCCCAATTTCCTCAAACACTGGGGAAATTCAGAGTGTTGTTTCTGAATAACTAAAACTCATGTATTCTGGCAGAGAATAGAGGCTACAAAATTGTATTTTGTAAAATAATATTTAAAACCTTCCCATCTAATGACTTAACTTCTGTGTCCTCCTCACTGGAAAGGACTAATATCATTATATTATATATATAACTTATATATATAACTAATATAATTTCCCACTATATCTCAAAGTAATTACAAGAGTATCTGTTTGCCTCTACATTCCTCTCCCACTGAGTTACCAAGGTGCTCTGACAATGCACTTTAAAACTGTAGGGTCTTGGGGGTTTTTGTCTGTTGCTCGCCTTCTGCTCCACAGAAATAAAACTGGCTTAGAGAAATCCTCCTGAAACCTGTAACATTCCATCAGATGGCAACTGGCAGCTGCAGTGAAGAATTTGTCATTTTACTTGTAGGAAAAAAAGGAAGGCAGCAAGAAACAAGTTAAGTTTGGTAGGATGAACTTAATCTTCCAGCAAACAATTGAAAATGTGGCCCCAGAATTCCATGTATTTTCTAGATTCTGTACAATTTCCTATACTCTCCTTCCTCCTTCTGTCCCCAATAGTTTGAAAAGGGAATCAACTCACCCTCTCACAGCTCCTGAACTCACTCTTCAGATTCTTTTACTCCTTTTAAGAAGTCCTGCTCCTTCCAAGCTGCACTCCCCAATTTCTCTCTTCTTCAAAGAGAACTGATTTCTGCCCCACAAAGCCTCCTCAGGGCAGCAGATAAACAACACTGCTCTTCCCCAGGAGCCCCTCCTGCTCCCCCTTGTCTGGGTCAGCATCCCCAGGGTGCAGAGCAGCATCTGCTGCTGGAGAAGCAGCACTGAGGGGTAGGAGAGCTGCCTGCTGCTCCCCTCCCAGGAAGAGCCTTGGAAGGAGTTGGTGCTGGCATATCAGTTATCTGGAACTGGCTTTGAAATGCCACAACATTCCTGGATGAACAGATTGCTGGCAATCAGCAGGGAAAAAAATACCCAAATCCACAAAACAAACAGAGGAGCCAGCCAGCCCTGAGCACTGCTCTGCTTTCAGCAGGGAACCAAGTGAGATTATCTGTGGGTTTGAGGTGACTGCACATGAGGAGTTTAAACACTCCCAGCTTCTCACACATAATATTCACCTCTCCCAGTTTCCCCACTGGTTTTACCCCTGCAAGTTCTACCCCACACCTGTGCTCCATGCACATCCTCCCAGGGGAGCTTGGCTCAGCCCTGACCTTGTTGTGCTTCCAGTGAAATCAACAGCGAAACTTAATTTGATTTTTGATGGAAAAATGAGCATCTTTGAAGTTATGCCCTTGATATAGATTTATTTAGGCAGCGAAATGTCACTTTCTTCATCCAAGTGCTCCGAGGGTTTGGATTGGTGAAGAATTTTTTTTTGCAATTCTCCAGGTTTTATATTATTATATAATTTAGAGCAAGCCTGTTTGAAGGCCAGTGTCAGTGCTTCCTCTAAAAACATCAATCCACATTTCAGTATTTACAGAATGCAAAAGCTCCCTGATGAGGAAAACATCAGAGATAAGCAGGTATAGATAAGGACCTGGCAATACATACAAGAAAATTACAGAAATAAACCATTAAGAAAAAAATCATCACTTCCACGTGCCTAAGACCACCTACTACAGTAACAGACTGGGATAGCTTTTCTCTTACCTCTGGAGTGTTTTTCTTGAACTCACGACTTTGCTCAATAAGTTTTTTCCTGGACTGCTCACTTTCATCTTGCCGGTTCGCCAATATTGTTGCTGTGGTATCGAGCTCCCTCTGTTAAGAAACATAAACAAAATAAACAAAACAAAACAACCAAACAAACAAACAACAAAACCCCAAAAAGAGTAACAACAAGGGGAAAAAACTCAGTCAGAGCTCTGCTCATCACAAAAATAAAAAAAATCCCGAAACCCCTCATACATACATCACATTATTGGGAATATAGAGATGGAAGGGCCAGGGAGCAGCACAGAACAAGCACCAGGCTTCCAGAGATCTGGCCTCCTGAATAACAGCAAATGAAGGGCTGCAGCCTTTTGGATTCCATCTTGCAACCAAAACATCACCATTTTCCTCAAAACTATTCACGGCTCCACCTCAGCATGACACAGGACAGGAGCAATGGCACACAATACACACCTCCTAATAAATTCCCACGTCCAGTAAAGATTACAGATCTTGGACATATTCAAACCAGGTTTATTTTCACCCGCCTGCTTTTTAAAGATACTGGTTTTCCTCGTTTTGAGTTATCCTATTATAAACATTTATTAATTCAAATATTGGTTAACCTTATACTTGAATCTGGACTGGTTACACCTCAATCACTCTTAATTGCCTATGACATGCTGTATATAATTCCATACTGCCACTGCAGTGCCCTTTTCTATTTAGGTCTTGCCTTATTCGAATACAAAATTATCTTTTTGGAATATATTCCTCCAAGGTTATTAGCAGGTATATCCATTTCTTCTCCAAAACATATCTTTTTTAAGCACCTGATGAATGCCAGAGTATCTTCCAACAGTTTCTACTGAGCTGAAGCACAGTTCCAACTGTTTTCCAGCTTTTTCCAAGTGTTTTATCCCCATCCCAATTTCTCCACTCAGTGCTGTGCCTCCAAATGTCACCATAATAGATTGAACGGGTCACTTATCAGTGCATAAACCAACAATACTCAATCTTTTGTGTCACTCTGTGCCTCTTCTGCAGTATTTCCACATAATATGAAAAAAATAAAGGCAAACCTCTCCATTCAGCTACAGACCAGAAATTTGCCACGCTTCTGGAATTTGTTAATAATTTGTCAACCACCTGTAAGGGACCAAAAGCACAAGGCTGGGACTCCTGTCAGGTCTAATACCAGACCCCAAATAGGTGGTCAAGTTGCTGACTTGTTACTAGATAGAAATGCAACTGTCTAAATACTCTGAAAAAGCCTAATACCTAATTTAGATACAGTTTTGAATGGGTAAATCCTGGATGGATGAACATGTCTCTTATGGAACTCCACAGTTTGACCTCTGGATGGAAAATAAAAAACCTTTTGAGTTCTCAACTCAAGAGGACCAATATGGTTTCCTCTTTAGGTTTATTAGCACAAAATTAAGATTTTTAAATAAAGATATGAACCATAGTTATCCTAATCCTTGGAAACCAGCTCAAGATGACAAATGGATTTGAAGCCAAGCAGCATGCTGGAACCAGTGACCTAAATATTGTCCCTGAAATGCTTAAAAATCCTTCTATATCTGACTTTGGGTAAAGAAACAGGGCAATATGTCCACCAGATCTTGGTTTGGAATTCTGTAACATATGTGAAATCTATTGCAGAAAAGTGGGAAATACTTAACAGTTGGATAAACCACATTTGAAATTCATCCCAGCTAAGTTTATGCAAGAAAAAAGAGCAACAGAAACCAATGTGGTTAAGCAGAACTATAAAGAGCAATATAACGGCTAAGCAGAAGGCTTTTAAAAAATATAAACAATCTGGTACGGCCAGAAACTTGGAAAACTATATTTAAAAAGGAAGCACACATTTAGAGCCAAGCAAAGAAAACACAAATCATGAAGTAAGAGGGAATTTCAGTGGAGGAAAGAACCAAGTGCTTTGGTTTCCAATATCAATCCCTAGCAAGGAACCTGACCAATGGAAAAGCAAGGCTTTTAAAGACCTGTGCTTCCAAGTTTAGAGACAAGAAAGAAAAAGAACTGATTAAAAAAAAAAATAAATTCCATATTTTGTGCTGCCATGAAGAGTCAGGCAGCAAATGACAAAGGACTTTCTCAGCTCACTGATTGATACTGGTGCCACGGCACACTTACACCAGGCTCCTTCCCATCACTTTCTGAATTCCTTCTGGGACAGGTGTGATCATTCCTCCCCAGAAACATTTCCTCCTGTGACATATCAGGCACAGACAAGTTGCCAGGAGAAGTGCCAGCACAGCAGTGCACGGAGCTGCCTGACTCTGGGGGCTGCAGCTCCAGACCTGGCACTGATGAGCAGCTGAGATGCAATTCCAGCTGAGGAGCAGCAGGTACCTAACCCCATGATCTGTTACAAATAAGGTATTAAATCTTCAAGCCATGTCACAGTTAATAAGACCCAAATCAAAACTATTTGGAAAATTGCAATCTTTTCTTCCTCACTTGATCTGAGCAGTGCACAATGCAAGTTTCATTTATTTAGACCTAATAATATATACAGCATTACAACCAACAAGGACTAATGGCAGATTTTTCATACTTTTGTGATTTAATCTTACGAGATAGCCCAATCTTAAAAAAAAATTTAATGTGGCCAATGCATTATTTCTGCAAGCAAGCTGCACAATGCAAGTTTCATTTATTTAGACCTAATAATATATACAGCATTACAACCAACAAGGACTAATGGCAGATTTTTCATACTTTTGTGATTTAATCTTATGAGATAGCCCAATCTTAAAAAAAAAAAATTTAATGTGGCTAATGCATTATTTCTGCAAGCAAGATCATTTTAAGGAGCAAATAGTAGTAACATCAGAATTTCAAACCTGAGTACATTGTAACACTCAGACATAAACACTTCCCCAAGCCTTGCAATCACTCTCTTAAGTAGATAACAAGTAAAAAGAGACATAATTCTGCACAGAGACTCAAAAATAGGAGCCCACGTCTCCGTATCATCCTTCATCCTTCCCTTTGAAATCAAAAGGGCTCCAATGAAAAGCAAACAAAAACCAGGGCTCAAAGGTGTGGCAGCGGTGACCTGGCTGTGGAAGGGATTCAAAGCCTGGAAGCTTCAGTTCCACTGATTCAACACTGGCTAATGAACTTTGTGGCCCAGAGAGCCACCTGCAGAAAGGGAGCCACTGCTTGGAGCACATCTTGAGAGAACAAGCAAGACCATTATCCCTGCCCCTGCCCCAAAGTCCCATCGATTTAGGGCAGGCACAGTTCAGAGATAACTAAAGAACTCTCTCCAGGGTTTCCACTTTGACCCATTTCAACAAATTTACTGGGGGTGGGAGGGAGGCAGTGGGAGGAGAGGAGACAAGAAAGTCTTATGCTCCTAAGTGTGGGAGTCATTAGAAACAGTCCCCAGAAAACAAACATTAAAGGCTTTCTTTCAGGCAGTACAGAAATAAAAAAATCTAAAACTAGGAGGGTCAATCCACTATGCAGTGTAACAACAATCACCTTGGAGTGAATTTATGTCCTCTTAACTCAGGTACTTCCAGGCCCTGTTGGACTCCCTGCCCATCCTGCCTCTGTCACCTCAAGGTGATGTGGCTGCACGGGACCCACCAGAGCAGAGGGAGCCTGCTGGAAACACCTCATCCTTCCCTCCCTACCTTCTGCCCTGGACCAGCCCCCGTGCAGGGCCAGCTGTGCCCATGAGGAGTGGCACCATTGCAGCAGGGAGCTGGGAATGCCCAGCTGGAGTCAGGGGGCTGTGGAATCCCCCTTTGGGCACCAGCCTGCAATTAGCTTGACCCCAAGTAATTATGAAACTGCAGGCTCACTGCAGGCGAGTTTCAAGGTTGTTTTCCTTTATTGCTGACACATCTTTGCCTACCAGATGCATTCTTTGATAATCACCCAGCAGCAGGCCTGCACCACTGACCAGTTAAACACAACAAGGCCTTTCCTTTCCATAATAAGAAGATTCAAGTCAGCTCTTCCATGCCTGAGACCTGTGGCTGCTCTCAAAGTTGAGTCCTAAAAATTACTCACTTAGGAAAACAATTTTGGAAAGAAATTGAACTTGCTTGGCTATTTATGAAGTTTCTGTTCCCTCACTCACTTCTAACAGTTACTGGCCACTGCTCTGCCATGGGCATTTCACAACCAAAGAAACCACCACACTTCAGCATCCCAACTCCCCCAAAAGCTGCTCCAACAACCAGGACTAGTCCTCAGTCTCTGCTTTGAACCAGAAGTCCCATGGCCCACATGGAAGAAGTTACAAAAACCTGTAATAACCATCTCAAAGCACTGTGACATAACTGTATCTCAAATTTTTGTCATTCTCCCATATTTAAATGTTTAATCCTTGCTGCATTTACCACAAAGCTCCTACAGTGGAGCAAGAAGCACATATCAGAACTTTAAGACAAACTAATTATTGCCTGGTAGGCTTCCAGACATGGGTGTAAAGCCTAAGCTGTGCCTTTGAAAGCCTTAAGCATGGCTGCAGAGATTAACAGGACACCAGGAAGAATTTTTTGCATAGAAAAGGTGGTCAAGCCTTGGAACGGGCTGTCCAGGGAGGTGGTGGAGTCCCCACCCCTGGAAAGGTTCAAGAAACAACTGGATGTAGCACTCAGTACTCTGGATTAGTTGTCAAGGTAGAGATCAGTCATAAATTGGATTTGATGATCTCAGAGGTCTTTTCCAACCTTAATGATTCTGGGATTCACTATAAACTCATTTTACTTATTACAAGAACCAACACAAACCACAACTTCATGTAGGGTAGGAATTTTCTACCAGTAAATGTAGCATTAACCACTTTCCCTGAAATCTTGTTTCTGTACACTTAAGGTATTTCCCTTTATCACCAGTTCAATCAGTTCCCCAGTCTACTGATAATCTGCTACTGAAAGGAATTTTCAGAAGTTTCATTTCTGTTTTCATCCTCTCACAGGAGTGCATTTGTCAGATCTATCAAAGCCCTCAATGCAGCTTTTTGCAATTTTTAATTTCCTATTAAAGGAAAATTTCCTGGTGCCAGGATGACACCAATGTAGAAGCATCTGGCACAACTCTGCACGCTCACAACCTACTTGTCTTGGGGAAATTTTACATTTCCCTGACTGCTCCATGAGGCAATCCACCCTTCAGTCTCAAAAACCCATCATTTGCACCTATCCAGAAATCAACATACCAATTATATAAGTATTTCAAAATATTTCAGAAATTATAAACTGCTTTGCAAGCTTGATGTGTTACTCTGGAAAAACAAAGCCATGTTCACCTGATAAAGCTCTAGATTATGACTGGGGGAGAAACCACAGAGCTGACACTGGGAATTTTTATTAATGTCTGTTTTGACTGTAAAAGGCAGCCCCAGTTCTAAGCTGAAAGTGCTTAGGAAGGTAAAACATTGTAAGAATTCTGTGAGCAGAGCTTGTGTCAGCCTTGCTGTGAAGCCCCTCTAAAACAAGCAAAAGGAAAGACCAAACAGTTCTACAAGAGCACAGGAACCACAGTCACATCTTACAGTGACTGTGGACAAATAAAAAGAGCAGAATACCTGTAATTTACACTCCCAGAGGAAGGGAAAAAAAAAAGTAAAAACCCACAAGCATTAAAACACATTTCTTAGGAAGCATTTTGCCACTTGGCAAACTGATGCAAGTACGTTTCACACGCAGAATTAGTTAGAAAATTTCAATAAACACATTTTATTCCGCATACTGAAGTAATTTGACTCCAAGTAAGTTTTTAAGCAAGCTTTAACTGGAACAAATTTAGGGCTCTACGCAATGCTTTTGGGACAGGGAGTCTACGTGTGTGGTGGCCACTGCACAGAACAAAGAGAGCAAGAACAGAGGTGGCAATGGAGCCATCAATAAAATTATCTTAATTAGCAGGCTACTAAAAAAAGAGGAAAAAAAAAGGAAAAAGTAATAAGAAAGGGTGTTGTGGCTTTGTCTGCTCACAACAAGAACAGCCAGTGCCACAAATGTAGGCAGAGCCTATCAAACTATCTTGCAAGAGGGGAAAGGTAGCACTGGCTTTTCAAAAGGAGCTGCAATCAGCAGAAAAAAGCCACACAGATATTGATGCCAGCAACAAATGCACTGCAAGGAGAAAAGCTTGGCAGTGCCAGAGCCGAGATTATTATTCCTGTCTTTTCTTCTGCACCTTGAATTCAAAACTTTTTAGAAAATGCAAAGAACTGGAGACTATCCAATGCCAAAGGTCTGTACTGAACAAACCTTTTTTTCCTCACTCAAGAAAATAATGAAATGTTGCCCATTTGTTTCAAAAGGTAGTTTTTCTTCTTGCAGCATTATTTACTCCCTTTCCATCCTCCTCAAACCCAGGTGCAGAATGACTGCACAAGTCCCAGGCCCGAGGGTCTCCAGTGGCACCACATGGGTGATGTGCTCTGCCTTCTCTCCAGAAATAAAGCTCAGGCTTCATTCACAGCACCCTGAACCTTCACCCCAAAGCTTCTCTCCTCCTCCTTTTGCCCAGTTTCTACCCCAGACCATCACTAATCCCTTTGCTCCCAACCAGGTCACTCTCACCTCAGCCCTACAGCAGCACCATTCACCTTGAGCACTGGCTGAGCTAAAACCCACCTGCAGGGTGGATTTTCCCAGAGGCAGCAGCACTCCCTGCCCCTTTCCCAGCCTTCTCCCAAGCTGCTCTCCCCCAGAAACTCCACAGTGTGAAACCACCAGCTTCCACCACCTCACCCAAAGAGCTGCAGTTGGGGCTCGACACCCGGCAGAGAATCTGTCAGCAAAGCCACTCCACCAGCTCCTTAACACTCTGCTCCACTTTGCATTGCAGTTCATCACACTTTGGAAGGACATAAATTTCCTAAAAAGTGAGTGTTTGCTGGGGAGAGGGCTCCCTTGGTTTTGCAAGCACAGCACATCCCCAGCCAGCCACGGCTCCCGTCCCGCCGGGGAGCTGCCTACAGCTTCACCCACTTCCCACACCACCATTTCACACTCTTCCACTTAAAAAACAAAAGTTCAGAGTGGTTGCTTCAATACCCACAACAGAAAAAGCCAAAAAGTAATGAGTTAATTTAAGTGTTGCTGCAGTGAGGCCTCCCAGAAGGGAGGATTTCAGATGGATATAGCAAGGGGACAGTGGGAAGTGGTGAGGGCTGCTCCAGCTTGGAGCAATCTGCTCACCCACCATGCACTGGCTGTGGTGTAAAATCACAATACAACCCTGTGAACACCTGCTCAACTGCCCTGTGCTGGCTTTCTACAGCTAAAATTAAGTTCATCATGTACATGCTGGTTAATCGCTGTGAAAGAAACAAACAAAAAAAAAGCCTTAGCTTAATATTTGTGACTTTGAGGGCAGCTACGGGGTGGTGGGGATTCAAACTGCATCTTCTTCTGCCAAATGAAATGGGACCCACCAGAGCAGAGGGAGCCTGCTGGAAACACCTCATCCTTCCCTCCCTACCTTCTGCCCTGGACCAGCCCCCGTGCAGGGCCAGCTGTGCCCATGAGGAGTGGCACCATTGCAGCAGGGAGCTGGGAATGCCCAGCTGGAGTCAGGGGGCTGTGGAATCCCCCTTTGGGCACCAGCCTGCAATTAGCTTGACCCCAAGTAATTATGAAACTGCAGGCTCACTGCAGGCGAGTTTCAAGGTTGTTTTCCTTTATTGCTGACACATCTTTGCCTACCAGATGCATTCTTTGATAATCACCCAGCAGCAGGCCTGCGCCACTGACCAGTTAAACACAACAAGGCCTCTCCTTTCCATAATAAGAAGATTCAAGTCAGCTCTTCCATGCCTGAGACCTGTGGCTGCTCTCAAAGTTGAGTCCTAAAAATTACTCACTTAGGAAAACAATTTTGGAAAGAAATTGAACTTGCTTGGCTATTTATGAAGTTTCTGTTCCCTCACTCACTTCTAACAGTTACTGGCCACTGCTCTGCCATGGGCATTTCACAACCAAAGAAACCACCACACTTCAGCATCCCAACTCCCCCAAAAGCTGCTCCAACAACCAGGACTAGTCCTCAGTCTCTGCTTTGAACCAGAAGTCCCATGGCCCACATGGAAGAAGTTACAAAAACCTGTAATAACCATCTCAAAGCACTGTGACATAACTGTATCTCAAATTTTTGTCATTCTCCCATATTTAAATGTTTAATCCTTGCTGCATTTACCACAAAGCTCCTACAGTGGAGCAAGAAGCACATATCAGAACTTTAAGACAAACTGATTATTGCCTGGTAGGCTTCCAGACATGGGTGTAAAGCCTAAGCTGTGCCTTTGAAAGCCTTAAGCATGGCTGCAGAGATTAACAGGACACCAGGAAGAATTTTTTGCATAGAAAAGGTGGTCAAGCCTTGGAACGGGCTGCCCAGGGAGGTGGTGGAGTCCCCACCCCTGGAAAGGTTCAAGAAACAACTGGATGTAGCACTCAGTACTCTGGATTAGTTGTCAAGGTAGAGATCAGTCATAAATTGGATTTGATGATCTCAGAGGTCTTTTCCAACCTTAATGATTCTGGGATTCACTATAAACTCATTTTACTTATTACAAGAACCAACACAAACCACAACTTCATGTAGGGTAGGAATTTTCTACCAGTAAATGTAGCATTAACCACTTTCCCTGAAATCTTGTTTCTGTATACTTAAGGTATTTCCCTTTATCACCAGTTCAATCAGTTCCCCAGTCTACTGATAATCTGCTACTGAAAGGAATTTTCAGAAGTTTCATTTCTGTTTTCATCCTCTCACAGGAGTGCATTTGTCAGATCTATCAAAGCCCTCAATGCAGCTTTTTGCAATTTTTAATTTCCTATTAAAGGAAAATTTCCTGGTGCCAGGATGACACCAATGTAGAAGCATCTGGCACAACTCTGCACGCTCACAACCTACTTGTCTTGGGGAAATTTTACATTTCCCTGACTGCTCCATGAGGCAATCCACCCTTCAGTCTCAAAAACCCATCATTTGCACCTATCCAGAAATCAACATACCAATTATATAAGTATTTCAAAATATTTCAGAAATTATAAACTGCTTTGCAAGCTTGATGTGTTACTCTGGAAAAACAAAGCCATGTTCACCTGATAAAGCTCTAGATTATGACTGGGGGAGAAACCACAGAGCTGACACTGGGAATTTTTATTAATGTCTGTTTTGACTGTAAAAGGCAGCCCCAGTTCTAAGCTGAAAGTGCTTAGGAAGGTAAAACATTGTAAGAATTCTGTGAGCAGAGCTTGTGTCAGCCTTGCTGTGAAGCCCCTCTAAAACAAGCAAAAGGAAAGACCAAACAGTTCAACAAGAGCACAGGAACCACAGTCACATCTTACAACTCAACAGTGACTGCTGGACAAATAAAAAGAGCAGAATACCTGTAATTTACACTCCCAGAGGAAGGGAAAAAAAAAAGTAAAAACCCACAAGCATTAAAACACATTTCTTAGGAAGCATTTTGCCACTTGGCAAACTGATGCAAGTACGTTTCACACGCAGAATTAGTTAGAAAATTTCAATAAACACATTTTATTCCGCATACTGAAGTAATTTGACTCCAAGTAAGTTTTTAAGCAAGCTTTAACTGGAACAAATTTAGGGCTCTACGCAATGCTTTTGGGACAGGGAGTCTACGTGTGTGGTGGCCACTGCACAGAACAAAGAGAGCAAGAACAGAGGTGGCAATGGAGCCATCAATAAAATTATCTTAATTAGCAGGCTACTAAAAAAAGAGGAAAAAAAAAGGAAAAAGTAATAAGAAAGGGTGTTGTGGCTTTGTCTGCTCACAACAAGAACAGCCAGTGCCACAAATGTAGGCAGAGCCTATCAAACTATCTTGCAAGAGGGGAAAGGTAGCACTGGCTTTTCAAAAGGAGCTGCAATCAGCAGAAAAAAGCCACACAGATATTGATGCCAGCAACAAATGCACTGCAAGGAGAAAAGCTTGGCAGTGCCAGAGCCGAGATTATTATTCCTGTCTTTTCTTCTGCACCTTGAATTCAAAACTTTTTAGAAAATGCAAAGAACTGGAGACTATCCAATGCCAAAGGTCTGTACTGAACAAACCTTTTTTTCCTCACTCAAGAAAATAATGAAATGTTGCCCATTTGTTTCAAAAGGTAGTTTTTCTTCTTGCAGCATTATTTACTCCCTTTCCATCCTCCTCAAACCCAGGTGCAGAATGACTGCACAAGTCCCAGGCCCGAGGGTCTCCAGTGGCACCACATGGGTGATGTGCTCTGCCTTCTCTCCAGAAATAAAGCTCAGGCTTCATTCACAGCACCCTGAACCTTCACCCCAAAGCTTCTCTCCTCCTCCTTTTGCCCAGTTTCTACCCCAGACCATCACTAATCCCTTTGTTCCCACCAGGTCACTCTCACCTCAGCCCTACAGCAGCACCATTCACCTTGAGCACTGGCTGAGCTAAAACCCACCTGCAGGGTGGATTTTCCCAGAGGCAGCAGCACTCCCTGCCCCTTTCCCAGCCTTCTCCCAAGCTGCTCTCCCCCAGAAACTCCACAGTGTGAAACCACCAGCTTCCACCACCTCACCCAAAGAGCTGCAGTTGGGGCTCGACACCCGGCAGAGAATCTGTCAGCAAAGCCACTCCACCAGCTCCTTAACACTCTGCTCCACTTTGCATTGCAGTTCATCACACTTTGGAAGGACATAAATTTCCTAAAAAGTGAGTGTTTGCTGGGGAGAGGGCTCCCTTGGTTTTGCAAGCACAGCACATCCCCAGCCAGCCACGGCTCCCGTCCCGCCGGGGAGCTGCCTACAGCTTCACCCACTTCCCACACCACCATTTCACACTCTTCCACTTAAAAAACAAAAGTTCAGAGTGGTTGCTTCAATACCCACAACAGAAAAAGCCAAAAAGTAATGAGTTAATTTAAGTGTTGCTGCAGTGAGGCCTCCCAGAAGGGAGGATTTCAGATGGATATAGCAAGGGGACAGTGGGAAGTGGTGAGGGCTGCTCCAGCTTGGAGCAATCTGCTCACCCACCATGCACTGGCTGTGGTGTAAAATCACAATACAACCCTGTGAACACCTGCTCAACTGCCCTGTGCTGGCTTTCTACAGCTAAAATTAAGTTCATCATGTACATGCTGGTTAATCGCTGTGAAAGAAACAAACAAAAAAAAAGCCTTAGCTTAATATTTGTGACTTTGAGGGCAGCTACGGGGTGGTGGGGATTCAAACTGCATCTTCTTCTGCCAAATGAAATAAATTATGGGAAACCCAAGGAAAAACTCACTGCTGCTTGCACAGCCCTTGCCTGGGCAAGACCCAGTGCCAAGTCCATCTGCTTGGTCTCCTATCTCGCTGGGTGATCAGAGGCTGACCAAAGCACAAAGCCAGTGGCTGTGCTGACCAGAGCTCTGACCACACCACAGCAGCAATTACCCCGTGGCTGAAGTGGCACAGAGAACATAAAAACCAGCCTGGAGATGATGGGTCCCAGCAGGCCAGGCTGCCCTTCCCATCCCCTCCACTTCTGTCACAGGCAGCAGGGGCAGGAGGAATGTCCCCTGTCCCCTCCTCAGCCCTCCACACACAGAGGGAATGGAGAAGGACACTGAGGGAGAACTGACAGCTCCACCGTGTCTGTGATCCCAGCAAACTGGGAGTCAGGAGATGCACAGCACCCATAAAACACCTTCACTGTGCTCCTGATCCCAGCAGACCAGACAGAAGGTGCACAGCACCCATTAGCCACAAATGAAATTTTTGGCAGATGATTTTAAAACAAGTTTTGGCCCTTAAATTGGAAAAGAAATATCATATAAATAAAAGGCAATTAACCGATGAATAGGTACAAACTACTGAATGCAATACTCTTGCCATTTGTCTGAAGCCCAAATGCAGCAGCCCATGCTCAGGAGGAAGGGGATTATTCTGCCATTTTGTAATAACACACCTTCAGCAAATGTCTTACTTCCAAGAAAGATCAGATTCATGAGCTGCATTAAATAATTCTTTTGACCACAGATCAAAGTAAAACCTAGTCTTAAAGGAGTGGTTTAAGTATCAGAAAGTTCAACTCTGTAACTAAGCTCTGCTACATCATTTAAAGGATTGAGTTACTCTCGTTTCCAGCCTGAGCTGTGCTGGTAAATGAAGCATGACCAGGCTTTAAGCAAGACACATCCTGTAACACAGACCAGGATTTATAACTTGCTATACAGGTTGCCACCAATAAATCAATAATATATATACACACACAGGTGTGTTTCAGTGTGAGTTCTGGGAACTTGCTGTTTGAAAAAGAAAAAATAAACAAACTCAAGATTTTTTATTTTTAATCTAAATGAAATCAAACTTGTTGCTCAGCTTTTAGTCAGCTTCTCCCAACTCCTAACTAGGCTGTCTTCTAGAACAAAAATTCACAATTTTTATTTGATTAAATGTGTTATTAGTTTTAATTTTTTTAACAAGGTTAACTATTACAGACTGAGTCCATCCCAGCCACCACTCAATAATCCTTCAGTCTACAAATGCAATTTCCAATCTCCAAGCTACTTCAGCTGTTTCTTAACATTGGGATATAAAATATTTACCAACAAAAGTATAAATACACACTGAAAAAGCAACCTAAAAATACTTTTAAAACCACATTTCAACAAAGTAATTCCTTCAGGGATGGGAAAAAATTACCACGGACTTGAACTAATCACCTCGTGTTTTGCTCCCTTTTCATGTTTTTGGGCATTGCAGAAATGGGATAATGGATGAATAAACTATCCTACCATGACAAATATGGTTTGGAAAGATGGGGCTAGGCATAACTTGGAATTTTTTTGTTGTTATAAGTATAAAATCCTAAACCACAGGCATGTGCACTAGGGAAAAACCTATAAAATATATAATGGAAATGCTTCCCTTCTAGCAGGCCCAATTTCACCTCCCCTTTTACTGCTGATCCAGGGCCACACTGAAATTCTGATTTTTTCCTTCACTGGAGGTCTCTGCTCAGCAGCCCCACGGAGCAGTGGGCACGGGACAGGGACACACAGGAAGCTGGATGGGGAACTTGAGTTAAGAAATCAGTAGTAACAAAAACAAGATCAGAAGAAAATTACTGGCAAATGAAATTGCTGTTTGATAAACAATTTAAGCAGGAAGAGTATTTGGCAGAGGGTTTCCAGGGAACGGTCCTTGACTCCTGACTAACATGCTTCCTCCCTTGGTCTGAGTTTGTTGACTTTCTGGGCACTGCTGTAAGGTTTAGGCAGTTTCCCATGATGGGAAAAAATACAGCTTTTTTTGAGAAGTTGTCTGTGAATGCAATTGGTGGATGTTTTCTAAAAAATTATAGATATAAATAGGAAACAAGAAAGCAACAATTTCTTTATTTAGGCTTTTCCTATTACTAAAAAGACCCATTTAGGCATCTTAGTATCCTTTCTGATCTAAATCCCAAACACTGACTCAGTTTGGCATGACAACACACCATGAGAAACGTCTATCTGGCATTTAATGCCAATAACAAACGTGACATATTTTGGACAATTAAAGAGAAGACCAGATTTTGAAGCCTTTCAGAGATTTTTTTACAGCTTTTTATGTTTAATCTGGATGACTGCAGTCCAGCATAAATAGATACCAACCCCACTTCACACTGAAGTGAAATCAAGAGGCAGAGGCGGTGGAATGCAGAATGCCTTTTCTAGGTGTTTCCCAACAACATATTGCAGTACTTAGTTAAGCTCATTTTCTGTGACATGAAAAGGAAAATAGCAGAATTGACTCATGAAGTAAAATTAGCTGGTGTACAGTCACAAGGAGGCTGGATTGGAGCTGACAGCAGCCAGAACTGCATTTAACAAAAACTAACATGCTTCATGCTAATAATGGTGCTGGTTCAGAGCCACAAGGACTATTATCTGTATTTTTAACACGGACTGTTTTTAAACCAATATTTCTAATAGCATACCCTAAACTGTACATCAGGAAATATTTAAAGACCTTCCAGAAGTGATGCATTAAGAAAGGCATTTATAAAATAGTTTTTAAACACTGCAAATCTGGCATTTCCAATCAGGAGATGCCTCCAAGGAGGCACCAAGCCATGGACAGCCAATATCTACTTGCTCCATGATCACAACTAAGGTAGACAGGACAGCTAAAACACTTTTTTAACCAGGAAAAAAAAAATAATGTTTGGTGATAATTTACAGAATTCCTCCACTATTCACTGTAACAAATCACCCTAGAATGAAAACAACAGATTTAGCTGCAGTGGCACTGTCAACCTCGCTATGATACACTGGCACTAAAAAGTCCTTAATTTTGGCTATCAAATACAATTTCAATTTCTTGCACTTTAGGGCAGTAAAAACAATTCTGTGAAGACTCTGTGTTTACAATCCTGCAGTAAAGAATGCAGCTGTCTCAATCAGTGCTGATTGTCTGTTAATTAGCTCAGTTTTACAAGCTGATGGAACAGATTACTTCATTCCCTCCCCACACTCAGAAAGAAACTACAAATACAGTTATCTCCAATACAGTAATTTTTGCTTCCCATCAGTTTGGGGAGGCAGATGATGTACCAGGGACACAAGTGATCTCGTTACCAAGAAATCATTTATGTCTGTGTCTTTGCCAGGCACTCTGTCATACAGCAATTTTCAGTCCATATATAAATACACACACATCTCTATCCTGTATGAAAACTGAAATAAAGAGCACCACTTCCTGATAAAATGGAAATACCTCCCCTCCCTTCTACTGTGGCTGAAACCAAGAAGACGATCTTCAAGGTGCCTTCCAACTCAACTGTTTTATGATTCTAGGACTATCAGAGTCCTTTAGGAACTAAAGTCAGGCCCTCATGAACAGCCTCCTATCTATATTATGTATTTAATCAGAAACACATTTCTGACCCCAAACCAGTACTGAATTTTGTGACCTAGAGCAGCAAACTGCAGGTTTTTAGTGAAGAGCCTGAAGTTGCTGCTGCCATTCTCCTTCCCATGTGCTTTTTCAGCAAACCACAAATAAATAGCTGGATTACCTCTGAGCTGCTCTCTCAGATTCACTGCCTCTAGTACCTCCATCACTTATCTAGACACTCTTGAAGAGAAGCCAAATTTTAGCTTTCAAATATGCGAACAAGAGGTTGGACACCCTCATCCAAATGCCAGCAAACACTTCTGCTGAGAAAACTGATGGAACACTATAAAGCCCCAGGCCTGACAATATGAAACCGATCCAAAAATGCCTTTTTTGAGATGACACAACATGCTACACATTGTATCAAACAACAGAGGTTTCACTTTGAAACTGATTTTCTTTCTTGCTCAGTTTAGATCCTTCATGATTAGGAAAAGACAAAAAAAAAGATGTAGCTAAAGAACATCTATGTATTTAAAAGAAAACTCATTTCTGGGTGTACATGTAGCTACTAAGCTTAATGCAAAAGCAGCAACTGAACAAATATGAAACTCCACAAAACCATGGAATTATCAGACCACCAGAGCTGGGTTTTGGCAGTGTATCTGGGTGATAAGTACAAAGGATAATCTAAATTAAAGAGTAATTTTTTTCTACACAAAGGCATCTGTAGACATCTGCTCTAACAGCAGCATCCCAGAGACCCTAAAACCTCTTAAGGATTTTCAGATTTCGGTACACAAAAAAAAAAAAGTGAGAATTTAATTTTTGCATTATGGACAGACATCCAAAGCAGATGACTGAGAACACCTTGCAGAAAATTCTCTGGATCCACAGAACCAGTGCTGGGGGAAGAGAAAGTGTGAAATGTAGCAGTCACCTCAGGTTAGAGATGTAAGCCTGGACAATGAGGGAACCAAGAACAACAACCACCAGCTAATGCCTGAGTATTTCTTCAGCTCCTGTTTTCCACTTAAGTTTAGCTAAATCATATTTCTCAACCCTATAAGCACTTCTTTCACAACACCTAGAAAAAGACATTTAGAATATGTCTGGCTTCTCAAAGTTCTTCTAAAGACCAGAATAAAAATGGAAGGGAGGGGTGTGTTAGGTTTTGTTGGGAGGTTGGTTGGTTGTGTATTTTCTAAATAAAGGTTTTATTCTGATACTTCTTTGGTATGTTTTGCTGTGTGTCCCATTCTGAGAGCTGCCTTACCTTAGACTTGAGGACACCAGCTTGGCTTTGCCTCTGAACACCAAACAAAACACCTTTGCTGAACATGCAGCATCAAGTGCTGCATTTACATCCCCGACTTCTACTGCCACTCCAACGCTTCCTTGGCTTTCACGTGCCAGGGCACAGACAGTTACAGCCCTGGGAAGTTTCACCAGAGTTCCTCTTGAACTGCTGCCATCCCCTTGGCTGCCTGGTGTTGCAACATCCCAGTTGCATCCCAGCCCTTCCCACAGGGGGAGGAGGCAGAGGTGTGAGAACTGGGGACCAGGGCTTGGGGCTCCAGGGGAATCCAGCCAGGCACCCACAGGAATGTTTGATTCCTGCTAGAAAACAGCAATTTGGGAAGGGATAGCTGGCTGCTGTTTGATGTCAACACAGCACTGCTGGTGATTCCTCAGCATCATCTCTGGGTGTACGAGTTACGTGACTGTAAATCAGTCTTTAATCTTTGTGCTCCATGTGCAGCCATCCACCTGCAATTGCAGACAAAAAATCCCCAAAGGACTTGCCAGCCTTTCCTCAACCTCCCTCAGCACTCAGCAGGACACTGTTTAGGGTTGATCTGGCTCAGGTTTGCTGTGGGATGGACCCTGAAACGCTGGGAAATGTTTGGGAAGGAGCAAAGTGTGTTACCTCAGTTACTTCTCCAGGGCACCACCATTACTGAAGCTACAAGGCAAAACAAACACCTACACACACTTTCCTATTTTTGTGTAAAGCCTCACTTGATCTGCTGCTCTATCCTCCATGCTTTGTATTTGACACATTTCTAGACAGATAGATTATGCTTTAAAAAACTGTCCATGATAAAAGGGGAGAGGGTGAGGTTGGGAATTATGCTTTCAAAGCAGTACAGTTCCTTCTGTGTCTCTGCCCAGACAAGAACAGAGATAGCAAAAATCACCAACAAGGAGATGAGAAATAGACTCCTCCTTGCCCATCTCTCCACAGGGACTGCAGCAGCCCTGCACTGCTGGTCCTGCTCCCCCATTACCACGGGTAATTGAGAGAAATGATGCAAAATGCCTTTTCTTCTTTTGACACTCCTGCAGTGTGCCCTAATCTTGTGCTTTAATCCAGCCCTTTGTGGGTAAGGAATAAAGCCACTGCTGCATTTTTATACTGACTACTCACATCAGTCAAAAAAACCCAAATATACAAAGTGCCCTAAATAGTCAGTCAAAACAGAATGACAAAATTAAACATTACTTCTGCCATTACATGCTCTCCTTTACCATATGTCTAAGGTAAGCAGAATGCCACCTACATAATGGATTCAGCCCTGGAGTAAGGCTGGACTGCCGAGGCTGGTGAACCTGGGGTAACACTCCATCACTTATTTACTGCATCTCTAAAGCATTTCAGATTCTAAGCTGAATATATATTTCACACAGTACCAAAACTTTTAAATATCCACAGGAAGATTTCATTTTTATAGGCAATAAACATTAAATCTAAAGGACTGGAACATAAAAAGTGTTTTAATACCATATAAATCACCTTTCCCTAGACAGAATAAATCTCTGAAGGTTTTAAGGACTGCAATATAAATTTTTATGGCAAATTATCTACATAGGAATTACTTGCACGAGATGCACTTTCACTTCTCCCTCTCATTTGCATAGTGCTGACAATCTTTTCAATCAAAATGTTCAATCCAATTTGGGAAGTCCAGAGCACAATGTGCAGCAATGCTGGGCTAAATGCTGGGTGGTTGCTTCCTCCTCCTCTTCATCAGGAGTTTTCCAGCTGCTGCTTTGTCAAATTTTGCACAGGTAACAACACCAAGAGGTAAAAATTAAGGCTTAGATGAGTAGCTACGTCCTTGTGCAAAACATTTGTTGACTTTGCTAACACAGGGACCTTCTATAAGGCCTGGGAACTAAGAGCTCATGTCACACTGCAAGCAACACTCTGCTAAATCAGAGAGGCACAGTCTGAATTGGGAGGGTCTGAATTAAGGAGGAACAGCCAAAATCATTCCTTGGGATGCTCAGAAGGGGCATTTTCATTGCAAAGTTGGTACAGAACTGAGAGGTGATGATGGGGGAACTTCATCTGTGGGGATCCCCAATTTCTGCTAGGACAGAGACACAGGTGGGTGACAGGCCCTTCTCAGGCAGGACATCAGCATCCTGCTGGAGATTCCTCCCATCCCATGTGTCCACAATCGTAGGATCTCTCCTCTGGATGCCTCCAAAGGAGCCCAAACCTAAGGAGATGACACCTTCAGTCACAGTTTCACGGCTCTGACTTCCAGCTAACCAGTTAATAACCACAGAAGGTGAGAGGCTGAGTATTTTTCCTGGTGAAACAATAAGAGCTCACTCCCCTGAGCTTCTGTCCTGGCCTGGCACAAACACCTCCTCATGACTAAAGCACAAACATGCACAAGATGTGCAATTCCTGAGTCTCCAAGTGCACCCATCCTCAAAGGACGGGCTCCCTAGAGGTGTGTACCACTGTTACCAAAAATACTCAGGTTTATTCACTGTTTCATTACAGCAAAAAATGTGCTGACAAGGATTCTCGCAGAAACGGCCAGAATTAGTTCTTGGAAAACCTCCTGTTGCCTTGGAGTCAGGTCTGAAAGTGCTCAGGACTTCACCAAATCCTCCCCTGGGGGAAATCAGGGTACATACAAAGTTAAAGCACCTGAAGAACAGCAAAGTCACAAGGGGGAAAAAAAAGTTAAAAAAAAAGTAGGAAGTTTGCAAAGAGAGCTAAGAATAGCACTGCTTTATTTCCAATGTATATTTCCCTTAGAAAATATTTTCAGGACTTCTGTCCTACCAATCAAATGAAGATAACAGAGCAGAGGAAGAAACACAAGTCAGTTCCCAGACGGTTTCCTATGCTTCAAAGGTATTTATTTAATAAGTACCATGTATGGATAAAATGAGATCATCAGCCCAGTCATAAGATGGTTCTCCAGATTTTTAATGAAGCCCTGCAGTGTGTGATTTAGAGAGTGATGGTTGGTGCACGCTGACTGCAGGAAGCAGCAGCCCCGAGAGCCAGAACGCCCAGGACTCAGAGGGTGGGAGATTTCTGCTCCAGGAGGGGCGGGAAGGCACCACAGAGATCCATGAAAATCAGGGATTGCAAAATAAAAATGCAAAATAAAAAATTGCAGGGTCATTTCCAAGACACAGAGTTCTGGCCAATGAAATGAGGTATTTGCTTTCTATCTGATGAAGGAGTCAAGTGACATAAAGCTTTATTCCATATGATTTCACAAGCTTTTATTACTTTGCTGAATTATCTTTGAATCTAGAGGATGGAATATTATTTTCGTTTGAAATATCAGGTTGTTGCTAGTCTTCCCACTTGTACAATCCACAAAACCTATTAACATTTTCAGTAATTAATGCTAATACTTGAGAAAAAAAGCCATTGTGTTAAGAAATGCTTTAACAAGATCAAGAAAGAAAACAAGTGCTTCTCAGACTGTACATAATTTATTTTGCTACATAATTTTTTTTTTCCACAAAAAACGAAGCAGGGACCACGTATGACTGTGTTTAGCACTCATCTCTTTTCTCTCTTTCCCCACAAGTGCAAATTTCACAAAAACATTTATTTTCTTCACCACAGAAAACTAAACACTTACACAGACCAGTTCCTCTCTGAACTTCCCTTTTGGGGGCAAGAAAAAAAAAAAGAGGGGGAAAAGAGCTTTTGGGCTTTTCTCTGCCATGCTCCTAAACAGTTTGATAGACAGATTTTTCTTTTTAATACTTTGAATCCAGGCCTAATTTATTTAATTGCAAGGATGAGTTTCAAATGCTCCAGGATCACAAATATTTGTATTTGAGGCCCACAGTGATGCAGATTTGCCAGGGGGATCTCAAGGCTGGCTCACCTGGCTCTCCAAAGAGTGCAAGGGCACTTGGATGAGTTCAGCACACAGAGCAAGAACCAGGACTTCACTCTCAGTCAGGCTGATGAACTTAATCATACTGCAACCAAGACATACTGAACTGGAAAGTCTGACTCAAGTTGTGGCTTCTTTCCCAAACAGATCATGAAAGAATATTCAGCCCTAAACTTAGAGCAGCTCAACTATGTATTTTATAGGATATTTATCTATGAATCAGCAGATCACAGACTCAAAGGCCAGACATTCTTCCCACTCCAGCCTTTAGTCATTTGATCAGGAGAGCCAAGAAAGAACACTGAAGTTTATACCAGTTCTTTTTAGAGGAAAAAAAAATAAAGGGTTAAAAAAAATTAAATAAATAAGGAAATCAGCAAGCCTGAAGCTAGCAAATAGAGAAATTGCAACAGGAAGAAGCACAGATCTGGAATGCCAAGGCAAACCACGCTCGCTGCTTTGGGGTGGGGTGGAGGGCATCTCTAAAATAATTACCTTTTAAGTAGGTTGAGCTCACTGTCAAATCCCCCAGCTAAAGCACACAACCAAAAGGCAGGTAAATTCCTTGGAAAATGAATGATTTTCAGTATGAACTGAAAGTTCAACAAAGGTTGGGTACATGGGTCAGAAGAGGTCCTTTAAGCCCACAGAATTCACAAGAACTGCAGAGCACAAGCTGCACTTGAGATGTGACTCTGCTCCTCCAGCCCCTCTCCTCACATAAACTCATTGCACTCCTTCACCATAGCGAGGGTTTTCCACCCACAAAAACCTCCCAGGAGAAGAAAAAAATAAACCCCACAGCCTATTGTACATCCTGCTATAATGTGGCAACAGAAGGTGGCACAGACTGCTCAGCATTTTGGGAAGTAAGTTGTTTCTGTCCACTAAAGTATGATTTTAGTGCTGTAAGTTGGAGCCATTTGAACTTAAACATTGCTGAAAATTAATGCAAACCCAAGCCTGCCCACAGGCACCCCCAGCAGATGGGAAGTGAGTGTGGCTGAAGAAAGGCAGCACTCGGTGTGTGGGTGGGGACTGGAGGCTTTGCTCTCCATGGCTTCGTGCAAAGGCTGTGCCCAAGCGTCCCCAGCAAGCACCACAACTGCAGTGTGAGCCCAGGCTGGGCACTTTGGGCAAAAAAAAGAGGGGGAAAAGAGCTTTTGGGCTTTTCTCTGCCATGCTCCTAAACAGTTTGATAGACAGATTTTTCTTTTTAATACTTTGAATCCAGGCCTAATTTATTTAATTGCAAGGATGAGTATCAAATGCTCCAGGGTCACAAATATGTGAATTTGAGGCCCACAGTGATGCAGATTTGCCAGGGGGATCTCAAGGCTGGCTCACCTGGCTCTCCAAAGAGTGCAAGGGCACTTGGATGAGTTCAGCACACAGAGCAAGAACCAGGACTTTACTTTCAGTCAGGCTGATGAACTTAATCATACTGCAACCAAGACATACTGAACTGGAAAGTCTGACTCAAGTTGTGGCTTCTTTCCCAAACAGATCATGAAAGAATATTCAGCCCTAAACTTAGAGCAGCTCAACTATGTATTTTATAGGATATTTATCTATGAATCAGCAGATCACAGACTCAAAGGCCAGACATTCTTCCCACTCCAGCCTTTAGTCATTTGATCAGGAGAGCCAAGAAAGAACACTGAAGTTTATACCAGTTCTTTTTAGAGGAAAAAAAAATAAAGGGTTAAAAAAAATTAAATAAATAAGGAAATCAGCAAGCCTGAAGCTAGCAAATAGAGAAATTGCAACAGGAAGAAGCACAGATCTGGAATGCCAAGGCAAACCACGCTCGCTGCTTTGGGGTGGGGTGGAGGGCATCTCTAAAATAATTACCTTTTAAGTAGGTTGAGCTCACTGTCAAACCCCCCAGCTAAAGCACACAACCAAAAGGCAGGTAAATTCCTTGGAAAATGAATGATTTTCAGTATGAACTGAAAGTTCAACAAAGGTTGGGTACATGGGTCAGAAGAGGCCCTTTAAGCCCACAGAATTCACAAGAATTGCAGAGCACAAGCTGCACTTGACAGATGTGACTCTGTTCCTCCAGCCCCTCTCCTCACATAAACTCACTGCACTCCTTCACCATAGCGAGGGTTTTCCACCCACAAAAACCTCCCAGGAGAAGAAAAAAATAAACCCCACAGCCTATTGTACATCCTGCTATAATGTGGCAACAGAAGGTGGCACAGACTGCTCAGCATTTTGGGAAGTAAGTTGTTTCTGTCCACTAAAGTATGATTTTAGTGCTGTAAGTTGGAGCCATTTGAACTTAAACATTGCTGAAAATTAATGCAAACCCAAGCCTGCCCACAGGCACCCCCAGCAGATGGGAAGTGAGTGTGGCTGAAGAAAGGCAGCACTCGGTGTGTGGGTGGGGACTGGAGGCTTTGCTCTCCATGGCTTCGTGCAAAGGCTGTGCCCAAGCGTCCCCAGCAAGCACCACAACTGCAGTGTGGGCCCAGACTGGCACTTTGGGCACTAAAGGACAGCACAGAACTCCAACACTGGCACCTTCCTCAGTTCCTTACCCTAAAATAATGTGGGTGTTTGTGGAAAACTGCAATCCAAAGCCTAAACCACAAGGCCTTTCTGGATGGTGCTGACGAGACCAGAGCATCTGCTGGCAAGCTTAATGAGTTCCCCCAAAGCTACACACAAACCTCATCTGTAAAACAAATTTTCTTCCCTTCTGGGTCAGTTCTGCAGCTGACTTTTCCACAGACTTTGCCCCTAAGGAATGCCTCAGCTGCAAAGCAGGAGGAATGGGGATGCATGGCATAAACATGAATGTGCTGTGAGAGCACTCTGCTGCTCTGAACTTCAAACATGTTGCCCCATGGAAAAGATGAAATTTTTAATTCCAATCCCACCTCTGAAAAGATAAAGTTTGCAGTGCCATCAAGACCCAGACAGGATACCCAGTGACTTCTGGGCAATTCATCTGGCGTGGGTAGGTCTGCTCAACCATGTATCAAACTGCGTTATTGCTCTTCAAATCCATGCAGTAACTTTTCCTCAAGCAGAAGTTCTCCCACATGGAGCAGCCTGAAGGTAACATCCTCTGGTTCTAAAGAACAGCCCAAATGCTTCATCCCCTCCCTACACACCATGGAACACCCCAGACTTCACATAACATCACAGACCCAGCAAAAACAACCTTAAGTCTCCCTGGCACAGGTATGTATTTTGGATACAACAAGAGGATTAGTTCTTGCTAAGATTCAGGGCGTGCTGTTCAGTACTTTTAAAATACATATTATCATCTGAAGAAAACCATATTTCTGTGTGAGTAATGACACACTCTGCCCTTGGACAGCTTCCAGCTCTGGGCTGGGGCTGCGTGCTCAGCCAGGGCTCTGAGGATGAGCTCCTGGCCAGGCTCAACCCTAGATGGCACTGCTTATCGCTGCTTGGCACGCTCCTGGCTGCCCGTGCCCTGCCAAGGAACACACTCATCATAGCCAGATTATGCTCCAAAGGTACACACCGACACCTCAGCACCTGCGGGGCTGCTGAGCAGCTGTCCTGGCAGAGGGACACTGTGTCACTGGCACGGCCCAGAGCGGCCAGCACCTCCGCACGGCTGTGACTGGGGGCAGCCACTGCTCAGCCCACTGGGACATCTGCTCCTGATACCTTCCTCTAGGACACATACCAAAGCGGATGGACTTGCTGGAAAGTCCATGAATAAACTCCCAAATTATTTCTTAAATATTCCACTGAAATATAAGAACTCTAATATTACTGACACCCCAACACTGCTCTGTTCTGTACAGCAGAAGGTGCAGGAGCAATATCGTTTTAAATATATTTTACTCAAATACATGCCAGAATTATCCTATCTAAACCACTGTGAAAAATTAAAACCAGATTTGATCATGGCTATTTTCAGAATACCCCATGACTGGCTGGTGCTTTTCAGGTAACACAGTTATAGTTTCCATGCTAATCCCTCCTCCTCCCCCCTCTTCCTTTTTTAAATAGTTGTTCACTTTTCTACAGAAGCAAAGGATTTTGTCATTTCAGGACAGACTCTAGGGTTCTAATTATTTTCTGCAGAAAACTCTGAAGTAGGAACAAACAAATCCTCTCCTGTTGCTGCCCTGAAAGGATCTGAACTCCAGCTGACAGCACAGGGCTCTGCCCTCCAATTTGAAAACGTCCCCTCATCCCCTGCTGCAGCACCAGCAGCACTGGGCACCAGCTGAGGAAAAAGGGAATTTGTTGTTCCCCCATCACGTGCAAAAATTGAGAAAAGGAACTTACTTACATGATGCTTTTTATAACCCATGATGTTGTTAAACTGTCAGAGATTATTATAATTTCAGACGGATTTGATAATAGTTTTGACACAGAAACACAGGTACTTTTTTGTTTTCAGGAGATTTGAAATGACAAATCAACCTACTGTCAGCTCATGGTCTTGCCTCTCTACTCTGATTTATTTTCTTATTTCTACTGTCAGTGAGCCAAGCACTGGGGAACAACTGTACGGGTGACCCTGGAAATAGGGGGGGACTGGGACTTGCTGGAAATCAAGTCAGGAACGCTCAGTGCTCCCTTCACATGTTCATCACCATCCTCCCCTCTGCACTTCAACATCACCCTTCAGCAAGTGGGTTTTGTCACCAGCAAAGAAATCTGGTAAGGAAAAGGAATTTATTACACTCTGGTTCAATACCAGGTTTAGCACCAAGATGCTGACTGGGGACTCTGTTTTAAGTGCCAAATTTGAGGGACAATTCCCAGTTTCAACCTGCACAAAGTCCTTTTAGATTTGCTAAAGGTGGCCATCATATAGTTAAAGCAGTCCTCAGATATGGCAGGGAAGTATTCCAAAGGTTGATAACTGACAGCGCTGTTTGAGAACTGAAGTTTGAGAATTACAGTGAAGTTTTAAGGAGCTGAATTCTGTTCTTCTCCATAAAACCAGAAAGTGGATTGAGTTAAAGCTCTTCCAGAGAGCAGGGTGAATTCACAACCAAGTCAATATCCCTCTTCCTCAGAAAAACTAATTAAAAGATGAATTGGCACTACTGAGCTCTAGGGAGAGGTTTAATGATCCAACTTAAAATATCTGGTTAAAGGAGATATTCTGTTTACAAGAAGATCCCAGGTTTTCCTAGATTTTCTTTTTTTTTTTTTTTAAGAGTCTGACACCTACATTAAAACATAACATGCTCTCCCCTTCATAATTAACACTGGAGTGACTAAGTCAGAATTTACTTAATTCAAAGCAGGCACTGTTTTTTAAGCCCTGTTTACAAGAAAGGTCACTGGATTTATCTGGGTAGATGGCTGCCCCAGTGACCCATACCCTCACAACACCATGTAGCAACCCATGTCCAAATATAAATGGAAAGTATGAAACAACGTGGAATATCTCCTACTGCTTGTATCTAAATCAAGAAATACAGAAAAGTCAAGCAACAAAGGACAAGTTTTTCATTTGACTAGAGCACAGACAAAAAAGGCATCTTTAAAACAAAAGAAAAAAATGGCACTAGATACACATCACCTAGCAGGAAATCCTGCCAGATAGCATCTGCTATACAAAACTGGGATTTTTCACTGCAACAACATCATTTGCATAGGTTGTCTTAAAAAAAGAAGATCTTTGAAGAAAAATAGTGCAATCCTACCTGGCCCAGTGCACTGCACATTGCAGGGCAAAGAAAAAAAGAAAAGGATTCCTCTGAGAATTAAAAAAAAAATCATTTTTAATCCCTAATGCTTTATATTTCAGTACAAGAATGTGCTCAGTTTAACTACAAAGATAAGGAGAAGTTGAGAAACCTGTTTACATTTTTGCCTTTGCACAACCCTGTGCATGAGCAGCCCAGCAATAGTAACGAAAGTAACTCGTCACAAACAGCTCGAGCCTGCCAGCAACGAAAATTAATGGGAAGGCAAGGATTTTCTTTTGATGTTGGAAAGACTCCAGTAAAAACTGGTTTGTACATGGGAACATGGTGTCAGACTAGAAGAGAATCAGCTTGTCTGACTTGTGGTTTTCTTGACAACATTCATCTTCTCTTGGCCTGATAGAGAGCAATTAGTGCTTGTCAGTTGAATCATGTGTTATTAAGATCATTCAGGCATTTTTTAATTATGATTACCTAAACAGACAGCAAAAGAAATTCTCAAGCAACTCTAACAATCCACTTCCTTTTCAGATGCTTCCAAGTCTTTTCTCCTTTAATATTTTAGAGTATGGTGTTGGATTTTACCTGCAAAGACCTCGGTACCTTTTCCATTTTAAACACATTAAAAAAAAAAGGCACTGCAGCCTAAAATCCGTGCACTATCACTTTACCGGATGCTCTGAGTAATGATCTTTTTTTCCAGTTAAAAAGTAGATCAGTATTCTGTAAAGCTAGTAAGCTGCTCTATATGCCAAGACTTGTTTAGAACACCTAAACCAATGCCCAGTAAGTTTATAAAGATACAGCATTCCTAATACATCCTGCTGTCTTCCACCGCTGCAGATTTCCAATCAGGATATGAACAGTGTCAGCAATGACATCATTCTTGGGTGGTGTTTCAAACTCCTCCCCACAGAAAATGGTTCCTTATCACTGACTTGGACAGTTTTTCCCACTGTAAAGAAAGTTAAAAGCAAGGCAAGACTAGACATAAAGTTTCTAGTTATTTAAATTCCAGATATCAGAGTAATTGGATTTTACAGCTTTTGCACAAATGAGATCAGGACAGCTTCAGTCCTAGGTCTGAGCTTAGAACACCACTTTTAGAGCAACATTATTGTTTCTTCCCTTTGGCATTTCTCCCTTCTCTTTATCAGGGGATTTTTAAAGTTCCTAAATTAACATTTCCTTTTTTTTTTTCCTGCTTGCTGCAAGCCTTGGCCCCCAGAACTCGCGAGCTCTTCTTGCTGTACCATCTGCTCCTGCACGAGGCCAGCCAAGGGCCTGCACAGCATCATTTGGGAATTGGGAAATGAAGGTCCCAGTTCAGTGGAAACCCTGATATCCCTGTGAAGCACTGCTCAGTGCTCTGGAGAGTTGTGCATTTCCTCTGCACGAGAAGCTGTGTTAAAAGGAACACACATTTCCAAACAAACAGGGTAAATATTTAGCGTGTACCTTGATTTTAATAGGCATCAAAATCCTGCTCCTAAAATGAATGATATTCAAGTATCTATTACCAATTCCCAGGAGTACATCTAATGAAGGATCCTTGAGGATTTTTCTTTTTGGAAAGATTCTTCACATTTGTTTGCAGCAACAGCAGGAAAACAGAACAGGCACAAGATGACTGTGCCTGCATCAACACCACATTTAATACCATATTTAAGGGGGTAGAGTCTCATACAGGGAATAGCCAATATTTTGGGAAGAAAACAGATGATAACAGCCAATTTCCTGGAGTGGAACAGATGCAAGGTAATGGCACATATTCTAATAAACACCTAAAAGCTTATTAAATGGCAACTGGGCAGATGAAGGATGAAGGGACTACTCTGCAGAAAAAAAACAAACCGTAATTCTTAGGATTATTTTAATTTAATTTTGGTTCTCTTATGAGCCCTGGTTCCAGTATATTATGTGTCTCATTCTTCCATTGGGGAGAATCTTACAGACTAGCTCTGAGGTACTGTGGAGAAAAAAGGAAATTACTCATTTTTGGCTCAGCTCAGTGCAGACCATTATTTGCAGGTTTATGAACTATTATGGAAATATAAAGGCTGAAAAAGGTAATGCTGACCAAACCACTCAAATCTCCAAGTACTACTGCTGATCCCTGGGAAAGCAGACAGAAGAATAAAGCGACATCCAAGACTGCCATCGTCTTGGTTTCTGTTTGCTGGCCAAGTTTATAAAAAAATCAGCATTCTGCTTCCTAAATTAAAAAGCTGAGTGAATCCTTTTGCTGCAACAGCTGATCATTATCCACAGTAACTACCATCATCAACATCAGATTGGATATATTCAAGTCATCGTTAAATAGGTTTGAAAAAAACTAGAAATGAGAAGAAACAGGAGTTTTTACCTTGGATTCAGCATCCCTTAGTAACAGGCTATTCTGAGGAACCTGATGTCCCCATTTCATTACTCAGCCTGTGCCTACCTTTAATAACTTCTCCTACTCATGGGTGATATAGTATTTTATACAAGGTTTGTCTTTTGCATAGACTTGAAATATTTATATGTTTTTAAAAAAAAATCATAGGAATAGAAATTTCCTGCAAGATGCTGCTTTATGGTTTAAATAATTTAGGCCTATGATAACTACACCTAGAAACACATGAAAGTACCAGAATTATTTTTTTATTTAGGAAGATACTCTTAGAATGACACCTTCTCCTGAAGCCGAAATGTGTATTCAGGATACTCAAGTCACTTAAATTCTTATTTCTAGAACGAAGGATAACATTAAATATGAACAGCAAGACAGCAATTTAGCTGCTGCAGGGAGTTTCTGGATCAAAATGTCTTGTAATTTTTGGTTAAGATCTTTCTGCTCTCTGCAAGAGGGCTAAATGACAAAGAAACACACTGCCATGGTTTAAATACTGTGCTTGGCAGACAAACACACACAAAGCTCTTACTCAGTGCTGCCAAACCTATTTTGAGTCAAAACCTCAGACTCTCTGCAATGCTGTCCAGTAATGCCACCTTTTAGCAAACTGGTTCTTAATACAGTGGGGTTTGATTATAAGATAAAATTCCTCCCCCTGCCTTTTCCTGTAAATATTCACTCCCTTCGGCTACCAGTAAAACACTTGAGCAAACCAATTCTTGCTAAAACAAATTACATTGCTCAGAAATTCTTCATTTGCAAGATATAAAGAGCTGAGCCTTATGTTACCACCTCAATGGTAAACCCAACTCACCTTCTGTTAATTAAATCCAGCTGCAACAAATACTTCAACTCCCTGCTCTAAACTATTTCTGTTCTCCAGAAAATTGCCTAATATTTGCTGTCATCCCTCTACTAGGTTCTCCCAGTCTTTCTTAGAGAAATTACCAAAAGGATGTCAAGTAAACAACAACTGTGAACTCTACAGCCTATAATTCCTATAATTCTACTTTTCCTGTTCATTAGGCACTTTTAGTTAGTTGTTTAGTATGTTATTCATCCTTGTTTCCAGTCCTCCTCCTCCTGCTGCTGCAGATAACCCAGTGATGTTGATATAATCCACAAATACCATCAGTCACATCAGTTTGTGCTGCTGCCTTGAATGCTGCAGCAGAACTCTCCAGGATGCCACTTAGATTAGCCCAGGACGTTCAGGGGATGGCTCAAGGGCAGCCACCTTGCTGCTCATTTAGGGGGGTCAGCCACAAACCCCAGAGCAGGTTCTGCCCACTTGAGCAGCCAGGCTCCAGGGGGATCTGAGCACACCAGAACTCACAGCTCCCGGAGTATCAGCAGAGCCAAACACTCACTTTGGATTATTTAATAAATTAATTATTAATTCAAGTAATTATTTAATAAATTAATTATTTAACTAATTAATCCTTTATTTTAACAAAACCCGTAAAAAGGCACCCAAGTCAGAATATCTGTAATAAAGTGCACTCTAAGAACAATGGAGTTAATTTGATACCATGTGCTGATTTATCTGGAACAACACAGGACCTGAGAGTACAGCAGAATATTTCCATTTACAAGTGAAACAAGCCACCCCTTGAGCAGTATTTCTATGATTTTCACTAGATTCATTTGGCAGCAGTGTGTTCCTAAGGTGGCAACCAACCCCCAAAAAAGTGAGGTAAGCAGAGATAACGGAAAAAGATAAGAACATTTTTCTCCTCTTACTTTACACTCACAGGAGCTGCAGCACAGGCACAGCTCCCTGCCTTGAAACTCCTCTGCACCACAACAGTGCAGAGAACTGCATTTAAGAAAATGTAATTACAAAACAAAAGATCTGACTAGAAGGCAAAATTCTCAATGCTGGAGATGTCTGTGTTCGTTGTGCGAAGCAGAGTTGGGCTCTCAGGTCAGGACAGACACTGGAGAGAACTGAGGGTGAAGGAAAAGCTTCTCTGATGTTGCCATAAATGCCACCCTGCATAAATATGTAAAAGTATCTGCTAATCCCATGTTGATTCAAAATATATTAAGATTATTCAAAATTTTGAGCTGCCATTTTTTATATACTTTAGTATTTAAAATATTTTATTTAATATTTCTATTCATTTTGTTTACTATTTTATTTATATTTTTATTTAATATTTTTTAAAATATTTAATTATTTTAAATTAGTGTTTTCTAAGAGTCCAGACAGATTCCTCTCAATAATCTATAGGATTCACTAAAAAAGCACAATTATTCGAGCACTCCTCAAGAATTTTAAAGTATAGTTTCATAGAAAAAGAGAAATTTATACAAGTAAACTTCTGAGAAAGTACTGAAATAGATTTGGGGTTTTTTTCCCCCCTTCCTTCCTCTTTGTAAAGGGTAGAAAGGAGAATTTGTGCATTGCGCTTGTCTGAAAATTTGACACCAAATTTGGAAGAGGTTCAAATTCACCTGTTAACCAGCTACAGCACGAGATGTATGAACACACAGAGAAGCCTTGTCCCAATTTAAAAACTACTGCTTTCAAAATAATTTGCTTACATATATAATTTATTTGCAGTGCCATCAAGAGCAGCTAAGTTGAGGCAGGCACGCAGAGCTCGCTCTGCAGCCTTCTGGTAGGTATAATTTAGCAGTCTGAAAGGAGTCCTCTAACTAATTTTGAAATGTTAAGCACAACCTCTTGAAATCTAAAGAAAACAGTGAAGCAAAGATAATCAACATAAGTATTTCTTTCACAGCTGAGGATCAGCCAACTCTACATCAGCGCCATAAGAAAACTCCACTGTATTTTACAGAAAACCCAGAAATTTGAGCAGTATAGAATAAATGGATGGTCTTGCTGCCTAAAATGAATGACACCGAACATACCCACCAGCTAAAAATACAGTAAGTCATCTGAAAATATATGCCAAGAATCTTCACAGTACCCTGCCCTCCAAGCTAATCCATCCCCTCCTCCCATGTCACTGTAAAAATTTAGGCAGTTTTTAGGGTCTGAGATGCTCACTGGCTTCATTAGGATCCACAGATGTTCCTAAAATGTGTTAAAAAAAGAAATCCAAGTAATTAAATATCTGACTCTGTGTTTTCTTTAATAATAAATGCTTCTGCTGAAACCAGAATTAATTCTAAGGATGACTAAAAGCCTTAAATATTAAGGGCATGAAGCCTGTCACTTTACTGTATTTATATTAAAGACTGAATCACCAAAATTAAAATATTACTGAGTTTATGGGAAGAAGCCATTACTTATTCTTACCTAGAAAAGATCAACCAACAAATCCACGTCTCCCACTGCCAAAGAAAAACCATCCAGTGACTGGGAGCATCATTTTATTCACTACAGGACATTATTATTTGAAAACATTTATCCCTGCATTGCAAAACACAGAACTCAACTCCCTCATCACTTGATAAAACCATTCTAAATCTGTTCTAAAAGGGCCCTATAATGAAAAATCTAAGCCTGCAGCCAGCTGAGCTCTAAGAACAGGCACGAAGGGCTGGAAATTTTATTCCTTGGTATGGGACAATAGTTGGGCAGATATCCAACAGCCAGATCAGCTCTGCAATTTATTTTTATGAAGGGGGGAAATAATAGCAAGGCAGACGAAGACTGGGGGTGGAAAAAAAAGTGTTTCGGGGATTTGCTTCAGAAATAGCAAAGATCAAGACCAAAGAAATCTGAAGTTTGGCAGGGAGAAGGGGCCAGGTGGTGGAACATGCAACGCAGCAGCCACACAGGCACTGAAGGACCTCAGCAGCAAAACCAATTTTCTAGCAAATAGAGGGACAGCAGAAAAAACCCCTGTGATTTCCAACCTTAGGAAAAAGAGGGAAAGTACCTTCCTGTGCTGTGAACAGAGTGAGTTTAAAATTAATGCACAGTTCCCATGAAAATTACAGATTTTCAGAAGAACAGATCACTTTTATGTAAACAAGTGGCAATATAAAAGTCTGAACTGACCTGCATCACCATTACTCATTTGCACTGGAGGAAATGGTGTTTTCCTTACTGGAAGGGGAGAAAAAGAAAAGAAAAAGACAGCACATCCTGAGGGAAACAAAAAAAAAAAAAAAAAAAAAAAAAAAAAAAAAAAAAAAAAAAAGAAAGAAAGGGCACCTCTTGTGCTAAGTATTATTAGAAAATAGATAAACATTAAAGTGAGTTACAGTTGGGCAAAATATGCACAGAATACCTTTAAAGGCTGCACAGCATCACAATACTATAAACAAGTAATGAGAAAGAAATAGCTGATTTCTGAAAAACAGGCCACTTTTATGTAAACAAGTGGCAATATAAAAGTCTGAACTGACCTGCATCACCATTACTCATTTGCACTGGAGGAAATGGTGTTTTCCTTACTGGAAGGGGAGAAAAAGAAAAGAAAAAGACAGCACATCCTGAGGGAAACAAAAAAAAAAAAAAAAAGAAAAAAAAAAAAAAAAAAAAAAAAAAAAAAGGG